>NC_090653.1:2164479-2464479 GCF_040937935.1 Hyperolius riggenbachi
GTGTGTGTCTGTACAGTGTGTGTGTGTCTGTACAGTGTGTGTGTACAGTGTGTGTGTACAGTGTGTGTGTGTGTACAGTGTGTGTGTGTTTACAGTGTGTGTGTGTGTGTGTGTGTACAGTGTGTGTGTGTACAGTGTGTGTGTGTGTACAGTGTGTGTGTGTGAGTGTGTGCAGTGTGTGTGTGTGTGTGTACAGTGTGTGTGTGTGTGTGTGTGTGTGTGTGTGTGTGTGTGTGTACAGTGTGTGTGTACAGTGTGTGTGTACAGTGTGTGTGTACAGTGTGTGTGTACAGTGTGTGTGTACAGTGTGTGTGTGTGTGTGTGTACAGTGTGTGTGTGTGTGTACTGTGTGTGTGTGTGTGTGTACAGTGTGTGTGTGTGTACAGTGTGTGTGTGTCTTTACAGTGTGTGTACAGTGTGTGTGTG
Organism: Hyperolius riggenbachi; assembly: GCF_040937935.1. Taxonomy (NCBI): domain Eukaryota; kingdom Metazoa; phylum Chordata; class Amphibia; order Anura; family Hyperoliidae; genus Hyperolius; species Hyperolius riggenbachi. The sequence goes on from NC_090653.1 coordinate 2,164,906, forward strand.
TACAGTGTGTGTGTGTACAGTGTGTGTGTGTACAGTGTGTGTGTGTACAGTGTGTGTGTGTACAGTGTGTGTGTACAGTGTGTGTGTGTGTACAGTGTGTGTGTGTGTGTGTGTGTGTGTGTGTACAGTGTGTGTGTACAGTGTGTGTGTACACTGTGTGTGTGTACACTGTGTGTGTGTACAGTGTGTGTGTGCAGTGTGTGTGTGTGTGTGTGTGTGTACAGTGTGTGTGTGTGTGTGTGTGTGTGTACAGTGTGTGTGTGTGTGTGTGTGTACAGTGTCTGTGTGGCATGCATCAAAAAAGGGCGCAGGATATAGCCAAAATGATAAGCTGTAATGTAAAACAATATTTTTCGTTTATAGTTTATAAACGAAAATGTAACGCTAAAGACTATAGGAGGTCCTTAGTTGGTGCACTACAAGTAGCAGAGGACCTAGGAAGCAGCTACACAGCACATTATCCCAAATACAGCCTGTGTGGTCAGGAAGAGTCCTCAGAATATAGGAGGTCCTTAGCTGGTGCACTACAAGTAGCAGAGGACCTAGGAAGCAGCTACACAGCACATTATCCCAAATACAGCCTGTGTGGTCAGGAAGAGTCCTCAGAATATAGGAGGTCCTTAGCTGGTGCACTACAAGTAGCAGAGGACCTAGGGAGCAGCTACACAGCACAGTATCACAATACAGCCTGTATGGTCAGGAAGAGTCCTCAGACTATAGTAGCTCCTTAGCTGGTGCACTACAAGTAGCAGAGGACCTAGGGAGCAGCTACACAGCACAGTATCACAATACAGCCTGTGTGGTCAGGAAGAGTCCTCAGAATATAGGAGCTCCCTAGCTGGTGCACTACAAGTAGCAGAGGACCTAGGAAGCAGCTACACAGCACAGTATCACAATACAGCCTGTGTGGTCAGGAAGAGTCCTCAGACTATAGTAGGTCCTTAGCTGGTGCACTACAAGTAGCAGGGGACCTAGGAAGCAGCTACACAGCACAGTATCACAATACAGCCTGTGTGGTCAGGAAGAGTCCTCAGACTATAGGAGGTCCTTAGCTGGTGCACTACAAGTAGCAGAGGACCTAGGAAGCAGCTACACCGCACAGTATCACAATACAGCCTGTGTGGTCAGGAAGAGTCCTCAGACTATTGGACCAGTTGTGTAACAGGATGTTCAATTTATTCAATTCAGCAGCCGCAATATTGGCTGTGTGGGACGCTGCATTGCCCTGCTAAAAAAAAAAAAAAAAAAAAAGATCCCTTTGGTTAACTTTCTATGACTTTTTGTCTTAATTTCCTCCTTGAGCTGGTCCAGATCATCAGCATATTGCCTTCCGGTGACACTGGAGCCCTGAGGTGGGTAGTCCGTCTGCAGAATACCGTCTGTGTCCCAGAAAGCGGAGGCACAATTCTGGGGGGCTGATTTCTGTGTACGGAACTTCTTCAGTCGCAGGGAACCAGTGTGGCGCTGTTCCTTGCCTGTCCCTCGGTTTCAGGAGCATAGATGTGGAGCTGGTTTCATCCTCAGTCACTAACCTGCCAAAAGTCCTGTACAGCTTCAGAATGGGCCTAAACAGCTTCAGATGCTTGTGAGTGGACAATCCACCCGTGTCTGATAGGAGTCCCCCTCCCCCCCCCTCCTTGTGAGTGGACAATCCACCTGTATCTAATGATAGGAGTCCCCCCTCCCCCCCCCCCTCCTTGTGAGTGGACAATCCACCTGTATCTAATGATAGGAGTCCCCCCTCCCCCCCCCCTCCTTGTGAGTGGACAATCCACCTGTATCTAATGATAGGAGTCCCCCCTCCCCCCCCCCCTCCTTGTGAGTGGACAATCCACCTGTATCTAATGATAGGAGTCCCCCCCCCCCCCCCTCCTTGTGAGTGGACAATCCACCTGTATCTAATGATAGGAGGAGTTCCCCCTCCCCCCCCCCCTCCTTGTGAGTGGACAATCCACCTGTATCTAATGATAGGAGGAGTTCCCCCTCCCCCCCCCCCCTCCTTGTGAGTGGACAATCCACCTGTATCTAATGATAGGAGTCCCCCCCCCCCCCTCCTTGTGAGTGGACAATCCACCTGTATCTAATGACAGGAGTTCCCCCTCCCCCCCCCTCCTTGTGAGTGGACAATCCACCTGTATCTAATGATAGGAGTCCCCCCCCCCCCCTCCTTGTGAGTGGACAATCCACCTGTATCTAATGATAGGAGTCCCCCCTCCCCCCCCCCTCCTTGTGAGTGGACAATCCACCTGTATCTAATGATAGGAGTCCCCCCCCCCCCCCCTCCTTGTGAGTGGACAATCCACCTGTATCTAATGATAGGAGTCCCCCCTCCCCCCCCCTCCTTGTGAGTGGACAATCCACCTGTATCTAATGATAGGAGTCCCCCCCCCCTCCTTGTGAGTGGACAATCCACCTGTATCTAATGATAGGAGTCCCCCCTCCCCCCCCCCCTCCTTGTGAGTGGACAATCCACCTGTATCTAATGATAGGAGTCCCCTCCCCCCCCCCTCCTTGTGAGTGGACAATCCACCTGTATCTAATGATAGGAGTCCCCCCTCCCCCCCCCTCCTTGTGAGTGGACAATCCACCTGTATCTAATGATAGGAGTCCCCCCCCCCCCTCCTTGTGAGTGGACAATCCACCTGTATCTAATGATAGGAGTCCCCCCTCCCCCCCCCCTCCTTGTGAGTGGACAATCCACCTGTATCTAATGATAGGAGTCCCCTCCCCCCCCCCTCCTTGTGAGTGGACAATCCACCTGTATCTAATGATAGGAGTCCCCCCCCCCCCCCCTCCTTGTGAGTGGACAATCCACCTGTATCTAATGATAGGAGGAGTTCCCCCTCCCCCCCCCCCTCCTTGTGAGTGGACAATCCACCTGTATCTAATGATAGGAGTCCCCCTCTCCCCCCCCCCTCCTTGTGAGTGGACAATCCACCTGTATCTAATGATAGGAGTCCCCCCCCCCCCCCCCCCTCCTTGTGAGTGGACAATCCACCTGTATCTAATGATAGGAGTCCCCCCCCCCCCCCCTCCTTGTGAGTGGACAATCCACCTGTATCTAATGATAGGAGGAGTTCCCCCTCCCCCCCCCCCTCCTTGTGAGTGGACAATCCACCTGTATCTAATGATAGGAGTCCCCCCCCCCCTCCTTGTGAGTGGACAATCCACCTGTATCTAATGATAGGAGTCCCCCCTCCCCCCCCCCTCCTTGTGAGTGGACAATCCACCTGTATCTAATGATAGGAGTCCCCCCCCCCCCCCTCCTTGTGAGTGGACAATCCACCTGTATCTAATGATAGGAGGAGTTCCCCCTCCCCCCCCCCCTCCTTGTGAGTGGACAATCCACCTGTATCTAATGATAGGAGTCCCCCCCCCCCCTCCTTGTGAGTGGACAATCCACCTGTATCTAATGACAGGAGTTCCCCCTCCCCCCCCCTCCTTGTGAGTGGACAATCCACCTGTATCTAATGACAGGAGTTCCCCCTCCCCCCCCCTCCTTGTGAGTGGACAATCCACCTGTATCTAATGATAGGAGGAGTTCCCCCTCCCCCCCCCCCCTCCTTGTGAGTGGACAATCCACCTGTATCTAATGATAGGAGTCCCCCCTCCCCCCCCCCTCCTTGTGAGTGGACAATCCACCTGTATCTAATGACAGGAGTTCCCCCCTCCCCCCCCCCTCCTTGTGAGTGGACAATCCACCTGTATCTAATGATAGGAGTCCCTCCCCCCCCCTCCTTGTGAGTGGACAATCCACCTGTATCTAATGACAGGAGTTCCCCCTCCCCCCCCCCCCTTGTGAGTGGACAATCCACCCGTGTCTGATGATAGGAGTCCCCCCCTCCCCCTTGTGAGTGGATAATGCACCCGTGTCTAATGATAGGAGTTGTTGTTTTTTAGGCTTTCCCTGGCTGATGGCTTTAGATTCAGAGAGATAATTCCCTTTAGTTGTGACATAAATGCTGTGCCGGTGTTGTAGGTGTGTCGTTTATCGCTGATTATTCTCCTCTCCGCCGGCGTCTGGCCTGATTCTATAATACTGATGATGGAGAGATCAGGAGAGATTTATCATTCTTCCCATTATATCATCACCAGGAAAGCACAGCTTAAGTCATCTCTCATCTCCATCCCTGCAGACACACATATCCCGTCCTCTATCACCTCCACCCCCCCTCCCCCCGACACACGTATTATCCCGTCCTCTATCACCTCCCACCCCCCCGACAAACGTATTATCCCGTCCTCTAACACCTCCACCCCCGCAGACACATACAGTCCTGGCCAAAAGTTTTGAGACTGTCAAAAATATTAGTTTTCACAAAGTTTGCTGCTATTCTGCTTTTAGATCTTTGTTTCAGTTGTTTATGTGATGTACTGAAATATAATTACAGTATAAGCATGTCATATGTTTCAAAGACTTTTATTGACAATTACATGAGATTTATGCATTTATTTCAGGACCTCTGCAATGCGACTAGGCATGCTCTCAATCAACTTCTGGGCCAAGTCCTGACTGATCGCAGCCCATTCTTTCATATTCACGTCTTTGAGTTTCTCAGAATTAGTTGGTTTTTGGTTTGTCCACCCGCCTCTTGTGGAATGACCACAAGTTCTCAATGGGATTAAGATCTGTGGAGTTTCCAGGCCATGGACCCAAAATTTCAAAATTTTGATCCCCGAGCCACTTAGTTATCACTTTTGCCTTATGCCATGGTGCTCCATCGTGCTGGAAAATGCATTGTTCTTCACCAACTGTTGTTGGATTGTTGGAAGAAGTTGCTGTTGGAGGTTTTTTTTTAGCATTCTTTATTCATGGCTGTGTTTTTTTGAGCCCACTAGCTTGGATGAGAAGCAACCACACACATGAATGGTCTCAGGGTGCTTTACTGTTGGCATGACGCAGGACTGATGGTAGCGCTCACCTTTTCTTCTCCTGATGAGCCTTTTTCCAGATCCCCCAAACAATCGGAAAGGGGCTTCATCAGATAATATGACTTTGCCCCAGTCCTCAGCAGTCCATTCACCATACTTTCTGCAGAAGATCAATCTGTCCCTGATGTTTTTTTGGGAGAGAAGTTGCTTCTTTGCTGCCCTTCTTGACACCAGGCGATCTTCCAAAAGTCTTCGCCTCACTGTGCATGCAGATGTGCTCACACCTGCCTGCTGCCATTCCTGAGCAACCTCTGCACTGGTTGCACTCCGATCCCGCAGCTGAATCCTCTTTAGGAGACGATCCTGGCGCTTGCTGGACTTTCTTAGACGCCCTGAAGCCTTCTTAACAAGAATTGAACCACTTTCCTTGAAGTTCTTAATGATCCTATAAATTGTTGATTTAGGTGCAATCTTACTATTATCCACAATATCATTGACTGTGAATCCATTTTTATGCAATGCAATGATGGCTGCATGCGTTTCTTTGCTGGTCACCATGGTTAACAATGAGATCAATGATTTCAAGCATCGTCCTCCTTATAACATGTCAAGTCTGCCATTCTAACCCAATCAGCCTGACATAATGATCTCCAGCCTTGTGCTCGTTAGAGATGTCGCGAACGGTTCGCCTGCGAACGGTTCCAGGCGAACTTTGGGGGTTCGCGTTCACCTGCCCTCAGGCGAACTTTTGCGGCAGTTCGATTCGCCCCATAATGCTATATTGAGCAAAATTTTGACCCTCCATATCACTGTCAGCAGACATGTTATTGCCAAACACACTGCTCTCAGTGCTAGAGAACCCACCCACCCTCCCTTCAAGCTAGGTCCTTTATACCATTTGACTCAGTTGTCTGCCTACACTAATTAATTATGGGACAGCTGGTACACACTCTGCTAGGGAGATTTTAATCTCCCACCTCCCTCCTACCAGAGGGAGGATGGTCTCTTCTGCCAGGGAATTATACTATTTTAAAAAACCAGTATACATCATACCATAGCTGGGAATTGAACCCAGATCTCACTGTGTGGTGGGCAAGTCACCCTAAGCACTGTATCACTACAGTAGTAAGTGAAGCTAGCCTAAAATTTACCATTTATTGCTCAATGCAATAGAACCATTAGGTTGCTTAAAGGAGAACTGTAGTGAGAGGTATATGGAGGCTGCCATATTGATTTCCTTTTAAGCTATACCAGTTGCCTGGCAGCCCTGCTGATCTATTTGGCTGCAGTAGTGTGAATCACACCAGAAACAAGCATGCAGCTAATCTTGTCAGATCTTACAAAAATGTCAAACACCAGATCTGCTGCATGCTTGTTCAGGGTCTAGGGCGAAAAGTATTGGAGGCAGAGGATCTGCAGGATAGCCAGGTAACTGGTATTGCTTAAAAAGGAAATCAATATGGTAGCCTCCATATACCTTTCACTACAGGTTTTCCTTTAAAGGGAACCTTAACTGAGAGTGATATGGATGTTTCCTGTAAACAATACCAGTTGCCTGGCAGTCCAGCTGATCTTTGTGACTGCAATAGTGGCTGAATCACACCCTGAAACAAGCATGCAGCTAATCCAGTCTGACTTCAGTCAGAGCACCTTATCTGCATGCTTGTTCAGGGGCTGTGGCTAAAAGTATTAGAGACACAGGATCAGCAGGCGATTCAGGCAACTGGTATTATTTTAAAAGGAAAAATCCATATCCTTCTCCGTTTAGGTTCCCTTTAAGGATTTGTAGCATAAAAGCCAACTCACATTGGTTGGGATTTGAACCTGAGTCTCACTGTGTGGTGGACAAGCACACTAACCACTGTACCAACTGAAGCTGGCCTAAAAATTTAACCATTTATGCTCAATACAAGAGAAAAAGTAGACAAGACAAATAACATTTATATCACACTTTTCTCCTGGCGGACTCAAAGCACCAGAGCTGCAGCCACTAGGGGCATGCTCTATAGGCAGTAGCAGTGTTAGGAAGACTTGCCTAAGGTCTCCTACTGAATAGGTGCTGGCTTACTGAACAGACAGAGCTGAGATTTGAACTCTGGTCTCCTTTGTCAGAGGCAGAGCCCTTCACCATTACACCATGCAGCCACTGCTTACAGATAGTTAGCCAGACATGGCCTTGTCTTTTGTGTTCAACAGTTGTCAAGAGAAAAATTAGACAAGATAGCAGTGTTAGGAAGACTTGCCTAAGGTCTCCTACTGAATAGGTGCTGGCTTACTGAACAGACAGAGCTGAGATTTGAACTCTGGTCTCCTTTGTCAGAAGCAGCGCCCTTATCCATTAACACCATGCAGCCACTGCTTACAGATAGTTAGCCAGACATGGCCTTCTCTTTTTGTGTTCAACAGTTGTCCAAAGAGAACCCCAGATAGCCAGGTAGATTCATATCTCTCTCTTTTCCTAACACTGCTACTGCCTATAGAGCATGCCCTAGTGGCTGCAGCTCTGGTGCTTTGAGTCCGCCAGGAGAAAAGTGTGATATAAATGTTATTTGTCTTGTCTACTTTTTCTCTTGTATTGAGCATAAATAGTAAATTTTAGGCCAGCTTCAGTTGATATAGTGGGTTAGTGTGCTTGCCCACCATACAGTGAGACCCAGGTTCAAATCCCAGCCAATGTGAGTTGGCTTTTATACTACAAATCCTTAAAGGGAACCTAAACGGAGAAGGATATGGATTTTTCCTTTTAAAATAATACCAGTTGCCTGAATCGCCTGCTGATCCTGTGTCTCTAATACTTTTAGCCACAGCCCCTGAACAAGCATGCAGATCAGGTGCTCTGACTGAAGTCAGACTGGATTAGCTGCATGCTTGTTTCAGGGTGTGATTCAGCCACTATTGCAGTCACAAAGATCAGCTGGACTGCCAGGCAACTGGTATTGTTTTATATATATTGTTAAAACGGCGCTACTAGTATCTGACGAAACAGTTCAATTCTCTCCTGAAAATTGTCTTTAAATGAAAATAATACAGTTCTGTGTGTTTGCGCTTCTAAATGGGTATAGCCAGTCCCTTCATCAACAGTTTATCGAATAGTAGTCAGCGCTCCACTTCACAAGCCACAAATCAAGGTCCCCTATGGGGCCGCACTCACCCGTCCAAGATGACCACTGCAAGACTGGTCAGAATAGGCTCAGCTGTAGTCCTTCACGATCTGCTGTCAAGTTTCCAGTATGGTGTACTTCCTCTGGAGGATCTCACTTTACTCCTGGTCTTGGGACTGTGATTCCTCAGTTTGCCTCATGAATAAAGAGTCCATAGCGTGACTCCGTAAAAATAGAACATTTATTGAATAAAAACTACTCACAACATGCAAGATGGTCTGGCGTTTAGAGTATATAACGGGCTCCCCCCCGTGCCTCCCGGGTAGGCCTGTGGATTGCACCGTTCCTCCGCCGCCTAATTCCCCGCTATTTGCGTCCTGTTGCGCTTCCTGGTCGTCCTCCGGCTCCACCCTACGCGTTTCGTCACCACCGTGACTCATCAGGGGCGTGATCACGCCCCTGATGAGTCACGCGTGGTGACGAAACGCGTAGGGTGGAGCCGGAGGACGACCAGGAAGCGCAACAGGACGCAAATAGCGGGGAATTAGGCGGCGGAGGAACGGTGCAATCCACAGGCCTACCCGGGAGGCACGGGGGGGAGCCCGTTATATACTCTAAACGCCAGACCATCTTGCATGTTTGTGAGTAGTTTTTATTCAATAAATGTTCTATTTTTTACGGAGTCACGCTATGGACTCTTTTTATTCATGAGGCAAACTGAGGAATCACAGTCCCAAGACCAGGAGTAAAGTGAGATCCTCCAGAGGAAGTACACCATACTGGAAACTTGACAGCAGATCGTGAAGGACTACAGCTGAGCCTATTCTGACCAGTCTTGCAGTGGTCATCTTGGACGGGTGAGTGCGGCCCCATAGGGGACCTTGATTTGTGGCTTGTGAAGTGGAGCGCTGACTACTATTCGATAAACTGGTATTGTTTACAGGAAACATCCATATCACTCTCAGTTAGGGCCCATTCACACTTAGAACCGCAGAACGCCGGCGATTACCGCCGGCGTTTTGCGGGAGTGATTTTCCCGCGATTATCGTGGAAAAATCACTGGACACTGCGGCGGTTTTGGAGCGATCGCGATGCTAATCACGATCGCAAATCGCGGAACGCTCGTCGCCGGCAAACCGCGGCATGCAGCGCGGTTGCGGTTATCGCTAACCACAACCGCGGCAGTGAGAACACTGCCATTCGCTATATTATGTAGCGGTTCTTGCAGAACCGCTAGCGGTTTGCCGTGAGCGGGAATCGTGCCCTTAAAGTGTGAATGGGCCCTTAAGGTTCCCTTTAAAGGAGAACTGTAGTGAAAGGTATATGGAGGGCTACCATATTGATTTCCTTTTAAGCAATACCAGTTACCTGGCTATCCTGCAGATCCTCTGTCTCCAATACTTTTAGCCCTAGACCCTGAACAAGCATGCAGCAGATCTGGTGTTTGACATTTTTGTAAGATCTGACAAGATTAGCTGCATGCTTGTTTCTGGTGTGATTCACACTACTGCAGCCAAATAGATCAGCAGGGCTGCCAGGCAACTGGTATAGCTTAAAAGGAAATCAATATGGCAGCCTCCATATACCTCTCACTACAGTTCTCCTTTAAGCAACCTAATGGTTCTATTGCATTGAGCATAAATGGTAAATTTTAGGCCAGCTTCACGTACTACTGTAGTGGTACAGTGCTTAGGGTGACTTGCCTACCACACAGTGAGATCTGGGTTCGATTCCCAGCTATGGTATGATGTATACTGGTTTTTAAAATAGTATAATTCCCTGGCAGAAGAGACCCTCCTCCCTCCGGTAGAAGGGTAGGAGGAGGGAGGAGGGCAATTAAAATCTCCCTAGCAGAGTGTGTAGCAGCTGTCCCATAACTAATTAGTGTAGGCAGACAACTGAGTCAAATGGTATAAAGGACTGTGCTTGGAGGAGGGAGGGTGGGCGGGTCCTCCAGCAGTGATGTGTATTTCACTCAATCAGGTGTGCCTCCAGGTATTAGAGCTCTTGAAACATGTATTCTATCATTTTTCCAGCTGATAGATTTTTTTAAAATTTTCAAAGTTCGCCTCCCCATTGAAGTCTATTGCGGTTCGCAAACTTTTTCGCGAACCGAACCTTTCGCGGAAGTTCGCGAACAGGGATCGCGAACCGAAAATCGGAGGTTCGCGACATCTCTAGTGCTCGTCAACATTCTCACCTGAGTTAACAAGACGATTGCATAATCTTAGTTCTGACGTCTGACGTCACTTCCGGAAGTGACGTCAGAAGCCAGAGCGAAGATTATGCGGTGGAACGCACGGAAGGTATGTATCTGCCCGCCGCTGCCCACACTATAACTTTAGCTGGAGGGGAGCGCAGAGGGGAGAGCCCCGAGGTGAGGGAGAGGGGGGGGAACTTCCCCTCTCCCCGCCGACTGTGGCAAAGGCTTTCACCTCCGGCTGCCACCCCTCCAGCCCCTACAAAACGGCCCCGAGCGGGCCCCAGGGAGAGGGGGGGGGCGCTCTGAAATTTTGCAGGGGGGCCCGGTGGGGCCTAGTTACGCCCCTGTCTGGCACTGGGTGAATGTGTGCAAGGCATCATGAATTCTGAGGATTACCAAAGGATTTTGGGTCGCACTATAGAGCCTAGTGTTGGGCGAACAGTGTTCGCCACTGTTCGGGTTCTGCAGAACATCACCCTGTTCGGGTGATGTTCGAGTTCGGCCGAACACCTGATGGTGTTCGGCCTTTTAAGTTCGGGTTCGCCCCGAACTACTGAATGGCCGCCGAACAGGGCCCCTGTTCGGCCGAACAGCGCCCTGTTCGGCCGAATACTGCCCCCCTATGGGGTCGCAGGCATAAGGGGGGAGCATGCCCAGATTGCGGGGGGGGGTCGGAAATTCCCCCCACCCCCTCCGCTAGTGCTCCCCCCTCTGCCCGCTTCCCCATACAAAAGTTTAAGGAAAGTAAAACAGTACCAGTGGTAGTGGCTGGCAGTGGCACTGTGAAGTGAGTGAGGAGGAGGAGTCCGGAGAGTGACGCATTGAGGGAGGCCGGGCAGCGGGCGGTTCAGCGGTAGTACCCTTGTGGTACTTCCGCCCTTTCTCTGACCTCACGTCCTCTGCGTGATGACGCATACGAGGGTACACGTGACGCGTACCCTCGTATGCAGAGGACGTGAGGTCAGAAAAAGGGCGGAAGTACCACAAGGGTACTACCACTGAACCGCCCGCTGCCCGGCCTCCCTCAACGCGTCACTCTCCGGACTCCTCCTCCTCACTCACTTCACAGTGCCACTGCCAGCCACTACCACCGGTACTGTTTTACTTTCCTTAAACTTTTGTATGGGGAAGCGGGCGGAGGGGGTGGGGGGAATTTCCGACCCCCCCCGCGATCGGGGCATGCTCCCCCCTTATGCCTGCGACCCCATAGGGCCCCCAAAAGCGGGATGTTCGGGGAGTTCGGGGTTCGGCCCGAACATGCCGAACATCGCGGCCATGTTCGGCGAACGTTCCCGAACCCGAACATCCAGGTGTTCGCCCAACACTAATAGAGCCCAGTGTCCGAGATCTTGGGTCTTCCAGCAGGACAATGACCCCAAACAGACGTCACAAAGCACCCAGAAATAGATGGGAACAAAGCGCTGGAGAGTTTTGAAGTGGCCAGCAATGAGGCCAGATCTAAATCCCATTGAACACTTGTGGAGTAGAGATGTCGCAAACCTCCGATTTTTGGTTCGCGAACCCTGTTCGTGAACCTCCGCAAAAGGTTCAGTTCGCTAAAAAGTTTGCGAACCGCAATAGACTTCAATGGGGAGGCGAACTTTGAAAATTTAAAAAATTTCTACCGGCTGGAATAATGTTTGAAAACATGTTTCAAGGGCTCTAATACCTGGAGGCACACATGATTGAGTAAAATACACCTCAAAAGTCCCAGGCAAAAATCTAGATTTCCCATAAACCCCTATTTTAAGGTCAATTTTCAATTACAGTCCTCCCTCCACCCTCCTTCCTTCTACCTATTTCCTACCGGAGGGAGGAGGGTCTCATCTGCAAGGGAATTATACTATTTCAAAAACCAGTTTACATACCATAGCTGGGAATCGAACCTGGGTCTCACTGTGTGGTGGGCAAGCACCCTAACCGCTGTACCACAACAGTAGTAGCTGAAGCTGGCCTAGCATTTACTATTTATGCTCAATGCAATAGAAACATTAGGTTGCTTAAAGGGAACCTTAACTGAGAGTGATATGGATGTTTCCTGTAAACAATACCAGTTGCCTGGCAGTCCAGCTGATCTCTGTGACTGCAATAGTGGCTGAATCACACCCTGAAACAAGCATGCAGCTAATCCAGTCTGACTTCAGTCAGAGCACCTGATCTGCATGCTTGTTCAGGGGCTTTGGCTAAAAGTATTAGAGACACAGGATCAGCAGGCGATTCAGGCAACTGGTATTATTTTAAAAGGAAAAATCCATACCCTTCACCGTTTAGGTTCCCTTTAAGGATTTGTAGTATAAAAGCCAACTCACATTGGCCGGGGTTTGAACCCGGGTCTCACTGTGTGGTGGGCAAACACCCTATCCACTGTACTACAACAGTACTAACTGAAGCTGGCCTAGCATTTATGCTCAATACAAGAGAAAAAGTAGACAAGACAAATAACATTTATATCACGCTTTTCTCCTGGCGGACTCAAAGCACCAGATCTGCAGCCACTAGGGCATGCTCTATAGGCAGTAGCAGTGTTAGGAAGACTTGCCTACTTAAGCAACCTGTTGTGGTACAGCGGTTAGGGTGCTTGCCCACCACACAGTGAGACCCGGGTTCAAATCCCAGGAAATGTGAGTTGGCTTTTATGCTACAAATCCTTAAAGGGAACCTAAACGGTGAAGGATATGGATTTTTCCTTTTAAAATAATACCAGGTGCCTGAATCGCCTGCTGATCCTGTGTCTCTAATACTTTTAGCCACAGCCCCTGAACAAGCATGCAGATCAGGTGCTCTGACTGAAGTCAGACTGGATTAGCTGCATGCTTGTTTCAGGGTGTGATTCAGCCACTATTGCAGTCACAGAGATCAGCTGGACTGCCAGGCAACTGGTATTGTTTACAGGAAACATCCATATCACTCTCAGTTAAGGTTCCCTTTAAGCAGCCTAATGTTTCTATTGCATTGAGCATAAATAGTAAATGCTAGGCCAGCTTCAGTTACTACTGTTGTGGTACAGCGGTTAGGGTGCTTGCCCACCACACAGTGAGACCCAGGTTCGATTCCCAGCTATGGTATGTAAACTGGTTTTTGAAATAGTATAATTCCCTGGCAGATGAGACCCTCCTCCCTCCGGTAGGAGGTAGGAGGGTAGCAGCTGTCCCTTAACAAATTAGTGTAGGCAGACAAGTGAGTGTAGGCAGACAAGTGAGTGAAATGGCATAAGGACCTTGCTTGGAGGAGGGAGGGAGGGAGGGAGGGCGGGCCTCCAGCAGTGTGTTTGGCAATAATGTGCCTGCTGACTGTGATGTAGAGGTTAAAAGTTTTGCTCAATAGAGCATTATGGGGCGAATCGAACTTCCGCAAAAGTTCACCTGCTGCAGGCGAACGCGAACTCCCAAAGTTCGCCTGGAACCGTTCGCCGGCGAACAGTTCGCTACCTCTCTACTGTGGAGAGATCTTAAAATTGTTGTTGGGAAACAGCGCCCTTCCAATAAGAGAGACCTGGAGCAATTTCCAAAAGGAAGAGTGGTCCAAAATTCCAGGTGAGAGGTGTAAGCAGCTTATTGATGGTTGTAGGAAGTGACTGGTTTTAGTTATTTTTTTTCAAAAGGGTTGTGCAACCAAATATTAAGTTAAGGGTGCCAATAATTTTGTCCAGCCCACCGTTAGAGTTTTGTGTGACATTGGCCTTGATTCATGAAGCTGTGGTACTAAAAGCAGCTCAGCTTGATGTGAGGGAGTGACCGCTGTGCACGCCTTACAGAGCAGTGCTCGTTGCTATGTAAGGATCGTGTCTTCCTTAGTTACGCTGGTTGCTATGTAAGGATCGTGCCTTCCTTAGTTACGCTGGTTGCTATGTAAGGATCATGTCTTCCTTAGTTACACTGGTTGCTATGTAAGGATCGTGCCTTCCTTAGTTACACTGGTTGCTATGTAAGGATCGTGCCTTCCTTAGTTACGCTCGTTGCTATGTATGGATCGTGCCTTCCTTAGTTACACTCATTGCTATGTAGGGATCGTGCCTTCCTTAGTTACGCTGGTTGCTATGTATGGTTCGTGCCTTCCTTAGTTACGCGCGTTGCTATGTAAGGACCGTGCCTTCCTTAGTTACGTGCGTTGCTATGTAAGGATCGTGTCTTCCTTACTTACGCTGGTTGCTATGTAGGGATCGTGCCTTCCAGAGTTACACACGTTGCTATGTATGGATCGTGTCTTCCTTAGTTACGCTCATTGCTATGTATGGATCGGGCCTTCCTTAGTTACGCTGTTTGCTATGTATGGTTCGTGCCTTCCTTAGTTACGCTCCTTGCTATGTAAGGATCGTGCCCTCCTTAGTTACGCTGGTTGCTATGTAAAGATCGTGCCTTCCTTAGTTACGCTGGTTGCTATGTAAGGATCGTGCCTTCCTTAGTTACGCTGGTTGCTATGTAAAGATCGTGCCTTCCTTAGTTACGCTGGTTGCTATGTAAGGATCGTGCCTTCCTTAGTTATGCTGGTTGCTATGTAAAGATCGTGCCTTTCTTAGTTACACTGGTTGCTATGTATGGATCGTGCCTTCCTTAGTTACGTGCGTTGCTATGTAAGGATCGTGCCTTCCTTAGTTACGCTGGTTGCTATGTAAGGATTGTGCCTTCCTTAGTTACACTGGTTGCTATGTAAGGATCGTGTCTTCCTTAGTTACACTGGTTGCTATGTAAGGATCGTGCCTTCCTTAGTTATGCTGGTTGCTATGTATGGATCGTACCTTCCTTAGTTACACTGGTTGCTATGTAAGGATCGTGTCTTCCTTAGTTACACTGGTTGCTATGTAAGGATCGGGCCTTCCTTAGTTACGCTGTTTGCTATGTAAGGATCGTGCCTTCCTTAGTTATGCTGGTTGCTATGTATGGATCGTGCCTTCCTTAGTTACGCTGGTTGCTATGTAAGGATCGTGCCTTCCTTAGTTACACTGGTTGCTATGTATGGATCGTGCCTTCCTTAGTTACGCTCATTGCTATGTAAGGATCGGGCCTTCCTTAGTTACGCTGGTTGCTATGTAAAGATCGGGCCTTCCTTAGTTACACTGGTTGCTATGTAAAGATCGTGCCTTCCTTAGTTATGCTGGTTGCTATGTAAGGATCATGCCCTCCTTAGTTACGCTCATTGCTATGTAAGGATCGCGCCTTGCTAGTTGCTATGTAAAGATCGTGCCTTCCTTAGTTACACTGGTTGCTATGTAAGGATCGTGCCTTCCTTAGTTACACTGGTTGCTATGTATGGATCGTGCCTTCCTTAGTTACGCTCATTGCTATGTAAGGATCGGGCCTTCCTTAGTTACGCTGGTTGCTATGTAAAGATCGGGCCTTCCTTAGTTACACTGGTTGCTATGTAAAGATCGTGCCTTCCTTAGTTATGCTGGTTGCTATGTAAGGATCATGCCCTCCTTAGTTACGCTCATTGCTATGTAAGGATCGCGCCTTGCTAGTTGCTATGTAAAGATCGTGCCTTCCTTAGTTACACTGGTTGCTATGTAAGGATCGTGCCTTCCTTAGTTACACTGGTTGCTATGTATGGATCGTGCCTTCCTTAGTTACGCTCATTGCTATGTAAGGATCGGGCCTTCCTTAGTTACGCTGGTTGCTATGTAAAGATCGGGCCTTCCTTAGTTACACTGGTTGCTATGTAAAGATCGTGCCTTCCTTAGTTATGCTGGTTGCTATGTAAGGATCATGCCCTCCTTAGTTACGCTCATTGCTATGTAAGGATCGCGCCTTCCTTAGTTACGCTCCTTGCTATGTAAGGATCGTGCCCTCCTTAGTTACGCTGGTTGCTATGTAAAGATCGGGCCTTCCTTAGTTACACTGGTTGCTATGTATGGATCGTGCCTTCCTTAGTTACGCTGGTTGCTAAGTAAATATCGGGCCTTCCTTAGTTACGCTGGTTGCAATGTATGGATTGTGCCTTCCTTAGTTACGCTGGTTGCTATGTATGGATCGTGCATTCCTTAGTTATGCTGGTTGCTATGTATGGATCGTACCTTCCTTAGTTACACTGGTTGCTATGTATGGATCGTGCCTTCCTTAGTTACGCTCATTGCTATGTAAGGATCGGGCCTTCCTTAGTTACACTGGTTGCTATGTATGGATCGTACCTTCCTTAGTTACACTGGTTGCTATGTAAAGATCGTGCCTTCCTTAGTTATGCTGGTTGCTATGTAAGGATCGTGCCCTCCTTAGTTACGCTCATTGCTATGTAAGGATCGGGCCTTCCTTAGTTACGCTGGTTGCTATGTAAGGATCGTGCCTTCCTTAGTTACACTGGTTGCTATGTAAGGATCGTGCCTTCCTTAGTTATGCTGGTTGCTATGTAAGGATCGTGCCTTCCTTAGTTATGCTGGTTGCTATGTAAGGATCGCGCCTTCCTTAGTTACGCTGGTTGCTATGTAAGGATCGTGCCTTCCTTAGTTATGCTGGTTGCTATGTAAGGATCGGGCCTTCCTTAGTTACGCTGGTTGCTATGTAGGGATCATGCCTTCCATAGTTACACACGTTGCTATGTATGGATCGTGCCTTCCTTAGTTATGCTCGTTGCTATGTAAGGATCGTGCCTTCCTTCGTTACACTCATTGCTATGTAAGGATCGTGCCTTCCTTAGTTACGCTGGTTGCTATGTAGGGATCGTGCCTTCCAGAGTTACACACAATGCTATGTATGGATCGTGCCTTCCTTAGTTATGCTCATTGCTACGTAAGGATCGTGCCTTCCTTCGTTACGCTCATTGGTATGTAGGGATCATGCCTTCCATAGTTACGCTGGTTGCTATGTAGGGATCGTGCCTTCCAGAGTTACACACGTTGCTATGTAAGGATCGTGGCCTCCATAGTTACACACGTTGCTATGTAAGGATTGCGCCTTCCTTAGTTACACACGTTGCTATGTAAGGATTGTGCCTTCCTTAGTTACACACGTTGCTATGTAAGGATTGCGCCTTCCTTAGTTACACACGTTGCTATGTAAGGATTGTGCCTTCCTTAGTTACGCTGGTTTCTATGTAAGGATCGTGCCTTCCTTAGTTACGCACGCTGCTTACATGCTCCCGTGAAGTATTGCGACCGTGATACTTCACTAGCTGCCGCTAATATCTTAATTAAAATAGTAGTGGGCGCTAGTGAAGTATTGCAGTTGCGATATTTCACAGGACCGCCCACAGGTAAAGTTACACGCGTTGCTATGTGACCATAGCGAGCGCTCCCTCACATTATGCTGCGCTGCTTGTTGATGAATAACGCCAGTATCTCTAGTTTTCTTTTTTTATCCTCCTTTTTTAGTTTTGTTCCAATACACCCAAAGGGAATAAACCTCTTTATAGCAAAACACGTGTTACTGCAACACGTTACTGTGAGAAATACTTCATTTCCTGGAAAGATTTCGGCCATGACTGTAATTTACTGCGAATGACTCCTGTGCGAATTTACTGTTTCATGTAACGATCGGTGTCAGGAACCAGAGAGAACATCTGATCCTTGGCGATCTGCAGTATCCCCAAGAATACAGATATACCTGATTATTGAGGATCTGCAGAATCGCCAATAATCAGATATGTCTAACCTCAAGACACCTGGACGTGTGAGTGTTTTGGTGCAACAGTACCTTTGGACCACCGGGGTAGCAGGTGGTCCAGTAAGTAGAGAAGACTCTACTGCAGTCAAGGACTCCAGGAGGATGAGTCCCTGACTGGTTTGCAGGGAGCCCTTAGAGAGATAGGGAACCCTGCCAGAGGGCTGAACACCCCGAGGGGTGAGCAACCGTAAGGAAGGTCGGACAGGCCGGGTCGGCAACACACGGGCAGACAAGGTACAGAGACAGTAGGCTGATACAGTAATCAGAGACAGACAGAGTTGGCAACAGGAGATCAGATGTGCAAAGGTACCAAATCAGAGAGCAGAAGCGTAGTCAGGAAAGCAACAGGTCATAACAGATATACAGTATTCCTAGTCTTGGGTGTGAGGGCTGTGATCTCAACACCCTGGAACTATGCTAGAGAATAACACAGATGATATACAGTATTCCTAGTCTTGGGTGTGAGGGCCGTGATCTCAACACCCTGGAACTATGCTAGAGAATAACACAGATGATATACAGTATTCCTAGTCTTGGGTGTGAGGGCCGTGATCTCAACACCCTGGAACTATGCTAGAGAATAACACAGATGATATACAGTATTCCTAGTCTTGGGTGTGAGGGCCGTGATCTCAACACCCTGGAACTATGCTAGAGAATAACACAGATGATATATATTATTCCTAGTCTTGGGTGTGAGGGCCGTGATCTCAACACCCTGGAACTATGCTAGAGAATAACACAGATGATATACAGTATTCCTAGTCTTGGGTGTGAGGGCCGTGATCTCAACACCCTGGAACTATGCTAGAGAATAACACAGATGATATACAGTATTCCTAGTCTTGGGTGTGAGGGCCGTGATCTCAACACCCTGGAACTATGCTAGAGAATAACACAGATGGTATACAGTATTCCTAGTCTGGGGTGTGAGGGCCGTGATCTCAACACCCTGGAACTATACTAGAGAATAACACAGATGATATACAGTATTCCTAGTCTTGGGTGTGAGGGCCTTGATCTCAACACCCTGGAACTATGCTAGAGAATAACACAGATGATAAACAGTAACTGGCTAAGTATGGATTCCCAGGTCCTCCTGGTTCCACCACACTAAAGGATCTGACTAAGGTCTGAGTGCTAACACATATGTATTCGCAATGCCAGACAACCAGCAACTGAACAGCAAGAGATATATATAGTAAAGCGCCCCCCAGCGCCGCCCAGCTCCCATCAACCAATCGCTCGCTGAGCAGAGTCAGCTGACCGCCCTGATCAGCTGACCGTCCTCCTATTGGCATAAAGAGCCGCGCAGCTCTCCATCTGTGTGCACTACTAGGACCAGAAACCCCAGAAGCACGTTGCTGCGGAGATACCGCCGTCCTGGACGCGGAATCCGCCGCCTTGCCGTCAGAACAAGCGGCGGCCTCCACGCCACTGTTCCCATGCGCTCCATTAGTTCCAGCCGCCTGCTGACGCGGACCAACCGCCGCGTCAGACGCGGAATCAGCCGCCCTGTTGTCAGAACACGCGGCGGCTGATCTGCGGTTCTTCACAGTACCCCCCCCCCCCCCCCCCGAGGAGTGGACTCCGGACACCTTCCACCAGGCTTTCCAAGATGTAAGTCATGGAACTCTTTCTTCAAATTTTCTGCATGCATGTCTGGCACCCAAGATCTTTCCTCTATACCATATCCTTTTCAGTGGACCAGATATTGCACAGAATTCTGCACCAGGCGAGAATCCAGAATCTTTTCAATCTCATATTCTGGTTGGTCATCCACCAACACAGGGGGGGGGGGAAGAGGAGTCTACCTGCACAGCTGGTTTCAACAGGGACACATGGAATGATCTCACACCTTTCATACTGGCTGGGAGATCAACAGCGTATGTGACATTATTGATCTTCTTGGCCACTGGAAATGGTCCTATGAATTTAGGACCTAGCTTGGGTGACAATTGTTTCAGGGCCAAATGACGAGTAGAAACCCACACCAAGTCTCCTGGGGGAGAATCTCCACTCTTCAGACCGATGTTTATCTGCCTGCTTCTTCTGGGTTTGGAAAGCTTTCCCTAGATTCCTCTTAACCATTCCCCAAATCTCTTTCAGAGCCCTCTGCCAGTCCTCTAGAGCTGGAAATGGAGTTGAAGCGACTGGCAGAGGAGCAAACTTAGGTGATCTCCCTGATACCACTTGGAAAGGGGAATACCCAGAAGAAGAGCTTCTCAGGTTGTTGTGCGCAAACTCAGCGAACGGCAAAAACTTTACCCAATCAGTTTGCGCATCAGCAACATAGCACCTGAGGAATTGTTCCAGAGATTGGTTAACTCTCTCGGTCTGGCCGTTGGTCTGAGGGTGGTAGCCTGATGAGAATGCGAGTTCCATGTCTAATAGATGGCAAAAGGCCCTCCAAAATGTTGAAACAAATTGGACTCCCCGATCTGACACTACATTTTCCGGAATGCCATGCAGTCGGAAGATGTGCTGGATGAAGAGATCAGCCAATTCCTGGGCCGAGGGGAGTCCCTTCAGAGGGACAAAGTGTGCCATCTTACTGAAACGATCTACTACCACCCAAATGACCGACTTGCCTTCAGACCGAGGGAGTTCACCACAAAATCCAAGGAAATGTGAGTCCAGGGTTCACTGGGGACCGGCAAGGGCTGTAAGGTGCCCACAGGCGCCTGACGAGAGGGCTTACTCATTGCACAGATCGAGCACTCTCTTACAAATTCTTCACAATCGGATGCTAGGCTAGGCCACCAGACACACCTGGCCAGCAACTCCTGAGTTCTGGTGGCACCCGGATGACCGGCATTCTTGTGAGAATGGATAAACTGCAGAATTTGTAAACGGAAGGGTAGTGGCACAAACATGACCCCTTCTGGCTTCCCCTCTGGAACATCCTGTTGGTAAGGACTCAAAGTGACTGACCAATCTCTCCAGGTCTCAGTGGTTGCCAGGACTACCTTAGGAGGCAGGATAGTCTCAGGATCAACGGGCTGCATGGACCCGGGCTCAAAACACCTAGAGAGCGCATCGGCCTTGATATTCTTACTTCCGGGAGTATATGTGATTACAAATCTAAATCTTGCAAAAAACAGGGACCAGCGGGCCTGACGAGGGCTAAGTCTCTTAGCCCCCTCGATATACTCCAAATTTTTGTGGTCTGTGTAAACTGTGATAACATGTTCTGCACCCTCCAACCAGTGTCGCCATTCCTCAAAAGCTAACTTGATGGCCAGGAGCTCTCGGTTGCCAATGTCATAATTTTTCTCGGCTGGTGAGAATCTGCGAGAAAAATAAGCACATGGATGCAGCTTGCCCTGCAAACCTGACCTCTGTGACAACACTGCTCCTACCCCCACCTCTGAGGCATCAACCTCCACAATAGACGGAAATGCGACATCAACATGTCTCAGTATCGGGGCAGAACAAAACAGTTTCTTTAAGGTTGAGAAGGCCGTATGAGCCTCAGGTGACCAATGATGGGTGTCAGCCCCTTTCTTGGTGAGACTGGTGAGAGGAGAGACGATGGTAGAGTAGCCTTTTATAAACCTTCTGTAGTAATTGGCAAACTCCAGGAACCTCTGGAGTGCCTTCAGCCCCACGGGCTGCGGCCACTCCAGGACAGCAGAAACCTTCCCTGGGTCCATTGAGAGACCAGAAGTGGAGATGATGTAACCTAAAAAGGCTACCAACTCTACCTCGAAGAGGCATTTCTCGAGTTTAGCATACAGCTGATTCTGTCGTAGCTTCTCTAAAACCCATCTGACATGTCTGCGATGTTCGGCCAGATTGGACGAAAAGATTAATATATCGTCCAAGTAAATTAGAACAAACTTGCCCAACACCTCCCTGAACACTTCATTAATTAACTCCTGGAAGACGGCCGGCGCATTACACAACCCGAAGGGCATCACCAGGTATTTGTAATGCCCGTTGGGTGTGTTAAAGGCCGTCTTCCATTCGTCGCCGTCTCTGATGCGGACCATATTGTATGCACCCCTGAGATCTAGCTTGGAAAAAATCTTGGCGTTGGTCACCTGTGTGAACAAGTCGTCAATCAATGGTAACGGGTAGCGTTTTGTTTACAGTGATCTTATTCAACCCTCTGTAATCAATACAAGGACGGAGGCCTCTGTCCTTTTTCTTGACAAAAAAAACCCCTGCCGGTGACCGAGAGGGACGTATGAACTCTTTCGCCAAGTTTTACCTGATGTATTCCTGCATAGCTAGTTTCTCTGGCCCAGAAAGGGTTATAAAGATGACCTCTGGGCGGCATACAACCAGATCTCAGATCGATAGGACAATCGAAGGCTCGATGAGGGGGAAGTTTGTCGGCAGACTTTGGGCAAAAGACATTTGCAAATTCTGCGTATTGTCTCGGTACACCTTCAACCTGAATGTTGGTATTACCCATGGTTACTTTCGCTAAACAATGATGATTACAATGGGATGACCAGCTCGTTAGCTGACCTGAAACCCAGTCTATCTGAGGTGAGTGGATTTGTAACCAGGGCATGCCAAGAATTACGGTAGAGGTTGCCATATGCAAGACCAGAAATTGCAGACTCTCCCCATGTAATACCACAACCTTGAGATGCACATTAGGAGTCCGGGACAAGGGGCATTTACTCTGCAGAGGAGAGTCATCTACCGCAGTGACCAAGATTGGTTGATTCAAGGGAAGCATGGGTATACCCAATTTCTTTGCAAACTCGTAATCGATAAAATTAGCTGCTGAACCGGAATCAATAAAGGCTTCCGTGGAAGCAGTCTGACCCTCCCATGTGACTGAACAAGGGAGTAGCAGACGATCGTTATGTAGAGGTAAAGTCTGCGCGCCCAGGGTATTACCTCTGACTACACCTAGGCGGCAGCGTTTCCCGACTTCTTGGGACAATTCCGCACCATATGACCCTCCTCTGCACAGTAGAGACAAAGCTGCTCAGATTTCCTACGATTCCTCTCTGAGCGAGTTAATTTGGAGTGACCAATTTGCATCGGCTTGGGTGGCGGTGAGGCAGGTGGAGAAGTGGCATACAAGACATATCTAACCTTGTCCCTACCACGGGTTTGTTTACGTTATCAAACCCGACGATCGACACGTACTGCCAGCGTGATTGCTTCCTCAAGTGTTTTAGGTTCAGGGTATCCCAACATCAGTCCAGAAACTGTGTCTGATAACCCTGATAAGAAACAATCTAGTAGTGCGAAAGTCCCCCACCTAGCTGACACTGACCACTTCCTGAACTCTGCTGCATAAACTTCCACTGGATCCTTGCCTTGACGCAACGTCTTTAGTTTCCGCTCAGAGGTAGAAGCAATGTCTGGGTCATCGTAAATTATGGCCATGGACTTGAAGAATTCCTCAACTGACCTAAGTGCTTCATGCCCTATAGGTAAATTATACACCCAGGTTTGAGCATCCCCTGAGAGTAAGGTTTTGATGAAAGTGATTCTCTGTGCCTCTGTCCCTGACAAATTAGGCCTCAATTCAAAATATGACATCACACGGTTCTTGAAATTCTGAAAGTCAGATCTATGGCCAGAAAACTTTTCAGGCACAGACATTCTCAAGTCTGTGACTGGAGGGGATCGCACTGAATTGACAGTCGTCTGAAGGACTTGTAGCGACCCAGATAAGGCAGAGATCTGGGCCTGCTGACCGTCCATCACTTTGATGATCTTTTCCACCGAGGTGGTGAGTGTGTCTAGACGACTGCCAAGTGCGTCCATATTGTTTTGGTCTGGCGTTCTGTAACGATCGGTGTCAGCAACCAGAGAGAACATCTGATCCTTGCCGATCTGCAGTATCCCCAAGAATACAGATATACCTGATTATTGAGGATCTGCAGAATCGCCAATAATCAGATATGTCTAACCTCAAGACACCTGGACGTGTGAGTGTTTTGGTGCAACAGTACCTTTGGACCACCGGGGTAGCAGGTGGTCCAGTAAGTAGAGAAGACTCTACTGCAGTCAAGGACTCCAGGAGGATGAGTCCCTGACTGGTTTGCAGGGAGCCCCTAGAGAGATAGGGAACCCTGCCAGAGGGCTGAACACCCCGAGGGGTGAGCAACCGTAAGGAAGGTCGGACAGGCCGGGTCGGCAACACACGGGCAGACAAGGTACAGAGACAGTAGGCTGATACGGTAATCAGAGACAGACAGAGTTGGCAACAGGAGATCAGATGTGCAAAGGTACCAAATCAGAGAGCAGAAGCGTAGTCAGGAAAGCAACAGGTCATAACAGATATACAGTATTCCTAGTCTTGGGTGTGAGGGCCGTGATCTCAACACCCTGGAACTATGCTAGAGAATAACACAGATGATATACAGTATTCCTAGTCTTGGGTGTGAGGGCCGTGATCTCAACACCCTGGAACTATGCTAGAGAATAACACAGATGATATACAGTATTCCTAGTCTTGGGTGTGAGGGCCTTGATCTCAACACCCTGGAACTATGCTAGAGAATAACATAGATGATATACAGTATCTGGCTAAGTATGGATTCCCAGGTCCTCCTGGTTCCACCACACTAAAGGATCTGACTAAG
This sequence comes from Hyperolius riggenbachi, assembly GCF_040937935.1. Lineage (NCBI taxonomy): Eukaryota > Metazoa > Chordata > Amphibia > Anura > Hyperoliidae > Hyperolius > Hyperolius riggenbachi. The sequence continues at coordinate 2,189,234 of NC_090653.1, forward strand.
GTCTGAGTGCTAACACATATGTATTCGCAACGCCAGACAACCAGCAACTGAACAGCAAGAGATATATATAGTAAAGCGCCCCCCAGCGCCGCCCAGCTCCCATCAACCAATCACCCGCTGAGCAGGAATCAGCTGACCGCTCCGATCAGCTGACCTTCCTCCTATTGGCATAAAGAGCCTGTCTAGCAGCGCGCGCGCGTAGCTCTCCATCTGTGTGCACTACTAGGACCAGAAACCCCAGAGGCACGTTGCTGCGGAGATACCGCCGTCCTGGACGCGGAATCCGCCGCCTTGCTGTCAGAACACGCGGCGGCCTCCACGCCACTGTTCCCATGCGCTCCATTAGTTCCAGCCGCCTGCTGACGCGGACCAACCGCCGCGTCAGACGCGGAATCAGCCGCCCTGTTGTCAGAATAGGCGGCGGCTGATCTGCGGTTCTTCACATTTCATCATTACGATTGTAAGTTAAACACGTTACCGGCCCAAACTGACCCTCCGGGAACTGATCAAGGTCTAGACAGGTTCCCAGTATACCGGCCTGGAACACAAGAGGAGCAGCTATTGGGATTTATAAGAAGCAATTGTTTAATTTGTGTGAAATGTGATGTGGAGACGCCTCTGAGAAGGTGACCCAGGAGCACGGCATAAAGACGAGAGTCTGGCGATATCGATACCCGTCACTTAGCACAGATTGCTCCACCCTGACCTCTCACTGCTGGTGACCCGGGAACGTCATTGCTATAGACGAGAATCTGGTGATACCTATACCCGTCACTTAGCACAGATTGCTCCACCCTGACCTCTCACTGCTGGTGACTCTGCTGGAAGGAAGATCATTATTCTGGGGGAACCTGATCTTGTCTGCAGAGCTGACAATTGTAGTGTTCTCTGACAGGAAATAAGCGGTGTCACTTAACACTACAGGTCGCTGCCCCCGGCGTGATCATTATTGAGAGGTGTACTGAGTAATCTTGGCATTGCTTCCAGCAATTCTTTCTGGATGACAATTGTAAGCAGTAAATGGACTGGAGAGCTGCCAGGGCCTGAGGATCTCGGCACCGGTGGCAGGTCTATGTGCTCCCGGGGCGTGGTGGAGTCACACCTAGTGGGAGACCGCCTAGATTGCTGCCTAGTGCCCACCGTGTCACAACACCCAGGACTGCCCCACCAGTGATGGGAAGAGCAGGCGGGCAGAATCTGCAGTGAGGAAAGGATAGGCAAGGAAAGGACACAACTGGGTAGACAAGATCATAGCTCTCAACTGTCCCTTTTTTGGAGAGACAGTCCCTCTTTGGGATCCCTGTCCCTCTTTCCCCCTCATTTGTCCCTCTTTCAGGACTTTGTCCCTCTTTCTATGTAAATATATATATTTCTCTACTAAAAAATGTGTTTGATTGACTCTAAACTTTATTCCCATCCTTTACATTGATATGTTACTAATTGTAAAATGTGAATATGAAGGAAAATTAACCAGGATATAAAGGACCAGTGTGGTTTGAATTATAAAACAACACATTTTTCTTATGACATCTTTATGGTATGCGTAATTATGGGTGTGATGGGGGCGTGATCAGGGGTGTGGTTAGGGTTAGGGCAGGGGCATGGCTTAAGTGTCCCTCTTTCTCATCTCAAAAAGTTGGGAGGTATGAAGACTAGATAACAGGAGTGTCCCTGGAGGTGTGGCCACAGGTGTGCCTGGAGGTGTGGCCAGAGGTGTGCCTGGAGGTGTGGCAGGAGCATGCCTGGAGGTGTGGCCAGAGGTGTGCCTGGAGGTGTGCCTGGAAGTGTGGCAGGGGAGTGTATGGAGGTGTCGCCAGAGGTATGACTGGGGTGTGCCTGGAGGTGTGGCAAGAGTGTAAGGAGGTGTGGCAAGCATGTCGCAGGCTGCACCTCCCCCTGTGCTCCTGAGTGATGCATTCTGGGAGTGATCGCATGCATAGACTGCTCCTCCCCCTGTGCTCCTGAGTGATGCATTCTGGGAGTGATCGCATGCATAGACTGCACCTCCCCCTGTGCTCCTGAGTGATGCATTCTGGGAGTGATCACAGGCATAGACTGCACCTCCCCCTGTGCTCCTGAGTGATGCATTCTGGGAGGGATCGCAGGCATAGACTGCACCTCCCCCTGTGCTCCTGAGTGATGCATTCTGGGAGGGATCGCATGCATAGACTGCTCCTCCCCCTGTGCTCCTGAATGATGCATTCTGGGAGGAATCGCATGCATAGACTGCACCTCCCCCTGTGCTCCTGAGTGATGCATTCTGGGAGTGATCACATGCATAGACTGCACCTCCCCCTGTGCTCCTGAGTGATGCATTCTGGGAGGGATCGCATGCATAGACTGCACCTCCCCCTGTGCTCCTCAGTGATCCATTCTGGGAGTGATCGCAGGCATAGACTGCACCTCCCCCTGTGCTCCTCAGTGATCCATTCTGGGAGTGATCGCAGGCATAGACTGCACCTCCCCCCACGGTCGGACTGGGCCACAGTAGTACAGTTATTTCCCTCAGTGGGCCCCGCCTCCAGGTCTCTGGTGGGCCCCCCCTCCTTGTCTGACAGAGCTCCAATTGCTGCCTGCAGCACAAAAATTCTCTTCTCAGTGCTGTAATCCCTCATGCTGAGAGCAGTGGCGAAGCTAAGGAGCTGTAGGCCTCGATGCAAATTTTACAATGGGGCCCCCCAAGCACTCTATATATAATTTTCTCATGGAAAGCATTTTGTGCAGTTTGTATCCTTTGGAGGCAGGTGGTGGATGGCTTGCTCCGGTGGTGTGAACCCTGGAGTGAGTGCGCCTGTCCTCCCCCCCCCCCCCCCCCCCCCTCTGGAGTGCTGTATGTGAGCCAGCCCTGAGCTCTAAAGCTCGGGGTGACCCATGCTTCTCTCCTTTCTCATGTGGTGCCCCCAAATTAATGCGCATGTAGCAGAACGCAATGGACGTTAAGGTAAGTGCCTGTTTTTAATATTGGGAGGTGGGTGCAGACGGCTCTCCCCGGCACTGGCCACACTTGGGGGGGGGGGGGGGGGGTTGTCCACGCCACCCAGCCTCCCCCTCCGGGGTGCCGCTGTGGTTTCCAGGCAGTGAGAGAGCCTGGGACCCTGCGGTCCCCCCAGTTGTATGAAAAAGGGGGCATTGGGAATCCTCCCCGTGGTGCTCCTGGAGGCCTGGAGCACACCAAAAACTGCTAGCAGATCCGCAAAATGCTAGCAGATTTTGAAACGCTTTTTCTTATTTTTCAGTAGCATTTCACCTAGCATTTTGCGGTTTTGTAAAGCGTTTTTGGTGTAGTAGATTTCATATATTGTTACAGTAAAGCTGTTACTGAACAGCGTCTGTAACAAAAACGCCTGCAAAACCGCTCTGAACTGCCGTTTTTCAGAGCGGTTTGCGTTTTTCCTATACTTAACATTGAGGCAGAAACGCATCCGAAATCCAAAAAAATGCCTCACCTCGGGAGTATGCGTTTCAGCAAAACGCCTCCCGCTCTGGTGTGCACCAGCCCATTGAAATACATTACCCAAGCGTATCCGCAGCCGCAAGTGGATCGCAAAACGCTGCCGAACCGCTCTGGTGTGCACTAAGCCGGATAGTGCTAATGTAGCATGTAGCAGGGTGACTGCTTTGTGGTATTGGTTTGTGCATGTATTTGCATGAGCATTGCCTCATGAATAGCCAATTAGGCCAGATTTGCAATGTCAGACTTGCTAGGGTAAGGCCTCTTTTCCATGGACTGTGAATAGGCAGTGAAATGGCTCTCAAACTCTCACAACTGCTCGCTGCTGCCTGGTAACTGCTCGCTGCTGCCTGGTAACTGCTCGCTGCTGCCTGGTAACTGCTTGCTGCTGCCTGGTAACTGCTTGCTGCTGCCTGGTAACTGCTTGCTGCTGCCTGGTAACTGCTCGCTGCTGCCTGGTATCTGCTCACTGCTGCCTGGTAACTGCTTGCTGCTGCCTGGTAACTGCTCGCTGCTGCCTGGTATCTGCTCACTGCTGCCTGGTAACTGCTTGCTGCTGCCTGGTAACTGCTTGCTGCTGCCTGGTAACTGCTTGTTGCTGCCTGGTAACTGCTTGTTGCTGCCTGGTAACTGCTTGTTGCTGCCTGGTAACTGCTCACTGCTGCCTGGTAACTGCTCACTGCTGCCTGGTATCTGCTCACTGCTGCCTGGTATCTGCTCGCTGCTGCCTGGTATCTGCTCGCTGCTGCCTGGTAACTGCTTGCTGCTGCCTGGTAACTGCTTGTTGCTGCCTGGTAACTGCTTGTTGCTGCCTGGTATCTGCTCACTGCTGCCTGGTAACTGCTTGCTGCTGCCTGGTAACTGCTTGTTGCTGCCTGGTAACTGCTTGTTGCTGCCTGGTAACTGCTTGTTGCTGCCTGGTAACTGCTTGTTGCTGCCTGGTATCTGCTCCCTGCTGCCTGGTATCTGCTCCCTGCTGACTGATAACTGCTTGCTGCTGCCTGGTAACTGCTTGCTGCTGCCTGGTAACTGCTTGCTGCTGCCTGGTAACTGCTTGCTGCTGCCTGGTAACTGCTTGTTGCTGCCTGGTAACTGCTTGCTGCTGCCTGGTAACTGCTTGTTGCTGCCTGGTATCTGCTCACTGCTGACTGATAACTGCTTGCTGCTGCCTGGTAACTGCTTGTTGCTGCCTGGTAACTGCTTGTTGCTGCCTGGTATCTGCTCGCTGCTGCCTGGTAACTGCTCGCTGCTGCCTGGTAACTGCTCGCTGCTGCCTGGTAACTGCTCGCTGCTGCCTGGTAACTGCTCGCTGCTGCCTGGTAACTGCTCGCTGCTGCCTGGTAACTGCTCGCTGCTGCCTGGTAACTGCTCGCTGCTGCCTGGTATCTGCTCACTGCTGCCTGGTATCTGCTCACTGCTGCCTGGTAACTGCTTGTTACTGCCTGGTATCTGCTCACTGCTGCCTGGTATCTGCTTGCTGAGCACACAGCTCAACAGTCTGTGGAAAAGAGGCCTTAAACTTGGTGTTTGATCACGCATAAATTTTCTCATGCAAAGTACTTCTTCTTCTTGTTTGAAGGTTGAGGCACTTAAGGCTAGTACACACTAGCAATTTTGATTGACCAATGATTGCTCAATTTTACCACCTCCATGTAGTATGACCATTTACCTATATAATCTGCATAGAATTGAAAATCTGTTTGGCCCTCATACTACATGGAGGTGCTAAAATTGAGCAATCATTGGTCAATCAAAATTGCTAGTGTGTACTAGCCTTTAGTCTATTATATATATAGATATGGTAGGACATTACACTATGACTATGGTAGGATTAGAGTGTGAGCTCCTCTGAGAACAGTCAGTGACATGACTATGTACTCTGTAAAGTGCTGCAGGAGATGTCAGTGCTATATAAATACATAATAATAATATGGTAGGACATTAGACTATGACTATGGTAGGATTAGAGTGTGAGCTCCTCTGAGGACAGTCAGTGACATGACTATGTACTCTGTAATGTGCTGCAGGAGATGTCAGTGCTATATAAATACATAATAATAATATGGTAGGACATTAGACTATGACTATGGTAGGATTAGATTGTGAGCTCCTCTGAGGACAGTCAGTGACATGACTATGTACTCTGTAATGTGCTGCAGAAGATGTCAGTGCTATATAAATACATAATAATAATATGGTAGGACATTAGACTATGACTATGGTAGGATTAGAGTGTGAGCTCCTCTGAAGACAGTCAGTGACATGACTATGTACTCTGTAATGTGCTGCAGGAGATGTCAGTGCTATATAAATACATAATAATAATATGGTAGGACATTAGACTATGACTATGGTAGGATTAGAGTGTGAGCTCCTCTGAGGAGAGTCAGTGACATGACTATGTACTCTGTAATGTGCTGCAGAAGATGTCAGTGCTATATAAATACATAACAATAATATGGTAGGACATTAGACTATGACTATGGTAGGATTAGAGTGTGAGCTCCTCTGAGGACAGTCAGTGACATGACTATGTACTCTGTAATGTGCTGCAGGAGATGTCAGTGCTATATAAATACATAATAATAATATGGCAGAATCAAATTCAAGATACTGTGTCTGACCTACAAATCTGTCCACAAAACCTGTCCAACCTACATTTCCGATCTTACTCAGAGGTACACACCTAGCCGCTCACTCCGCTCTTCCAATGAACTTCGCCTAACCGCCCCCCGCATCACCCAGTCCCATGCACGCCTCCAGGACTTCTCAAGAGCTGCTCCAACACTATGGAACTCCCTACCTCCACCCATTAGGGCAGCCCCCTCCTTCAACATCTTCAAGAAAGCCCTCAAAACTCACCTTTTCACTCTGGCCTACTACCCCTCACAAGTGCTCTAAACCTACAGCTGAACTCTGGTCCCATACCGTTCGTGTCCTTACCTCTCCCTCTAGATTGTAAGCCTTTGGGCAGGGTCCTCCTCCTTTTGTGTCCTACCTGATCATGCACCTCCATTACTGTGAACCCATGCTATGCATCTGAGTGAACCTAACTTGCCTAATCTCCATGCTCCCCTCCAGTGACTGACTAAGCATTACCTTGTACTCATACTGTGCTGTGTGATCTGGTTTTCTTGTATTCTGTATTGTCGTATTGCTGTATGTCACCCCTAAATATTGTCTGTAACCTAAATTAATGTTCAGCGCTGCGTAATATGTTGGCGCTTTATAAATACAATAAATAATAATAATAATAATATGGTAAGACATTACACTATGACTATGGTAGGATTAGAGTGTGAGCTCCTCTGAGAACAGTCAGTGACATGACTACATACTAAAGTGCTACAGATGATGTCGAGGGGGGTGGGCAGAGGGAGCGATGGAACCAAAGGCAGCCACTAATGGTCCAGTTTCCTGAAGAATGGATGAAAATCGTCCGGGAACAATAATGGGGAATTAAAATCTGCTAGATCCAATCCGATCGTGTTAATCGATTCCATAGTGTTTCTGATCAATCACTTGTGGCCGATTTTCAGACAGTTAATCGTTCAGGAAATTGGACCATTTGTGGCCGCCTTAAAGAAAGATTTTAAGAGAATGTAATGTTGCCAGTTACTTTCCTGGGGCCTTTTCTAGCCCCCTGAAGTTCTCCCTGGTCCCTGGTTGTCATTCCGCCCTGCTCCATTCAGCCACTCTGCCCCTCCGAATGCTGTATGCGTGGCCCTGTGCCGTGTCTCCTCCATCGCGCTCCCATGGCCGGGAGCATTATGCGCTTGCGCTGTAGAAATAATTGCTACTGCGCAGCCCTAGAACACTCCCAGCCATGGGAGCGTGATCGAAGAGGTGGGGGCAGGGCATGTGTCGTGGCCTGCAAGTGGTGGACTCTGCCAGCTTTTGGAGGGGGACAGAGGTTGATCCGAGCAGTGCGGAATGACACTGAGGGCACATGACCTCAAGGGGCTGGAAGAAGCCCCAGTAAGATAAACTAGCCAGATTTATTTCACTTAAAAGTCCTTTTAAAGGGAGAAACATTAGGTAGAAAGAGGAGGGGGAAGGATAAGAGAAGCAGAGAGAGGGGAGAGTGAGATGGGGAAATGGAGGAGAGATTGAGACCTGAGAAAGGCAGAGGGTGGAAACAAAAGAGAGAGCAAAAAAAGACAGGAGGTAAAAACCCACTAGGGAGAAGAAGGGTGGGAGATATAGTGGTAGTGAAACAGTAGGGACAGACTGGGAGTTTAGTCTTCACTAGTCCCGTTTGTTAGGGACAGTGCAGTTTCTAGGTTAAACTGCTCCCAGGGCGAGTATCAAAAATACGCCCCCCCCCCCCCATAAAAAAAAAAAAGCTAAAATGCTGCCATCTGCACTTAAGTGCACTTCTGTCCGTTTTTTTATCAGCACATTAATGTTACGGATTGCTACGTGTTGCTGAAAAGCGGACAGAAGCGCACTAGTGTGTACAGGCCCTAAAGCACTTGTGCAACGCTTTTTTACTCTGTGCACAAGCACTTCATTTTACTGGGCATGTGCGGACCTTGCTTGTGCATGCCCAGTACAGATACATTCGCCCGCGCTCGTTTGCGTTCTGAAAGGAAGATACAGGAAACCCCTGGACTATCCTGCCCTTCCATTGAGGCACCACAGCTCCCAGCAAGCCTTACCCCCATTATAGAAGTACCACAGTTTCCAGCATGCTTCTTCCCTCCACAGAGACACCACAGCTCCCAGCATGCTCATCCTCTTCAATAGAGGTACCACAGTTCCCATATAGTATTGGATTGTCCCTAGGGCCTCAAGAGATGGCTGCCCAATGTGAATTGTGGTCCCCTGCAGAACATTTTCAGTGGAGCGCACTGTCCTGTCCGGCTGGCTTGCTCCTCTATGTGCTTCATACTGGTGGGCGCCTCATCTGATCTGACGGCATGAACATACTCCAGTGGTGTCAGAAATGAGGTGTATGGAGGAGCGCACCATCCAGACAGGTGTCTGTGTGCTCTGCTACGAATACTCAGAAGCTCCAATGGACCACTATTCACTGGGAGACCAGGAGGGTTCGCCAGCCGGGCCCTAAGGGAAATCACAATACTATATGGAGGAGAAGGGGCATGCTGGGATCCGTGGTGCCTCTATAGAAGGAAGGTGCATGCTGGGACCTGTGGTGCCTCTGTGGAGGAGCATGCTAGGAGCTGTAATGCCTCTATAAAGGGAGGGAGGAAGGGGCTTGCTGGGAGCTTTGATGCCTCTGCAGAAGGGAGGGAAATGCTGGCAGCTGTAGTATCTGTATAGGCTGGGAGCAGTGGTACCTCTGTAGAAGGGGGGCTTGCTGGGAGCAATGGTACTTTTATACAAAGGGGAAGGGGGCTTGCTGGGAGCACTGGTACCTTTATACAGAGGGGAGGGAGGCTTGCTGGGAGCAGTGGTACCTTTATACAGTGGGGAGGGGGGTTTGCTGGGAGCACTGGTACCTTTATACAAAGGGGAGGGGGGCTGGCTGGGAGCAGTGATACCTTTATACACAGGGGAGGGTGGCTTGCTGGGAGCAGTGATACCTTTATACAGAGGGGAGGGTGGCTTGCTGGGAGCAGTGGTACCTTTATACAGAGGGGAGGGGGGCTGGCTGGGAGCAGTGGTACCTTTATACAGAGGGGAGGGGGGCTGGCTGGGAGCAGTGGTACATTTATACAGAGGGGAGGGTGGCTTGCTGGGAGCAGTGGTACCTTTATACAGAGGGGAGGGGGGCTGGCTGGGAGCAGTGATACCTTTATACAGAGGGGAGGGTGGCTTGCTGGGAGCAGTGGTACCTTTATACAGAGGGGAGGGGGGCTGGCTGGGAGCAGTGGTACATTTATACAGAGGGGAGGGTGGCTTGCTGGGAGCAGTGGTACATTTATATAGGGGGGAGCTTGCTGGGAGCAGTGGTGCCTTTATACAGAGGGGAGGGGGGCTTGCTGGGAGCACTGGTACCTTTATACAGAGGGGACGGGGGCTTGCTGGGAGCAGTGGTACCTTTATACAGAGGGGAGGGGGGCTTGCTGGGAGCAGTGGTACCTTTATATAGAGGGGAGGGGGGCTTGCTAGGAGCACTGGTACCTTTATACAGAGGGGAGGGGGGCTTGCTGGGAGCAGTGGTACCTTGAGAAGGGAATAAATGGGCCCCCTAATGCTGTGGGGTGGAGAAGGGGTTGTCAGGACAGAGGAGCAGGGCAAGTACTCACAGCATGCAGGCCAGGGGGACACAGGCAGCAGAGACACAGACACATAGTGTCTGTTTGGCTGAACACTCTCCCCTTCCCCCGACACCATGCTTTGGACTCGGACTCTTGGAGGGGAGGGGAGAAGCTGCCTGGGACCCTCTCTTCAGGAAGTTATCCCAGGCCAGGCTGTCAGAGATGAGCTGCAGGCAAGTGTCATGCCTGCAGCTGTGTGTTTGCTCTGCCCACCGCTCTTCCACCAGGAGAGTCATTCCCTGCCACCCAGCACTGAAGAGCCCCCTGCCCGACCAGCGACCACACTATCAGTCATTATGGCAGCCAGCAGGAACCTGTGCCTCCCCCCTTCTCACTGACAGCAGCCATATCGGGAGGAGAGCACAGTGACAGGTCAGACAGATAAGGAGTTGAGTGAACTACTGACCGGGGGTGGCTCCTGCCTCTGTTGCCACACATCATCCAGGAGCGAGGATGCAGCAGGGATCCAGTCAGGGAAACACAGGTGGTCCATGGCAAGTCGTCTCCTTCCAGAGCGCCCTGACACCTGCAAATACCCCTACTGTACGTCAGTGTCACCACGCATTGGTCATGTGGTGTTCACTTGACGTTGGGCACGGCTGGCAAGACAACATGACGCCCAGGAGGAGTGCAGAGCGGTGATCACGCTGGTCTTGGGCTAGGCTGCACTGCGTGTCACCGTCTTTCTATTGGTCTGTACTTCTGCCAGCGCCCCCCTTCGGCCCCCTGCTGCACTGCGCCCCGGGCAGTTGCACGTACCGCACGCCCCAAAAAACGGCCCTGGTTAGGGACATGTCACACCACCAACATGCTTCAATGAGCAGGGCAGAGACAGGAAAGCACGTTGTGAGTGAGTGAGAGAGAACAGAACAGGAAAGCCAAGTAATTCTCTTATCTAAATTGTTGGGAGCTGCCTCTCTCTGCTCCGGGAACTTTACATACTTGGGCTATCAGCACTATCAGCTTCATCACACTGGCAGTATGGAGACACCGATCTTCTCATTCAGCCCAGTGCTGCAGGTCTCCCATCTGAATGTGCTAATTATGGCTTCTGTTAGATGAGTTCCCTCTCTGACAGTCTCTGCCTACTCCCTGCCTGTCTGTGTCATTCCAGCCGCTGCAGCTACACAGACACTTGTTCTCCTCTCCAGCCCCCATCAGCCCCAGCAGCAGCAGCTAGGCTCCACGCACCCAATCAGGAGGGGGATGCGAGTCAACAGCAGCAGGAAGTTGAATGGTACGCAGCACGGAAGTGTCTCCTACTGTACGTTGCTAGCTGCCTGCTAAATCCTCACCATGCGAATGAACCAGGAGTGCTTGGATCTGGGAGGGAGCGTTTGAAGTAGTCCACTTATGCGCCCCCCCAGGAGGTGAGTGACAAAGGGCGCCTATAGCATGAGCCCTATGTGCACCCCTCTAGATCTGCCTCTGCTCCCGTGTTACTGAGTGATGCATTCTGGGACTGATCGCATGCATAGACTGCATCTCCCCCTGTGCTCCTGAGTGATCCATTCTGGGAGTGATCGCAGGCATAGACTGCTCCTCCCCCTGTGCTCCTGAGTGATGCATTCTGGGAGTGATCGCAGGCATAGACTGCACCTCCCCCCTGTGCTCCTGAGTGATGCATTCTGGGACTGATCGCATGCATAGACTGCACCTCCCCCTGTGCTCTTGAGTGATGCATTCTGGGAGTGATCGCAGGCATAGACTGCACCTCCCGCTGTGCTCCTGAGTAATGCATTCTGGGAGTGATCAGATGCATAGACTGCACCTCCCCCTGTGCTCCTGAGTGATGCATTCTGGGAGTGTTCGCAGGCATAGACTGCACCTCCCCCTGTGTTCCTGAGTGATGCATTCTGGGACTGATCGCATGCATAGACTGCACCTCCCCCTGTGCTCTTGAGTGATGCATTCTGGGAGTGATCGCAGGCATAGACTGCACCTCCCGCTGTGCTCCTGAGTAATGCATTCTGGGAGTGATCAGATGCATAGACTGCACCTCCCCCTGTGCTCCTGAGTGATGCATTCTGGGAGTGTTCGCAGGCATAGACTGCTCCTCCCCCTGTGCTCCTGAGTGATGCATTCTGGGAGTGATCGCAGGCATAGACTGCACCTCCCGCTGTGCTCCTGAGTAATGCATTCTGGGAGTGATCAGATGCATAGACTGCACCTCCCCCTGTGCTCCTGAGTGATGCATTCTGGGAGTGATCACAGGCATAGACTGCACCTCCCCTGTGCTCCTGAGTGATGCATTCTGGAAGTGATCGCATGCATAGACTGCACCTCCCCCTGTGCTCCTGAGTGATGCATTCTGGGACTCATCACATGCATAGACTGCATCTCCCCCTGTGCTCCTGAGTGATCCATTCTGGGAGTGATCGCAGGCATAGACTGCACCTCCCCCTGTGCTCCTGAGTGATGCATTCTGGGAGTGATCGCAGGCATAGACTGCACCTCCCCCTGTGCTCCTGAGTGATGCATTCTGGGAGTGATCGCAGGCATAGACTGCACCTCCCCCTGTGTTCCTGAGTGATGAATTCTGGGTGTGATCGCAGGCATAGACTGCACCTCCCGCTGTGCTCCTGAGTAATGCATTCTGGGAGTGATCAGATGCATAGACTGCTCCTCCCCCTGTGCTCCTGAGTGATGCATTCTGGGAGGGATCGCATGCATAGACTGCACCTCCCCTGTTTTCCTGAGTGATGCATTCTGGGAGTGATCGCATGCATAGACTGCACCTCTCCCCTGTACTCCTGAGTGGTGCATTCTGGGAGGGATCGCATGCATAGACTGCACCTCCCCCTGTGCTCCTGAGTGATGCATTCTGGGAGTGATCGCAGGCATAGACTGCACCTCCCGCTGTGCTCCTGAGTAATGCATTCTGGGAGTGATCAGATGCATAGACTGCACCTCCCCCTGTGCTCCTGAGTGATGCATTCTGGGAGGAATCGCATGCATAGACTGCACCTCCCCCTGTGCTCCTGAGTGATCCATTCTGGGAGTGATCGCATGTATAGACTGCACCTCCCCCTCTGCTCCAGAGTGATGCATTCTGGGAGGGATCTCATGCATAGACTGCACCTCCCCCTGTGCTCCTCAGTGATCCATTCTGGGAGTGATCGCAGGCATAGACTGCACCTCCCCCTGTGCTCCTCAGTGATCCATTCTGGGAGTGATCGCAGGCATAGACTGCACCTCCCCCCACGGTCGGACTGGGCCACAGTAGTACAGTTATTTCCCTCGGTGGGCCCCGCCTCCAGGTCTCTGGTGGGCCCCCCCTCCTTGTCTGACAGAGCTCCAATTGCTGCCTGCAGCACAAAAATTCTCTTCTCAGTGCTGTAATCCCTCATGCTGAGAGCAGTGGCGAAGCTAAGGAGCTGTAGGCCTCGATGCAAATTTTACAATGGGGCCCCCCAAGCACTCTATATATAACAATTGATACAACGCACCAAAACCTGCCAATGGCAACTACAGTGTCAGAGGTGCAAGTAGGGGATGGGAAATAGCTTGTTAATGATTACCACTGTTCAAAGTATCTATAGAAGTGATTATTATGAGCACAGGACCAATAGAGAGCTAATACTGTAGTTGAGGGAGGGCCCTTCGGGGCCCCTTTGGCCCAAGGGCCCCGATTCGGTCGCAACCTCTGCAACCTCTGCGGTCGCAACTCTGCAAAGTAGGACATTACTTTATATTAAAGGAGGGGACTCTATGCAAAGTTTTGCTGGGCAGCAGTGTCTCTGAATTACAATGCTGCTAAGATCATGTACATTTGGCCCTGTCCATAATACATCATGACCACGCCCACCTTCCGATGCATGGTCATGCCCTTTTTTCACCGCAATCATGGGATGTGTGGGCCCCAGGTTGAAATTTCTTTGGTGGGCCCCCAGTGTCCCGGTCCGACCCTGCCTCCCCCTTGCTCCTGAGTGATGCATTCTGGGAGTGATCGCATGCATAGACTGCACCTCCCCCTGTGCTCCTGAGTGATGCATTCTGGGACTGATCGCAGGCATAGACTGCACCTCCCGCTGTGCTCCTGAGTAATGCATTCTGGGAGTGATCGCATGCATAGACTGCACCTCTCCCCTGTACTCCTGAGTGGTGCATTCTGGGAGGGATCGCATGCATAGACTGCACCTCCCCCTGTGCTCCTGAGAGATGCATTCTGGGAGTGATCGCAGGCATAGACTGCACCTCCCCCTGTGCTCCTGAGTGATGCATTCTGGGAGTGATCGCATGCATAGACTGCACCTCCCCCTGTGCTCCTGAGTGATGCATTCTGGGACTGATCGCAGGCATAGACTGCACCTCCCGCTGTGCTCCTGAGTAATGCATTCTGGGAGTGATCAGATGCATAGACTGCTCCTCCCCCTGTGCTCCTGAGTGATGCATTCTGGGAGGGATCGCATGCATAGACTGCACCTCTCCCCTGTACTCCTGAGTGGTGCATTCTGGGAGGGATCGCATGCATAGACTGCACCTCCCCCTGTGCTCCTGAGTGATGCATTCTGGGAGGGATCGCATGCATAGACTGCTCCTCCCCCTGTGCTCCTGAGTGATGCATTCTGGGAGTGATCACATGCATAGACTGCTCCTCCCCCTGTGCTCCTAAATAATGCATTCTGGGAGTGATCACATGCATAGACTGCACCTCCCCCCTGTGCTCCTGAGTGATGCATTCTGGGAGTAATCGCATGCATAGACTGCACCTCCCCTTGTGCTCCTGAGTGATGCATTCTAGGAGTGATCACATGCATAGACTGCTCCTCCCCCTGTGCTCCTGAGTAATGCATTCTGGGAGTGATCGCAGGCATAGACTGCACCTCCCCCTGTGCTCCTGAGTGATGCATTCTGGGAGTGATCGCAGGCATAGACTGCACCTCCCCCTGTGCTCCTGAGTAATGCATTCTGGGACTGATCGCATGCATAGACTGCACCTCCCCTTGTGCTCCTGAGTGATGCATTCTAGGAGTGATCACATGCATAGACTGCTCCTCCCCCTGTGCTCCTGAGTAATGCATTCTGGGAGTGATCGCATGCATAGACTGCTCCTCCCCCTGTGCTCCTGAGTGATGCATTCTGGGAGGGATCGCATGCATAGACTGCTCCTCCCCCTGTGCTCCTGAGTAATGCATTCTGGGACTGATCGCATGCATAGACTGCACCTCCCCTTGTGCTCCTGAGTGATGCATTCTAGGAGTGATCACATGCATAGACTGCTCCTCCCCCTGTGCTCCTGAGTGATGCATTCTGGGAGTGATCGCATGCATAGACTGCACCTCCCCCTGTGCTCCTGAGTGATGCATTCTGGGAGTGATCGCAGGCATAGACTGCACCTCCCCCTGTGCTCCTGAGTGATGCATTCTGGGAGTGATCGCGTGCATAGCCTGCACCTCCCCCTGTGCTCCTGAGTGATGCATTCTGGGAGTGATCGCACGCATAGACTGCACCTCCCCCATGTGCTCCTGAGTGATGCATTCTGGGAGTGATCGCACGCATAGACTGCACCTCCCCCTGTGTTCTTGAGTGATGCATTCTGGGACTGATCACATGCCTAGACTGCACCTTCCCCTGTGCTCCTGAGTGATGCATTCTGGGAGTGATCGCACGCATAGACTGCACCTCCCCCTGTGCTCCTGAGTGATGCATTCTGGGAGTGATCGCACGCATAGACTGCACCTCCCCCAGTGCTCCTGAGTGATGCATTCTGGGAGTGATCGCACGCATAGCCTGCACCTCCCCCTGTGCTCCTGAGTGATGCATTCTGGGAGTGATCGCACGCATAGAATGCACCTCCCCCATGTGCTCCTGAGTGATGCATTCTGGGAGTGATCACACGCATAGACTGCACCTCCCCCCTGTGCTCCTGAGTGATGCATTCTGGGAGTGATCGCAGGCATAGACTGCACCTCCCCCTGTGCTCCTGAGTGATGCATTCTGGAAGTGATCGCAGGCATAGACTGCACCTCCCCCTGTGCTCCTGAGTGATGCATTCTGGGAGTGATCGCACGCATAGACTGCACCTCCCCCTGTGCTCCTGAGTGATGCATTCTGGGAGTGATCGCACGCATAGACTGCACCTCCCCGTGCTCCTGAGTGATGCATTCTGGGAGTGATCGCACGCATAGACTGCACCTCCCCCTGTGCTCCTGAGTGATGCATTCTGGGAGTGATCGCACGTGTAGACTGCTCCTCCCCCTGTGTTCCTGAGTGATGCATTCTGGGACTGATCGCAGGCATAGACTGCTCCTCCCCCTGTGCTCCTGAGTGATGCATTCTGGGAGTGATCGCAGGCATAGACTGCACCTCCCCCTGTGCTCCTGAGTGATGCATTCTGGGAGTGATCGCAGGCATAGACTGCACCTCCCCCTGTGCTCCTGAGTGATGCATTCTGGGAGTGATCGCAGGCATAGACTGCAACTCCCCCCTGTGCTCCTGAGTGATGCATTCTGGGAGTGATCGCAGGCATAGACTGCACCTCCCCCTGTGCTCCTGAGTGATGCATTCTGGGAGAGATCGCAGGCATAGACTGCTCCTCCCCCTGTGCTCCTGAGTGATGCATTCTGGGAGTGATCGCAGGCATGGACTGCACCTCCCCCCTGTGCTCCTGAGTGATGCATTCTGGGAGTGATCGCAGGCATGGACTGCACCTCCCCCCTGTGCTCCTGAGTGATGCATTCTGGGAGTGATCGCAGGCATAGACTGCACCTCCCCCTGTGCTCCTGAGTGATGCATTCTGGGAGTGATCGCAGGCATAGACTGCACCTCCCCCTGTGCTCCTGAGTGATGCATTCTGGGAGTGATCGCAGGCATAGACTGCACCTCCCCCTGTGCTCCTGAGTGATGCATTCTGGGAGTGATCGCAGGCATAGACTGCACCTCCCGCTGTGCTCCTGAGTGATGCATTCTGGGAGTGATCGCAGGCATAGACTGCACCTCCCGCTGTGCTCCTGAGTGATGCATTCTGGGAGGGATCGCAGGCATAGACTGCACCTCCCGCTGTGCTCCTGAGTGATGCATTCTGGGAGTGATCGCAGGCATAGACTGCACCTCCCCCTGTGCTCCTGAGAGATGCATTCTGGGAGTGATCGCAGGCATAGACTGCACCTCCCCCTGTGCTCCTGAGTGATGCATTCTGGGAGTGATCGCAGGCATAGACTGCACCTCCCCCCTGTGCTCCTGAGTGATGCATTCTGGGAGTGATCGCAGGCATAGACTGCACCTCCCCCCTGTGCTCCTGAGTGATGCATTCTGGGAGTGATCGCAGGCATAGACTGCACCTCCCCCTGTTCTCCTGAGTGATGCATTCTGGGAGTGATCGCAGGCATAGACTGCACCTACCCCTGTGCTCCTGAGTGATGAATTCTGGGTGTGATCGCAGGCATAGACTGCACCTCCTCCCTGTGCTCCTGAGTGATGCATTCTGGGAGTGATCGCATGCATAGACTGCACCTCCCCCTGTGCTCCTGAGTGATGCATTCTGGGAGTGATTGCATGCATAGACTGCACCTCCCCCTGTGCTCCTGATTGATGCATTCTGGGACTGATCGCATGCATAGTTTGCACCTCCCCCATGTGTTCCTGAGTGATGCATTCTGAGACTGATCGCATGCATAGAGTGCACCTCCCCATGTGTTCCTGAGTGATGCATTCTGGGAGTGATCACAGGCATAGACTGCACCTCCCCCTGTGCTCCTGAGTGGTGCATTCTGGGAGTGATCGCATGTGTAGACTGCTCCTCCCCCTGTGTTCCTGAGTGATGCATTCTGGGAGTGATCGCATGCATAGACTGCTCCTCCCCCTGTGTTCCTGAGTGATGCATTCTGGGACTGATCACATGCATAGACTGCTCCTCCCCCTGTGCTCCTGAGTGATGCATTCTGGGAGCGATAGCAGGCATAGACTGCACCTCCCCCTGTGCTCCTGAGTGATGAAATTCTGGGAGTGATCGCAGGCATAGACTGCACCTCCCCCTGTTCTCCTGAGTGATGCATTCTGGGAGTGATCGCAGGCATAGACTGCACCTCCCCCCTGTGCTCCTGAGTGATGCATTCTGGGAGTGTTCGCAGGCATAGACTGCACCTCCCCCTGTGTTCCTGAGTGATGCATTCTGGGACTGATCACATGCATAGACTGCTCCTCCCCCTGTGCTCCTGAGTGATGCATTCTGGGAGTGATCGCAGGCATAGACTGCACCTCCCCCTGTGCTCCCGAGTGATGCATTCTGGGAGTGATCGCAGGCATAGACCACCTCCCCCTGTGCTCCTGAGTGATGCATTCTGGGAGGGATCGGATGCATAGACTGCTCCTCCCCCTGTGCTCCTGAGTGATGCATTCTGGGAGTGATCACAGGCATAGACTGCACCTCCCCCTGTGCTCCTGAGTGATGCATTCTGGGAGTGATCGCAGGCATAGACTGCACCTCCCCCCTGTGCTCCTGAGTGATGCATTCTGGGAGTGATCGCAGGCATAGACTGCACCTCCCCCCTGTGCTCCTGAGTGATGCATTCTGGGAGTGATCGCAGGCATAGACTGCACCTCCCCCTGTGCTCCTGAGTGATGCATTCTGGGAGTGATCGCAGGCATAGACTGCACCTCCCCCTGTGCTCCTGAGTGATGCATTCTGGGAGTGATCGCAGGCATAGACTGCTCCTCCCCCCTGTGCTCCTGAGTGATGCATTCTGGGAGTGATCGCAGGCATAGACTGCACCTCCCCCTGTGCTCCTGAGTGATGCATTCTGGGAGTGATCGCAGGCATAGACTGCACCTCCCCCTGTGCTCCTGAGTGATGAATTCTGGGAGTGATCGCATGCATAGACTGCACCTCCTCCCTGTGCTCCTGAGTGATGAATTCTGGGAGTGATCGCATGCATAGACTGCACCTCCCCCTGTGCTCCTGAGTGATGCATTCTGGGAGTGATCGCATGCATAGACTGCACCTCCCCCTGTGCTCCTGAGTGATGCATTCTGGGAGTGATCGCATGCATAGACTGCACATCCCCTGTGCTCCTGAGTGATGCATTCTGGGAGTGACTTACCAAACACACAATTGGAGAACCTCACTCCCAAACAGTTCTCTGCTGCTTTATAAAGCCTGCAGGCTGCTTATAAGCCAATGAGAAGTGCACACATAATACACCTAGCTTGCAGTGATAATCAAGCAAAAGCTGAGCAAGTCAGCCAATTAGTAGGAGAGGGCTTCAGTTGCATATAGACAATGGCTATATGACCAGCAGGGGGCACCAGCGTGCAGGATATTCCCTCTCATCTGCCCCCCTCCTAACTAAACTGCATGGGATACTACAATAATTAAAAACAATGGTGCATGAGCCAGCCTGGGCCCCCGGGAACTCTCACTGCCCGGGGCCCCAGAACCAGCATCCATCACCATATGTGAGCGCAGCCAAGACCTTGGAGCTGCCACCTCCAAGGCCTGTCTCCTACTGCTCTAAAACTTACCAAACACACAATTGGAGAACCTCACTCCCAAACAGTTCTCTGCTGCTTTATAAAGCCTGCAGGCTGCTTATAAGCCAATGAGAAGTGCACACATTGTTTTTAATTATTGTAGTATCCCATGCAGTTTAGTTAGGAGGGGGGCAGATGAGAGGGAATATCCTGCACGCTGGTGCCCCCTGCTGGTCATATAGCCATTGTCTATATGCAACTGAAGCCCTCTCCTACTAATTGGCTGACTTGCTCAGCTTTTGCTTGATTATCACTGCAAGCTAGGTGTATTATGTGTGCACTTCTCATTGGCTTATAAGCAGCCTGCAGGCTTTATAAAGCAGCAGAGAACTGTTTGGGAGTGAGGTTCTCCAATTGGGGATCAGTGAATAATGGCGCACAGCACCTATGCATAAAAATGGCGCCGCATTAAAAAGATACGCTTATTGCTATTTATCGTTAGTACTGCATATTAATGGCGCACAGGGAAAAAAGAAGAAAAACGGCACACACTAACGTTATTTATCAATAGTGGCACACACTAACGTTATTTATCAATAGTGGCACACACTAACGTTATTTATCAATAGCGCCCTACATAAGCCAAACTGCAGATGTTATTTAACTGCAAAACGGAGAATGGATTTAATGTAACACTATCAAGGTTAGGGTTAGGCACCACTGGGGGGGTCTTAAGGTTATGCACCACCAGGGGGTCTTAGGGTTAGGCACCACCAGGGGGGTCTTAGGGTTAGGCACCACCAGGGGGGTCTTAGGGTTAGGCACCACCAGGGGGATCTTAGGGTTAGGCACCACCAGGGGGGTCTTAGGGTTAGGCACCACCAGGGGGGGTCTTAGTGTTAGGCACCACCAGGGGGGTCTTAGGGTTAGGCACCACCAGGGGGTGGTTAGGGTTAGGCACCACCAGGGGGTGGTTAGGGTTAGGCACTACCAGGGGGGTTTAGGGGTTAGGGATAGGTACAGAGAGGGTTCTGTGTGTTAACGGTAAATAACAATAAGGCTTTAACGTTAAATAACAATAAGGCTTTAACGTTAAATAGCGATAAGCGGCAAACGGATTAGCGGCAACACTGTGCGCCATTATTCACAGGCGCCATTTTCAGATGGATGCCTACAATTGTGTGTTTGGTAAGTTTTAGAGCAGTAGGAGACAGGCCTTGGAGGTGGCAGCTCCAAGGTCTTGGCTGCGCTCACATATGGTGATGGATGCTGGTTCTGGGGCCCCGGGCAGTGAGAGTTCCCGGGGGCCCAGGCTGGCTCATGCACCATTGTTTTTAATTATTGTAGTATCCCATGCAGTTTAGTTAGGAGGGGGGCAGATGAGAGGGAATATCCTGCACGCTGGTGCCCCCTGCTGGTCATATAGCCATTGTCTATATGCAACTGAAGCCCTCTCCTACTAATTGGCTGACTTGCTCAGCTTTTGCTTGATTATCACTGCAAGCTAGGTGTATTATGTGTGCACTTCTCATTGGCTTATAAGCAGCCTGCAGGCTTTATAAAGCAGCAGAGAACTGTTTGGGAGTGAGGTTCTCCAATTGTGTGTTTGGTAAGTTTTAGAGCAGTAGGAGACAGGCCTTGGAGGTGGCAGCTCCAAGGTCTTGGCTGCGCTCACATATGGTGATGGATGCTGGTTCTGGGGCCCCGGGCAGTGAGAGTTCCCGGGGGCCCAGGCTGGCTCATGCACCATTGTTTTTAATTATTGTAGTATCCCATGCATTCTGGGAGTGATCGCATGCATAGACTGCACCTCCCCCCTGTGCTCCTGAGTGATGCATTCTGGGACTGATCGCATGCATAGAGTGCACCTCCCCATGTGTTCCTGAGTGATGCATTCTGGGAGTAATCACAGGCATAGACTGCACCTCCCCCTGTGCTCCTG
The DNA here is from genome assembly GCF_040937935.1 of Hyperolius riggenbachi. Taxonomy (NCBI): domain Eukaryota; kingdom Metazoa; phylum Chordata; class Amphibia; order Anura; family Hyperoliidae; genus Hyperolius; species Hyperolius riggenbachi. The sequence continues at coordinate 2,210,265 of NC_090653.1, forward strand.
AGTGATGCATTCTGGGAGTTATCACATGCATAGACTGCTCCTCCCCCTGTGCTCCTGAGTGATGCATTCTGGGAGTGATCGCACGCATAGACTGCACCTCCCCCTGTGCTCCTGAGTGATGCATTCTGGGAGTGATCGCACGCATCGACTGCTCCTCCCCCTGTGCTCCTGAGTGATGCATTCTGGGAGTGATCGCATGTGTAGACTGCTCCTCCCCCTGTGTTCCTGAGTGATGCATTCTGGGAGTGATCGCATGCATAGACTGCTCCTCCCCCTGTGTTCCTGAGTGATGCATTCTGGGAGTGATCACATGCATAGACTGCACCTCCCCCTGTGCTCCTGAATGATGCATTCTGGGAGTGATCGCATGCATAGACTGCACCTCCCCTGTGTTCCTGAGTGATGCATTCTGGGAGTGATCGCATGCATAGACTGCACCTCCCCCTGTGTTCCTGAGTGATGCATTCTGGGACTGATCACATGCATAGACTGCTCCTCCCCCTGTGCTCCTGAGAGATGCATTCTGGGAGTGATCGCAGGCATAGACTGCACCTCCCCCTGTGCTCCTGAGTGATGCATTCTGGGAGTGATCGCATGCATAGACTGCACCTCCCCCTGTTCTCCTGAGTGATGCATTCTGGGAGTGATCGCAGGCATAGACTGCACCTCCCCCTGTGCTCCTGAGTGATGCATTCTGGGAGTGATCGCAGGCATAGACTGCACCTCCCCCTGTGTTCCTGAGTGATGCATTCTGGGACTGATCACATGCATAGACTGCTCCTCCCCCTGTGCTCCTGAGTGATGCATTCTGGGAGTGATCGCAGGCATAGACTGCACCTCCCCCTGTGCTACTGAGTGATGCATTCTGGGAGTGATCGCAGGCATAGACTGCACCTCCCCCTGTGCTCCTGAGTGATGCATTCTGGGAGTGATCAGATGCATAGACTGCTCCTCCCCCTGTGCTCCTGAGTGATGCATTCTGGGAGTGATCGCATGCATAGACTGCTCCTCCCCCTGTGTTCCTGAGTGATGCATTCTGGGACTGATCACATGCATAGACTGCTCCTCCCCCTGTGCTCCTGAGTGATGCATTCTGGGAGCGATAGCAGGCATAGACTGCACCTCCCCCTGTGCTCCTGAGTGATGAAATTCTGGGAGTGATCGCAGGCATAGACTGCACCTCCCCCTGTTCTCCTGAGTGATGCATTCTGGGAGTGATCGCAGGCATAGACTGCACCTCCCCCCTGTGCTCCTGAGTGATGCATTCTGGGAGTGTTCGCAGGCATAGACTGCACCTCCCCCTGTGTTCCTGAGTGATGCATTCTGGGACTGATCACATGCATAGACTGCTCCTCCCCCTGTGCTCTTGAGTGATGCATTCTGGGAGTGATCGCAGGCATAGACTGCACCTCCCCCTGTGCTCCTGAGTGATGCATTCTGGGAGTGATCGCAGGCATAGACCACCTCCCCCTGTGCTCCTGAGTGATGCATTCTGGGAGGGATCGGATGCATAGACTGCTCCTCCCCCTGTGCTCCTGAGTGATGCATTCTGGGAGTGATCACAGGCATAGACTGCACCTCCCCCTGTGCTCCTGAGTGATGCATTCTGGGAGTGATCGCAGGCATAGACTGCACCTCCCCCCTGTGCTCCTGAGTGATGCATTCTGGGAGTGATCGCAGGCATAGACTGCACCTCCCCCCTGTGCTCCTGAGTGATGCATTCTGGGAGTGATCGCAGGCATAGACTGCACCTCCCCCTGTGCTCCTGAGTGATGCATTCTGGGAGTGATTGCAGGCATAGACTGCACCTCCCCCTGTGCTCCTGAGTGATGCATTCTGGGAGTGATCGCAGGCATAGACTGCTCCTCCCCCCTGTGCTCCTGAGTGATGCATTCTGGGAGTGATCGCAGGCATAGACTGCACCTCCCCCTGTGCTCATGAGTGATGCATTCTGGGAGTGATCGCAGGCATAGACTGCACCTCCCCCTGTGCTCCTGAGTGATGAATTCTGGGAGTGATCGCATGCATAGACTGCACCTCCTCCCTGTGCTCCTGAGTGATGAATTCTGGGAGTGATCGCATGCATAGACTGCACCTCCCCCTGTGCTCCTGAGTGATGCATTCTGGGAGTGATCGCATGCATAGACTGCACCTCCCCCTGTGCTCCTGAGTGATGCATTCTGGGAGTGATCGCATGCATAGACTGCACATCCCCTGTGCTCCTGAGTGATGCATTCTGGGAGTGATCGCATGCATAGACTGCACCTCCCCCCTGTGCTCCTGAGTGATGCATTCTGGGACTGATCGCATGCATAGAGTGCACCTCCCCATGTGTTCCTGAGTGATGCATTCTGGGAGTAATCACAGGCATAGACTGCACCTCCCCCTGTGCTCCTGAGTGATGCATTCTGGGAGTGATCACATGCATAGACTGCTCCTCCCCCTGTGCTCCTGAGTGATGCATTCTGGGAGTGATCGCACGCATAGACTGCACCTCCCCCTGTGCTCCTGAGTGATGCATTCTGGGAGTGATCGCACGCATAGACTGCTCCTCCCCCTGTGCTCCTGAGTGATGCATTCTGGGAGTGATCGCATGTGTAGACTGCTCCTCCCCCTGTGTTCCTGAGTGATGCATTCTGGGAGTGATCGCATGCATAGACTGCTCCTCCCCCTGTGTTCCTGAGTGATGCATTCTGGGAGTGATCACATGCATAGACTGCACCTCCCCCTGTGCTCCTGAATGATGCATTCTGGGAGTGATCGCATGCATAGACTGCACCTCCCCTGTGTTCCTGAGTGATGCATTCTGGGAGTGATCGCATGCATAGACTGCACCTCCCCCTGTGTTCCTGAGTGATGCATTCTGGGACTGATCACATGCATAGACTGCTCCTCCCCCTGTGCTCCTGAGAGATGCATTCTGGGAGTGATCGCAGGCATAGACTGCACCTCCCCCTGTGCTCCTGAGTGATGCATTCTGGGAGTGATCGCATGCATAGACTGCACCTCCCCCTGTTCTCCTGAGTGATGCATTCTGGGAGTGATCGCAGGCATAGACTGCACCTCCCCCTGTGCTCCTGAGTGATGCATTCTGGGAGTGATCGCAGGCATAGACTGCACCTCCCCCTGTGTTCCTGAGTGATGCATTCTGGGACTGATCACATGCATAGACTGCTCCTCCCCCTGTGCTCCTGAGTGATGCATTCTGGGAGTGATCGCAGGCATAGACTGCACCTCCCCCTGTGCTACTGAGTGATGCATTCTGGGAGTGATCGCAGGCATAGACTGCACCTCCCCCTGTGCTCCTGAGTGATGCATTCTGGGAGTGATCAGATGCATAGACTGCTCCTCCCCCTGTGCTCCTGAGTGATGCATTCTGGGAGTGATCGCAGGCATAGACTGCACCTTCCCCCTGTGCTCCTGAGTGATGCATTCTGGGAGTGATCGCAGGCATAGACTGCACCTCCCCCTGTGCTCCTGAGTGATGCATTCTGGGAGTGATCGCAGGCATAGACTGCACCTCCCCCTGTGCTCCTAAATGATGCATTCTGGGAGTGATCGCAGGCATAGACTGCACCTCCCCCTGTGCTCCTGAGTGATGCATTCTGGGAGTGATCGCAGGCATAGACTGCACCTCCCCCTGTGCTCCTGAGTGATGCATTCTGGGAGTGATCGCAGGCATAGACTGCACCTCCCCCTGTGCTCCTGAGTGATGCATTCTGGGAGTGATCGCAGGCATAGACTGCACCTCCCCCTGTGCTCCTGAGTGATGCATTCTGGGAGTGATCGCAGGCATAGACTGCACCTCCCCCTGTGCTCCTGAGTGATGCATTCTGGGAGTGATCGCAGGCATAGACTGCACCTCCCCCTGTGCTCCTGAGTGATGCATTCTGGGAGTGATCGCAGGCATAGACTGCACCACCCCCTGTGCTCCTGAGTGATGCATTCTGGGAGTGATCGCAGGCATAGACTGCACCTCCCCCTGTGCTCCTGAGTGATGAATTCTGGGAGTGATCGCAGGCATAGACTGCACCTCCTCCCTGTGCTCCTGAGTGATGCATTCTGGGAGTGATCGCAGGCATAGACTGCACCTCCCCCTGTGCTCCTGAGTGATGCATTCTGGGAGTGATCGCAGGCATAGACTGCACCTCCCCCTGTGCTCCTGAGTGATGCATTCTGGGAGTGATCGCAGGCATAGACTGCACCACCCCCTGTGCTCCTGAGTGATGCATTCTGGGAGTGATCGCAGGCATAGACTGCACCTCTCCCTGTGCTCCTGAGTGATGAATTCTGGGAGTGATCGCAGGCATAGACTGCACCTCCTCCCTGTGCTCCTGAGTGATGCATTCTGGGAGTGATCGCAGGCATAGACTGCACCTCCCCCTGTGCTCCTGAGTGATGCATTCTGGGAGTGATCGCAGGCATAGACTGCACCTCCCCCTGTGCTCCTGAGTGATGCATTCTGGGAGTGATCGCAGGCATAGACTGCACCTCCCCCTGTGCTCCTGAGTGATGCATTCTGGGAGTGATCGCAGGCATAGACTGCACCTCTCCCTGTGCTCCTGAGTGATGAATTCTGGGAGTGATCGCAGGCATAGACTGCACCTCCTCCCTGTGCTCCTGAGTGATGCATTCTGGGAGTGATCGCAGGCATAGACTGCACCTCCCCCTGTGCTCCTGAGTGATGCATTCTGGGAGTGATCGCAGGCATAGACTGCACCTCCCCCTGTGCTCCGGAGTGATGCATTCTGGGAGTGATCGCAGGCATAGACTGCACCTCCCCCTGTGCTCCTGAGTGATGCATTCTGGGAGTGATCGCAGGCATAGACTGCACCTCCCCCTGTGCTCCTGAGTGATGCATTCTGGGAGTGATCGCAGGCATAGACTGCACCTCTCCCTGTGCTCCTGAGTGATGAATTCTGGGAGTGATCGCAGGCATAGACTGCACCTCCTCCCTGTGCTCCTGAGTGATGCATTCTGGGAGTGATCGCATGCATAGACTGCACCTCCCCCTGTGTTTCCGTTTATACGGACTGATAGGAATGCAGAGGATGCAGATGACTGATAAGAATGCATAGGATGAGAGGATGCCACACTGTATTGTTTATTAAAACCATCAATGAAAAAATACAAATCTGTTAGAAAAATATTTAAATAAAGGACAGGAACTTTAAGGTTGAACAAGCCCTGAGACAGGGCGAAACACGAACGATTTTACAACAAATCATCATATAAAATATCCCAGCACTAAGAGGGCTGATTCACAAAACTCCTCATTGATTATCTCTCTGATTATCTCATGATATATCCCTCCTTATCTACCGACTCGTAATGGGATAAAGCCATACAACACAAGTAATATCGCTCACACCGCACGGGAATTGTGCAACGTGTATCTCTGCTACTGGCGTAGAGCGCATTGTGCAGATAGTGCTGCTGGTGTTCCCTGGGATCCTACCTAGCGTAACATGAGGTGTACCAGGAATGTGCCGGTTACCCCCATAGTGCCATGCACACCTCATCACTTATGTGTCCCCTCCTACACTGCGCCCTGAGGCTGAAGCCTCTCTCACCTCTGCCCCGCCCTGCACCCCCTCCTACACTGCGCCCTGAGGCTGGAGCCTCTCTCACCTCTGCCCCGCCCTGCACCCCCTCCTACACTGCGCCCTGAGGCTGGAGCCTCTCTCACCTCTGCCCCGCCCTGCACCCCCTCCTACACTGTGCCCTGAGGCTGGAGCCTCTCTCACCTCTGCCTCACCCTGCACCCCCTCCTACACTGCGCCCTGAGGCTGGAGCCTCTCTCACCTCTTCCCCGCCCTGCGCCCTCCTACACTGCGCCCTGAGGCTGAAGCCTCTCTCACCTCTGCCCCTCCCTGCGCCCCCTCCTACACTGCGCCCTGAGGCTGGAGCCTCTCTCACCTCTGCCCCGCCCTGCACCCCCTCCTACACTGCGCCCTAAGGCTGGAGCCTCTCTCACCTCTGCCCCACCCTGCACCCCCTCCTACACTGCGCCCTAAGGCTGGAGCCTCTCTCGCCTCTGCCCGGCCCTGCACCCCCTCCTACACTGTGCCCTAAGGCTGGAGCCTCTCTCACCTCTGCCCCACCCTGCACCCCTCCTACACTGCGCCCTGAGGCTGAAGCCTCTCTCACCTCTGCCCCACCCTGCACCCACTCCTACACTGCGCCCTGAGGCTGGAGCCTCTCTCACCTCTGCCCCGCCCTGCACCCCCTCCTACACTGCGCCCTGAGGCTGGAGCCTCTCTCACCTCTGCCCCGCCCTGCGCCCCTCCTACACTGCGCCCTGAGGCTGGAGCCTCTCTCACCTCTGCCCCGCCCTGCGCCCCTCCTACACTGCGCCCTGAGGCTGAAGCCTCTCTCACCTCTGCCCCGCCCTGCGCCCCCTCCTACACTGCGCCCTGAGGCTGGAGCCTCTCTCACCTCTGCCCCGCCCTGCACCCCCTCCTACACTGCGCCCTAAAGCTGGAGTCTCTCTCACCTCTGCCCCGCCCTGCACCCCCTCCTACACTGCGCCCTAAGGCTGGAGCCTCTCTCGCCTCTGCCCGGCCCTGCACCCCCTCCTACACTGCGCCCTGAGACTGGAGCCTCTCTTGCCTTTGCCTCGTCATGGCCCTGAGCCCCCTCCTACACTGTGCCCTGAGGCTGGAGCCTCTCTCACCTCTGCCCCACCCTGCCCTGTGCCCCCTCCTACACTGCAACCTGAGGCTGGAGCCTCTCTCACCTCTGCCTCGGCCCCGCCCTGTGCCCCTCCTACACTGTGCCCTGAGGCTGGAGCCTCTCTTCCTCTGCCCGGCCTTGCCTTGTGTGTGCCCCTCCTACACTGCGCCCTGAGGCTGGAGCCTCTCTCACCTCTGCCCAACCCTGCCCTGTGCCCCCTCCTACACTGCGCCCTGAGGCTGGAGCCTCTCTCACCTCTGCCCAACCCTGCCCTGTGCCCCCTCCTACACTGCGCCCTGAGGCTGGAGCCTCTCTCACCTCTGCCCAACCCTGCCCTGTGCCCCCTCCTACACTGCGCCCTGAGGCTGGAGCCTCTCTCGCCTCTGCCTTGGCACGGCCCTGCGCCCCCTCCTACACTGCGCCCTGAGGCTGGAGCCTCTCTCACCTCTGCCCCACCCTGCACCCCCTCCTACACTGCGCCCTGAGGCTGGAGCCTCTCTCACCTCTGCCTCTGCCCCACCCTGTGCCCCCTCCTACACTGCACCCTGAGGCTGGGGCCTCTCTCGCCTCTGCCTCTGCCCCACCCTGTGCCCCCTCCTACACTGCGCCCTGAGGCTGGAGCCTCTCTCGCCTCTGCCTCGCCCTGCGCCCCCTCCTACACTGCGCCCTGAGGCTGGAGCCTCTCTCGCCTCTGCCTTGGCACGGCCCTGCGCCCCCTCCTACACTGCGCCCTGAGGCTGGAGCCTCTCTCACCTCTGCCCCACCCTGCACCCCCTCCTACACTGCGCCCTGAGGCTGGAGCCTCTCTCGCCTCTGCCTCAGCACGGCCCTGCACCCCCTCCTACACTGCGCCCTGAGGCTGGAGCCTCTCTCGCCTCTGCCTGGCCCTGTGACCCCTCCTACACTGCGCCCTGAGGCTGGAGCCTCTCTTGCCTCTGCCTCGCCCTGCGCTCTCTCCTACACTGCGCCCTGAGGCTGGAGCCTCTCTCGCCTCTGCCTCGGCACAGCCCTGCGCCCCCTCCTACACTGCACCCTGAAGCTGGAGCCTCTCTTGCCTCTGCCTCGGCACGGCCCTGCTTATACCAATAAATAGCAGTAAAATTGCCCTGTCTGTGTGCGCTCAGTAATTTACAGCTGTTTGGTGCCCATGCATCCTTATATCTTGGCAACCACTCAGTGCATTGACACAGGGACTATACCATTATCCTAAACGAACCGGGTCAGCCCATTATTATTGAGTATTTAATCTACTCCTCAGCCCTCCACCTTTGTCTTATCTCATCTGGTTATTATTATTGATTTACACAGCGCCAGCGTGTTCCGTGGCGCTGAAGAGTCTCTTTGCTGGGCCTGTTCACAGTGGCAGTGCTGATTTCATGCTCCCGCTCCCTCCTGCCACTAGAGGTCACTGTCCTGAGATGGCAGAATGGCTTTACCATTGGGTACAACAGGAAGCCTGATCCTTGTCTTCCATCAGTGACCACTAGTGATCCGTAAGGAGGAGTGAGAAAACAAACAGCACTGGGACAATACGTGGGGGCTGAACATTCAGATTTTCAACAAACATGGTAAATAATCTTACTGAAAAATAGAAATAATTTCAAGGAAACTGAGATGTAAAATATATATATATATATATATATATATATATATATATATATATATACACACATACATACATACATACCTGGGGTTACCTCCAGCCCGTCCAGCCTCATTGGTCCCTCTCCGTCCTCCCAGGCTGCCTGGATACTCCGGTAGATTGCCTGGTAATTCGGCCAGTCATTGGGAACTGCGCATATGCGGCCCCCTATCACGCTCCTGTTGCTGGAAGCGTTCTGCGCCTGCACAGACTGGCCGAATTACCGGCCCGCCTACTGGAGGATCCAGGCAACCTAGGAGGACAGTGAGGGACTGATGAGGCTGGACGGGGCTGGAGGAAGTCCCAGGTATGGATATTTTTTATTTTTGTTACATCTCTGGTACACTTTAAGCTTTGGGTAGTGGGGAAAGAAGCTACAGCCTCGGCTTTTATTGCTATCTGCACCCCAGTCTGAGAGGGCTTCCCTTGCTTTACGTCTTAGGAAGCGGATGAATCTTCATTTCCCTTTAAGTTCATTGCTTCTTCTCATATTTTCATGTCTAGAACCACAAAGGATGACACTGAAGTCCTGATGATTGACAGAGATCCCCAGGAAGGAAAGGAGGGGGAAGTTTCCTCAATAGGGGGCAGAGATGGCAATAAAACCCCGGAAGGTATAGCCCTTTCTCAGAGGATCCATATCTTTTGTTTCCGATATTCTCTGCTGGCAGAGCCTGGACTGGAGGGCTTGCTATGGAAATGTCTGGGGAAGCACAGTTCTTCTATAAGGTAATAGCCTGCTGCCAGTAATGGTATGCCATATTACCAAAGTGTCCTAGCTGTATCTACTAACTGGTCAGAGGGGTTTCAGAAGGTTTGCAGTACTTGACCTCATCCCAGTCTCTGGCACAGTAATCAGCATTTATCTGCAAAGGAACTTGGACTTCTGGACTTTGCTGCTTCTTTCTTGAGTTTTTCCTCCTTAAATAGAGGAACAGTAAGGTTCCAGTTATACAGCAAATGAGAGAAAATGACACCACAGCAAGGGCCACTGGAGCCATCAATGACCAGGAGGATACAGCCTTGCTTTGATAGTTCTGAGGGCATGGGTCCAGCAAGATGACCTGGTTCTCCTGCATGATGGCCGTCTTGCTCATGATCAGTGATTCCAGATAGGTCCGGTTACTTATGCTGTGGTTGAGGAGAATGTTGACTCTTACAATTGTAGAAAGAGCTTCAGGAAAGCCTTGGTCACTTGCTTTTACCAGCAGATGATACAGGCCGCAGTGGTGGCCCACAGTACTCTCTTTCAGAGTGATGTTACCTGAGTATGTGTCAACCATGAAGAGGTCAGCACTAGGGTTAGTTCCTCCAAACTCACTGTAAGTTATGGCCCCATTCATGCCAGCATCATAATCTACAGCATGGACTTTGGTGACTGGAGAACCCTTTGAAGAATCTGGAGACACTAAAACATAGGAGAAGTTTGATTCTGGGAGAACAATCAAAGGAGCGTTGTCATTTACATCCAGTATGAAGACGAGAACTTTGGCCCTGGAGGATAAATAAGGACTTCCTCTGTCTCTGGCCTCTACCCAAAGTTCATACAGCCTTTCCTTTTCATAGTCAAATGAAGCTTGAGATCGTAGAATGGTGTCATGGTCAAACAAGAAAAGGGAGTTGTTACTCAATAAGGAAACAGAGAATTCTCCATTCTTTCCAGCATCCAAGTCCGTTACATTTATGATTCCGACATTTCCTGATTGCGGAAGGTTCTCAGGGATGTAAAATGAAAACTCCTTGGAAGCAAAGATTGGTGGATTGTCATTTTGATCTAAGATGTTTATAATGATGAGACAGGAATCGTTGTTTGATGGAGAACCATCATCTCTTGCTACAACCCACACAGAATATGAAGACTTCTCTTCTCTATCAAAAGATATCAAAGCTTTCAGGATCCCGTTGGACTTGTTTACCAGAAACACATCGGTGTCTTCCAGATAATAAGTTATATCTCCATTTGGTCCGCTGTCCATATCCAAAGCTGAGACTCTCAGTAAGATGTCTCCTGGCGTATTATTTTCCTCCACAAATATCTCAAGCGCATTGCGTGTAAATTTTGGAGGATTGTCATTGACATCCTCAAGAACGACTCTGAGAGTTTCAGTGTATACAACTGATTCATTAAATGTTGAATTGCCAACAATGCTGATGTTGTATTGAGTCTCTGTCTCAAAGTCTAGTGGAATGGATGTCAAGAGAAGGTACATGTCCGGAGAGGCTTCAGAGGGCTTCAGAAGGAAAGGTGGGGATCCATTAATGGAAAGAGGCCTCATGATGCCACCATCAGGATCTATGATATCTAGAATGGCAATGATTGTTCCAGGTACAATGTCCTCTTTGATGCAGACACCCCCTTCACATTGAGAGGCAATGAATCGAAATTCCATTTTTGGCTCTTGCTTTCGGATGTCCACGTCCACTTTGACTGTTGCAATGGCTGGAGCACAGCCATACCCAAAGGCTAACACAGTAAGCTTGTACTGGGTCGTGTCGCCTTCTAAAGGCCCAGACAAGGTTATCCTACCACTAGCGCTATCCAGATAAAATAGTCTCCGCGTGGGCTCCAGAACTCTATTGCTGTAGTGGTATTGAATGATGCTGTACTCGCCAGTGTCCTCATCCACCGCTTCGAGCTGGGCTACAGTGATGCCTACTGGTGCGTCTCTGGGCAGATGGACAGAAATATTGTGTGCAAGGAAATGAGGGCAGTTATCATTGACATCTGTGATCTTTACTACAAACATAGTAGTTCCAGATAGTGGTGGCAATCCCCTGTCCACCGCAATTAATGTCATTCGATGTTCACTTTGTGCCTCGCGATCCAGAGATTTGTGTAGAACTAATGAAATCATCTCAGATCGATAATTCAAAGTGAAAATGTCACCTGGACTGATCAGGTGATAGGACAAGTCTCCATTGTCTTGGATATCGGCGTCTCTGGCCAAGTGGTCAACATGAAACTTTGTTCCGACGGTTGTGTCCTCTGAGACAGACATGGTGTATGTGTGCTCAGAAAAAGAGGGGGCATTGTCATTGATGTCCAGGATGAAAACTTTGACTTTGGTAAACTCAGCATATTCCTGAGATGAGGAGAAGATATCCAGCATTAGTGAACACTGGTCCAAGGTTTCCAAGGGGCACAGCTCCTCTCTGTCCAGTTTGTTGGTCGTGGTATATAAATCCCCAGTCTCAGCTTCTAGGTGGAAATACTTTGTGTGGGTCAAAAGCTTGAAGTGCAGAACTGCTGGTGAGATCACGGCCTCCTTCACATTCCCGACCAGCGATCCTGGACCTTGCTCCTCCCGCATGTGGAATATGAGTTCAGCTCTAGTTCCTGAGAGCTCCAAGATGTGAACCGTCACAATGAGAAGCCAAACGTGTCTCTGAAAAGGAAAACAGAGATAAATGAGTGAGTTGAATTCAGAGGAAGCATGTTATAGACATAGCTATACAAAGGTGTGGACACGGTCATGCTGCTATACATCTCTAAATATATATTTGTAAAGTCAGCTAGAGGAAATAGTCCTGCTTTAGTGGTTTAACCACTTCTGGACTGCCTGTAGTAAATTCTACGCCACACTTGTGGCTGTCTAAGCCTGATGTGGCGTAGGATCTACGCCACCCACCGTTATTGCTCCCGACGTGATGGTGCGCCCCCGAGAGGGGAGATTAAGCTGTCATCTCCCCTCAGTGACTAGGGAGCCATTGCAATTGGCTCCTGATCATGTGATCACTACGATCGCCGGCAGATCGTAGTGATCACTGTTAGAGCTGCCGCGGTAGGGGGGGAAGAAGAGGATCCACTCACCTTCCTGATATTCCTCCGGTGATCGGTGCTCCCCTCTGCTCTGGCCGGCATCCCCGCTCGCTCTGACGTAAGTATTGGGTAAGTATCAGGTCCCGGCTTGATGATGTCATCAAGCCGTGTCCTGAAACTGAGCGGCAGTACGAGCGAGGATGCCAAAGGGGTCCACAGCGGCTCATCACTGGAGCCTGGGAGGTGTGTAAAGGCTGCCTGCAATACACCTGGCCACACTGGGGACACCATACCAAGCTTAGCCCTACCAGGGATCCGGCTGCCTGACCCCCCCCCCCCCCAAATGCGGGGTTAGGCAGCCACTCCCAAAAGGGTTTATATCCTCAGAGCTTGAGGGAGACACAGAGGGGACAGAGAAGAGAGGTGTAAGGGTTGGTCTCGCTTCCCGCTCAGTATGTGCTGCGCTTTGTTGAACCTTCATGCCGTTATTCACATTATCTGCATTTTACATCCGCTCCATTTGCACCGCCACCCATTCGCTTTCCCCGATGCTGTCCGCCACCACTGCTGACACCTCCGTCCAGGGATTGGAGCCCAGCAGAAGCAGGGGGCTCCTCATTGGTTTGCAGAGAGGATTTTCTTTGGTCCACCACAAACAGCTGAGAATCCTGCTAGGGAGGATTGCCATAGGTCTTCTGCAATCCAATGAGAGCCCCATGCTTCTGCAGAGCTCCGATCTATATACCGTGTACCGAGCGGCGGGTACCAGCAGCGGCAGAACCGAATCCAGGACAGGTGAGGGATATGGAGGCTACCATATTGCCTGGCATCCTGCTGATCACTTTGGCTGCAGTAGTGTTTGAATCACACAACTGACGGCGTAACAACAGCCCCCCCATCACTGCAGTGGCGGCTGGGGGGCAGGGGCAGTTCTTCCATGAAGCAACATGAGGCCACTCCCCTTCCCAAATGTCCCCCCTCCTCGCACTCCCTGCCTCCCCCTCCCTAGATGCACGGCGCCGCTTCACTCACCTGCTTTCAGCATTCCAGCGATGGGCTCTCCATCCGCCAGTCCAGCGTCCTGTATCCATGGCTACAGCGGTGCCCCATGTGACCTGTTACATGCTGCCGGGTCACATGAGGCGCCGCTGTAGTCAGAGAGGGAGCAAAGGGAGGTAAGTATAGTGGCAGTCCCTGCAGTGCACAGCCCGATGTGTCTCTCCTCTCCGGTCCGGCTTTGCACGCACAGACATTGGGGGAGGGGGGGGGTGTTGGGGGCCGGAGCTGCTAAGGGGACCGGGAGGTGGTCCTGTTCATTATTATTCAGAGCTTGTTATATACATTCCCTGCCCCCAGCATCTCCTACACTCACTTCCTGGTTAGTTTGCAAATACTGTGCACCGTGTGCAGCCAGCCGGTCACCACGTGGCTAGTCCCTGCATGCTGATTGGCTGGCTGCACAACACTTGCAACATAACCAGGAAGTGGAGGAGATGCTGGCGCCTGGGGCAGGGAATGTATAATAACGCTTCTGCTGCGCTGCATAATAATGTACAGGACCGGGCCCCGCCCTAACTCCCAGCCTGAGCCCGGTGATAGAGGTGGGGGGTGGGGCTGGGCGCACCGACAGATCTCTGGGGGGTTGGGGGCAGGGAATGTATAATAACGCTTCTGCTGCGCTGCATAATAATGTACAGGACCGGGCCCCACCCTAACTCCCATCCTGCACCCCCGTGATAGAGGTGGGGGGTGGGGCTGGGCGCACCGACAGATCTCTGGGGGGTGGGAGCAGGGAATGTATAATAACGCTTCTGCTGCGCTGCATAATAATGTACAGGACCGGGCCCCGCCCTAACTCCCATCCTGCACCCCCGTGATAGAGGTGGGGGGTGGGGCTGGGTGCACCGACAGATCTCAGTGTGGGGGGGAGGTGGAGATCTTAGTCCAGGATAGTTATACTCTGCACACACCTGAAACCGGCATGCATAGGGTGGCCACTTGCAGAACCCCAAAAAGGAGGACATCACACCCTGAAAAGGAGGACATCGTACTGAGCGTGCCAAAAGTGGGCGTGGGCAAGCATAAAGTGGGTGTGGTCATGGGTGGGGCCAAATATACATGACCTTAGCAGTGGGGTAAATGGTCTGCCGGGGAAGTTTGAGCTCTGCCGTAGTGTAGCCCCCAAAAATAGATGTAATCTGACAGCATTTCACCAAAAAGACACGTAATCTGGTAAAAGTTCCTCCAAAATACAGATAATATGGAAGTGGTTCCCTTAAAATAGACAATGTGGCAGCAGCAGTTCCCCCAACATACACATAATCTGGAAGCAGTTCCCCAAAATACGCAAAACCTGGCAGCGGATCACCCAAAATACACATAACACCCAAAATACATGTAATCTGGCAGCAGTGGTCCCCCAAACATACACAATCTGGCAGCAGTTCCCCAAAATACGCAAAATCTGTCAGCAGCCATGCACCTAACATACATAATCTGCCAGGGGTTCCCCAAAATACACTTACTCTGTTAACAGCGGTTACCCAAAAATACAGATAATCTGACAGCAGTTACCCCAAAATAGGTACCCCCAGCATAGGTAGCCAGGTCTACAGGTGTCCCCAGTATAAGTAGTCATGAGTATAGTTGTCCCCAGAATAGGTAGCCAGGTGTATAATGTCCCTAGAATAGGTAGCCAGGTCTTTGGGTGTCGTAGAGTAGTTAGCCAGGTCTATAGATGTCTCCGGTACAGATGGCCAGGTTTTTAGGTGTCCCCAGAATAGTTAGGCAGGTCTATAGGTGTCCCCAGTATATGTAGCCAGGTCTTTAGGTGCCCCCAGAATATAGCCATGTGTATAGGTGTCTCCAGTACAGATAGCCAGGTGTATAGTGTCCCCAGTATATATAGCCAGGTGTATAGTGTCCCCAGTATATGTAGCCAGGTCTATGGGTGTCCCAAGTATATGTAGCCAGGTCTATAGGTGGCCCCAGAATAGTTAGTCATGTGTCCCCTGGCAGAAGGGGCGAGCTCAGTGAAGGGAGAGGGGTAGGTACAGCAGTGTGAAAGGGGGGACATCTCTCCCCCACTTTCCTCACCTTTGGGCTCCCCCTTCCTCGCTCTCCCCTCTAGAACTCAAGTTTTGGGGTGGCTGGCAGCGGGCAGAACTTACCTGCCTCCTTCCACGGAGGAGCAGTAGTGATGTCCGGTTCATGAGTCATTTGAGCCGGTTCTTTTCTGTGAGTTTACTGATCCGACTCATCCACTGAGCCGAATCAGTTCAGTGGATGAGACAGGAACTGCAGCTAAACACTGTGTGCAGCTGCAGTTCCTGTCTCATCCACCGAACTGATTCGGTTCAGTGGATGAGTCAGATCATTACACTCACAGGAAAGAACAGGCTCAAATGACTCATGAACCAGACGTCACTACGCAGCGCTTGGAGCGAGGCAGAGGTAAGTCTCGCCCGCTGCCAGTCACCCCAAAACTATAGTTCTAGAGGGGAGAGCGAGGAAGGGGGAGCCCAAAGGTGAGGAGAGGGGGGGGGGATATGTCCCCCCTTTCCCACTGTGCCCACCGCTCCCTCTTCTCTGCGCTCTCTCCCTCCACACCAAAAAAGGAGGACATCTGGCTGTCCGTCCTTACCTTATGCCGGACGGAGGACAAGCAGTCCAAAAACCGGACTGTCCTCCCTAAATCCGGACGGATGGCCACCCTAGCCGCATGCAGCTAATCCAGTCAAACTTCAATCAAAGAAACTGATATGCTGTATGCTTGTTCAGGGGCTGTGGCTAAAATTATTAGAGGCAGAGGATCAGCAGGACAGTCAGATAATCTGCATTGTTTAAAGGGAAATAAATATGGCAGCCTCCATATTTCCCTCACACTTCAGGTGTCATTTAACCAGTTACTATCCAGCTACTATTGACAATGTTTCCTTATCGCTGTCTCACCCCAGCTGTAGCCACAGAATTCGGAGCCCCGGCCGACTGGGGCTTCGCACCCTGAGCTATACCAGCCCGCATGGTATGGGGGGGCTCCGGGGGGGGGGGGCGGGGGAGAGGCGGCCAAGCCTCACCCTCCCCCACCGGAGCCCTTGTCCAATCCATGGACAAGGGGCTCTTCCCTACCTCCGGTGCCCCAGGAGGAGGAGGGGCGACTCCCTGGGGGGGGGGGGGGGGTCATATTCATGGCGTATTCTGGGAGTCCCCTTTAAGAAGGGGACCCCAGATGCCCACCCCCCTCCCAGGAGAAATGAGTATAGGGGTACAAAGAACCCCTTACCCATTTCCACAAAGGGTTAAATTAAATAAAAACACAACCACGAGAAAAGTATTTTAATATTCTTAATTAACCAGAAATACTTACCTGTATTTGTTCCCATGCCAATATCCACGGTAAACTATCCAACGTATACAGTATGCTCCAATCGTGCGACCTTCAATTAAGTTTATTGAAGATCTCCGCCGCCCCCCACATAGCAGAGAATGCATCCTGTGTGGACGCGTAGCTGCCGGCTCCCGCTGTCCTCCCCGCCTCCTCACCTGTCACCTCACCTAGCCTAGCCTGGCACCTAGCAGCACCCATGGGTGCTGCTAGGTGAGGGGTGACAGGTGCAGGCAGGTGGGGAGGAGAGCCGGGAGCCGGCAGCTACGCGTCCACACACGACGCATTCTAAGCTATACTAACCGGTTCATCAATGAGCCGGTTCTTTTTGTATTGAATCGAATGAGCCGTTTTTTTTTATCGAACCAAATGAATCGGCTCATTTGATTCAATACAAAAAGAACTGGCTCATTGATGAGCCGGTTAGTAATGGCTTAGAATGTGTCCTGTGTGGACACGTAGCTGCCGGCTCCTGGCTCTCCTCCCCACCTGCCTGCACCTGTCACCCCTCACCTAGCAGCACCCATGGGTGCTGCTAGGTGCCAGGCTAGGTGAGGTGACAGGTGAGGAGGCGGGGAGGACAGCGGGAGCCGGCAGCTACGCGTCCCATAGGACGCATTCTCTGCTATGTGGGGGGCGGCGGAGATCTTCAATAAACTTAATTGAAGGTCGCAAGATTGTAGGATACTGTATACGTTGGATCATTTACTGAGGATATTGGCATGGGAACAAATACAGGTAAGTATTTCTGGTTAATTAAGAATATTAAAATACTTTTCTCGTGGTTGCGTTTTTATTTAATTTAACCCTTTGTGGAAATGGGTAAGGGGTACTTTGTACCCCTATACTCATTTCTCCTGGGAGTGGGGTGGGCATCTGGGGTCCTCTTCTTAAAGGGGACTCCCAGAATACGCCATGAAACCCCCCCCCCCCCCCCCCCAGGGAGTCACCCCTAGGCTGCTAGGATTTAAGGGGCCTTTGCTATTCACTGCTGGGAAATATTTCCCACACGCTGACCAGCGGCATTTAAATGTATCGTTTTTTTTCTTTGAACTTTAAAATCGATTTTCTCAAAAATTATAAGGTCTTTTTGATTTTTTTCCCCTCTTGTTCCCACTGTTCTTCTTAACATTCCCTGCAAATTTGGTGTTTCTATCTTTTAAGGGGGCTTTGCTAATAAACGTTAAAGTCGGCGGGCAGACATTTTCTAAATGGCAGCAAAGCAGGGCTTAAAACGACAAATATTGTTCAGGCAGGACAAACAATCAGGTTTTAAAACGATAAATTACTTTCACAAGGTGTGCGCCTTTAAAACGATAAATATTGTTTTAAACAAATATCGGGCAGTAGGAGGTGCCATTATTTAACCGGCGCCTTTTTTCACTGGACGCCATGTTTTCGCCTTATTCAAGAAGGGAAAAAAAATCAGAGCCAGGAAACTATCGACCAGTAAGCTTAACATTAGTTGTGTGTAAACTGTTTGAAGGTATCCTAAGCAATGCTCTACAAAATGATGTAGCACAGAATAATCTCATTTCATTAGCACGGTTTTACTAAGGACAGGTCCTGTCTCACAAACATGCTCAGCTTTTATGAAGTGGTGAATAAAAATGTAGATCTTGGGGAAGCTATAGATGTAGAGTACTTGGACTTTGTAAAGGCTTTTGACACTATTCCCCATAATAGCCTGCCGCAGACAGGGACGGATCTAGACCAAGTTGCGCCTGGGGCAAGGTCAGGTTTTGGCGCCCAAAGGTGAGGTTTAGGTGCCTAAACTGCCATTCATTTTGCCGCCTTTTTAAGAATTCAACAAACTGCGCCTGGGGCAAGAGACCCGCCTGCCCCCCCCTAGATCCGTCCCTGGGTGCAGAAGCTGGGGATGCAGGGACTCATAGAAGATGTGGTGAAGTGACAGAAGGCAAAGAGTGTGGTAAATGAATCATACTCACAATGGGAAACTGTTAGCAGTGGGGTGCCACAAGGGTCAGTAATTGGTCCAATTATTTTCAATCTATTTATAAATGACTAGCTGATTGCCCGGCGTTGCCCGGGTATGTATTTGGCTGGTGTTGGCTCCGCCTACTTTTTCTAACCCTAACACACAATTACTCACTGACCAAGTTTGTGACCTTTGCGGTCTTTGGTATCAATAATCTGCATTGAAATGAAACAAATCTGATTGGCTGTGTGTGACTCCACCCCCTTTTCTGAATTTGAACCCCAGTCACCCAATAACCAACTGTACCAGGTTTGAGGCCTGTGCCATTAACAGTTCAAGAATGGTAGCAATTACATATTCCCCTTGAAAAGCAACAGGTGAAGTTTGATTCACTTTTGTAGGCTCCACCCACTTTTCTGAATATTAATCCCAGTCACCCAGTGACAACTGTGCAAAGTAAAAACCCTGTTAACAGAATGGCTGCAGTTTACATTTTCCCAGTGAAATTTGTATTTGTCTCCACCCACTGATGACCCGGCATTGCCCGGGTATATATTTGACTGGTGTTGGCTCCGCCCACTTTCTAACCCTAACACACAAACACTCAATGACCAAGTTTGTGAGCTTTGGGGTCCTTGGCATCAATTTGTATATTCCCATAGAAATTAAACAAATCAGATAGGCTGTTTGTGGCTCCACCCCTCTCCAGCATTTGAACCCCAGTCACCCAATGACCAACTGTAGCAGGTTTGAGGCATCTGCTATTAACAGTGTAAAAATGGCAGCAATTTAAATATTCCACTTGAAAATCAACAGGTGAATTTTGATTGGCCATTATAGACTCCACCCACTTCCCTGAATATTAATCACCATCTGGGCAAAGATTAGGAACCCTGAAATAAACAGTGTAAGAAGGGCTGCAGTTTACACTTTCCCGGTGAAATTTGTTTTTGGCTCCACCCACTTTTTGTAACCTGGACACAAAGTCACTAATCAATGCCCAAGTTTGTGAGCTTTGGGGTCCTTGGCATCAATAATTTGTATTTTCCCATGAAATGAAACAAATCTGATTCACTGTTTGTGGCTCTGTCCCCTTTTCTGAATTTGAACTTCAGCGACCCAATGACCGACTGTACCAGGTTTGAGGCTTGTGCCATTAACAGTGCAAGAATGGCAGCAATTTTAATATTCTCCTTGAAAAGTGACGTGATTTTTGATTGGCATTTTTAGGCTCCACCCACTTTTCTGAATATTAATCCCAGTTACCCAGTAACCAGCTATGCTAAGTTTGAGAACCCTGCCATTAACAGCGAAGAAGGGCTGCAGTTTACAATTTCCCAGAAAAATCTGTTTTTAACTCCACCCACTTTTTGTAACCTTGACACACAGTCACTACTCAATGACCAAGTTTGTGAGCTTTTGGGTTCCTGGCATCAAAATTGTGCTAATGGAAGCAGTTTATCCAGCAAAGAAATCTGGCTGTTTTTGGCTCCGCCCCTTTACTGAATTTGAACCCCAAACACTTAACGACCGACTGTTGCAGGTTTGAAGCCTCTGCTACTAACAGTGTAAGAATGGCTGCAGTTTCAATATTCCCCTTGAAAATCAATAGGTGAATTTTCATTGGCTCTTCTAGGCGCCACCTACTTTTCCGAATATTAATCCCAGTCACCCAGTGACCAACTGTGTGAAGTTTGAGAACCCTGCCATTAACAGTGTAAGAAAAGCTGCTGTTTACATTTCCCATGTAAAAAGTTAGTTGTTTTTGGCTCCGCCCACTATTTCTAATCTTGACATACAGTCACTTAATGACCAAGTTCATGAGCTTTGGAGTCTTTGGCATCAATAAGTTGCATTTTGCCATTGAAATTAAACAAATCTGATTGGCTGTTTTTGGCCCGCTCCCTTTAGAATTTAAACCCCAGTCTCCCAGTGACTGACTGTAGCAGATGTTAGGCCTCTGCCATTCAGAGTGCATGAATGGCAGCAATGTAAATATTCCCCTTGAAAATCAAAAGGTGAATTTTGATTGGCTGCTGTAGGCACCACCCACTTTTCTGAATATTAGTCCCAGTCACCCAGTGGCCAACTGTGTCACGTTTGAGAACCCTGCCAATAACAAAATGGCTAAAATCAATCTAACAAATCTGATTGGCTGTTTGTGGCTCCACCCCTTTGGACCCCAGTCACCCAATGACTGACTGTATCAGGTTTGAGGCCTCTGCCACTAACAGTGTAAGAATGGTAGCAATGTGAATATTCCCCTTGAAAATCAATAGGTACATTTTGATTGGCTGTTGTAGGCTCCACCCACATTTCTGAATATTCATCCTAGTCACCCAGTGGCCAATTGTGTAAAGTATGGGAACCCTGCAATGTAAAAAATGAAGTTGTTGGCACCGCCCACTTTTTATAACCTTGACATACAGTCACTCAATTATCAAGTTTATCAGCTTTGGGGTCCTTGGTATCAATACTTTGTATATTCCCATTGAAAAATAAACAAATCTGGCTGTTTGTGGCTCCGCCCCCTTCCTGAATTTGGACCCTAGTCACCCAGTGACCAACTGTACCAGGTTTGAGGCATCTGCTTTTACCAGTATAAGAGAATGGTAGCAGATGAAATATTCCCTTTGAAAATCAAAAGGTGAATTTTTATTGGCTGTTGTAGGCTCCACCCACCTTCCAAAATCTTAATCTGTCACCCAATGACCAACTGTGCAACGTTTGAGAACCCTGCCATTAACGGTGTAAGAATGGCTGCAGTTTATATTTTCCCAGTAAAAATTGTTTTGGCTCCGCCCACTTTTTGTAACCTGCACATACAGTCACTCAATGACCAAGTTTGTGAGCTGTCAGGTTCCTGGCATCAAAAATGTGTGAATGGAAGCAGTTTATCCACCAAGGAAATCTGATTGGCTGTATGTGGCCCCGCCCCTTTAGTGAACTTGGACCCCAGTCACCCAATGACCGACTGTAGCAAGTTTGAAGCCTCTGCCATTAAAAGTGTAAGAATAGCAAAAGTTTAAATATTCCCCTTGAAAATCAACAGGTGAATTTTGATTAGCTGTTGTAGGCTCCACCCATTTTCTTGAATCTTAATCGCATTCACCCAGTGACCAACTGTGTCAAGTTTGAGAACTCTGTGATTAACAGTCTAAGAATGGCTGCAGTTTACATTTTCCCATTTAAAATGAACGGCTGAAATTTGATTGGCTGTTGTATGCTCCGCCCACTTTTCCTGGATTTGTAACCTCTGTCACCAAGTGACCAACTGTGCCATGTGTGGGGACTCTGGCTTGATTACTGTGAGAATGGCAGCCTTTTACATTTTTTCCATTGACTTGAATGGATGAAATCTGATTTGCTGTTTGCAGCTCCGCCCAGGTGTGCAGGGGAGACGCGAGACCCCCAGAACATATCATCCCAGGTAGTAAGGGATCTGTGTACCAAGTTTCGTTCAAATCGGTCAAGCCGTTTTCGCGTGATCGCGGCACATACACACACACACACACACACACACATACACACACACACACACACACACACACACACACACACAAACATACATACACACACACACACACACACACACACACACACACACACACACATACATCCGATTTTATATATATAGATTTAGTAAACAGAATACAGAGTAATGTAGCCATCTTTGTAGATGATACAAAATTATGCAGAATTATCAACACTAAGACGGATAGTGACATATTACAACAGGAGCTTGACAACATGGCCATATGGGCACGTGGCAGATGTAGTCATGCACCTGGACCAATGGTAGAGCACCATATAAATGGCATACAGCTGGGAACATCAGACTTAGGAATACTGGTTGATAACAAGTTAGGTAATCATACACAATGCCAAGCAGCAGCAGCCAAAGCAAATAACATTCTGGGATGCATAAAACAGGAAATAATATTTTGAGATGCTAGTATACTATCCCTTAGAGATGGCCCCAATAGTTCACCGGCGAGCACTATTCAGCGAAGATTGTGTATTCGCGCTCAAGCACATCGCGATATTCGACCTGCATCAGCATTGGGCTAAACTTTGACCCCTTACATCACAGTCAGCAGGCACATGGCAGCCAATCAGTGTGCACTATATCACAGACCCCCCGCCCCCCTATAAAAACGCTGCAGCGCCCGCCATGTTCCAGTCTGTCTTTGGCTGGAATAGTGAGAGGAAGGGACAGCGCTTGCTGGAGATAGGGAAAGCATTAGCTAGGCCTGTTTATTTTGATCCTCGCTGACTGACTAGCTGTTAAAGCACCCCCCTAAATAGACCTTCTGAGGGCTACTACATCCTTCTGCTGTTTTTTTGTGTGTGTGTGCGTGCATGTGTGTGTGTGTGTGTGTGTGCGAGACACTCCACATCCCACAGGCAGCCACCATTGTGCCCAGTGACCACTATAATTGTGTGTTACATTATACACAAGCACAGTAGTGCTCCAGGGCATCTGTTATTATCACTGTATTGTGTTTGACCTGTTGCATTCTCAGTGCACAGACAGAGCCCACTGGCACTGACTCACACCTGTGCCCACTTCTAGTGATATTTGTGTGCCTACATAACAGATGTTTTCATCATCTCCATCATTCACTTCCCATCCTGGCCTCTGCTATACGCCCCGCTGGTCGCTTCAGTTGAGCGCGCATGCAGCACCACACACACACCTAAGGGCCTTACAAACTTGATAGCGCTCAATCTCAGTAAACGCGGCGTTTGGTCTGTTACTGTGAAGCGAGCATAACCCGCACATTACCACTCTGGACATTTAAAAGCAGTCCTTTATTCCTCAAATGTAGGAATGTAATGTGATTTCTGCCCTTTGGGGGTGAAAACCCGACTGCGTCAACTCTGTAATTTTTGTTGAGACTTTTGGCATGGATCCCCCCCCCCCCCCCGGCATGCCCCTGTACAGCACAGCAAGGCATGGATCTCGCCTATAGATATGGCATGGTTTGGCATGGATCACGCCTATAGATATGGCATGGTTTGGCATAGATCTCGCTTATAGATATGGCATGGTTTGGCATGGATCTCGCCTATAGATATGGCATGGTTTGGCATGGATCTCGCCTATAGATATGGCATGGTTTGGCATGGATCACGCCTATAGATATGGCATGGTTTGGCATCAATCTCGCCTATAGATATGGCATGGTTTGGCATGGATCTCGCCTATAGATATGGCATGGTTTGGCATGGATCTCGCCTATAGATATGGCATGGTTTGGTATGGGTCTCGCCTATAGATATGGCATGGTTTGGCATGGATCTCGCCTATAGATATGGCATGGTTTGGCATGGATCTCGCCTATAGATACGGCATGGTTTGGCATGGGTCTCGCCTATAGATATGGCATGGTTTGGCATGGATCTCGCCTATAGATATGGCATGGTTTGGCATGGATCTCGCCTATAGATATGGCATGGTTTGGCATGGATCGCACCTATAGATATGGTATGGTTTGGCATGGATCTCGCCTATAGATATGGCATGGTTTGGCATGGATCTCGCCTATAGATATGGCATGGTTTGGCATAGATCTCGCCTATAGATATGGCATGGTTTGGCATAGATCTCGCCTATAGATACGACATGGTTTGGCATGGATCTCGCCTATAGATATGGCATGGTTTGGCATTGATCTCGCCTATAGATATGGCATGGTTTGGCATAGATCTCGCCTATAGATACGGCATGGTTTGGCATGGATCTCGCCTATAGCCTATAGATATGGCATGGTTTGGCATAGATCGCGCCTATAGATATGGCATGGTTTGGCATAGATCTCGCCTATAGATATGGCATGGTTTGGCATGGATCTCGCCTATAGATATGGCATGGTTTGGCATGGATCTCGCCTATAGATATGGCATGGTTTGGCATGGATCTCGCCTATAGATATGGCATGGTTTGGCATGGATCTCGCCTATAGATATGGCATGGTTTGGCATGGATCTCGCCTATAGATATGGCATGGTTTGGCATGGATCTCGCCTATAGATATGGCATGGTTTGGCATGGATCGCACCTATAGATATGGCATGGTTTGGCATGGATCTCGCCTATAGATATGGCATGGTTTGGCATGGATCGCGCCTATAGATATGGAATGGTTTGGCATGGATCTCGCCTATAGATATGGCATGGTTTGGCATAGATCTTGCCTATAGATATGGCATGGTTTGGCATAGATCTCGCCTATAGATACGGCATGGTTTGGCATGGATCTCGCCTATAGATATGGCATGGTTTGGCATTGATCTCGCCTATAGATATGGCATGGTTTGGCATAGATCTCGCCTATAGATACGGCATGGTTTGGCATGGATCTCGCCTATAGCCTATAGATATGGCATGGTTTGGCATAGATCGCGCCTATAGATATGGCATGGTTTGGCATAGATCTCGCCTATAGATATGGCATGGTTTGGCATGGATCTCGCCTATAGATATGGCATGGTTTGGCATGGATCTCGCCTATAGATATGGCATGGTTTGGCATGGATCTCGCCTATAGATATGGCATGGTTTGGCATGGATCTCGCCTATAGATATGGCATGGTTTGGCATGGATCTCGCCTATAGATATGGCATGGTTTGGCATGGATCTCGCCTATAGATATGGCATGGTTTGGCATGGATCTCGCCTATAGATATGGCATGGTTTGGCATGGATCGCACCTATAGATATGGCATGGTTTGGCATGGATCTCGCCTATAGATATGGAGATATGGCATGGTTTGGCATGGATCGCGCCTATAGATATGGAATGGTTTGGCATGGATCGCGCCTATAGATATGGCATGGTTTGGCATGGATCTCGCCTATAGATATGGCATGGTTTGGCATGGATCTCGCCTGGAGATATGGCATGGTTTGGCATGGATCTCGCCTATAGATATGGCATGGTTTGGTATGGATCTCGCCTATAGATATGGCATGGTTTGGCATGGATCTCGCCTATAGATATGGCATGGTTTGGCATAGATCTCGCCTATAGATATGGCATGGTTTGGCATGGATCTCGCCTATAGATATGGCATGGTTTGGCATGGATCTCGCCTATAGATATGGCATGGTTTGGCATAGATCTCGCCTATAGATATGGCATGGTTTGGCATGGATCTCGCCTATAGATATGGCATGGTTTGGCATGGATCGCACCTATAGATATGGCATGGTTTGGCATGGATCTCGCCTATAGATATGGAATGGTTTGGCATGGATCTCGCCTATAGATATGGCATGGTTTGGCATGGATCTCGCCTATAGATATGGCATGGTTTGGCATAGATCTTGCCTATAGATATGGCATGGTTTGGCATAGATCTCGCCTATAGATACGGCATGGTTTGGCATGGATCTCGCCTATAGATATGGCATGGTTTGGCATTGATCTCGCCTATAGATATGGCATGGTTTGGCATAGATCTCGCCTATAGATACGGCATGGTTTGGCATGGATCTCGCCTATAGCCTATAGATATGGCATGGTTTGGCATAGATCGCGCCTATAGATATGGCATGGTTTGGCATAGATCTCGCCTATAGATATGGCATGGTTTGGCATGGATCTCGCCTATAGATATGGCATGGTTTGGCATGGATCTCGCCTATAGATATGGCATGGTTTGGCATGGATCTCGCCTATAGATATGGCATGGTTTGGCATGGATCTCGCCTATAGATATGGCATGGTTTGGCATGGATCTCGCCTATAGATATGGCATGGTTTGGCATGGATCTCGCCTATAGATATGGCATGGTTTGGCATGGATCTCGCCTATAGATATGGCATGGTTTGGCATGGATCGCACCTATAGATATGGCATGGTTTGGCATGGATCTCGCCTATAGATATGGAGATATGGCATGGTTTGGCATGGATCGCGCCTATAGATATGGAATGGTTTGGCATGGATCGCGCCTATAGATATGGCATGGTTTGGCATGGATCTCGCCTATAGATATGGCATGGTTTGGCATGGATCTCGCCTGGAGATATGGCATGGTTTGGCATGGATCTCGCCTATAGATATGGCATGGTTTGGTATGGATCTCGCCTATAGATATGGCATGGTTTGGCATGGATCTCGCCTATAGATATGGCATGGTTTGGCATAGATCTCGCCTATAGATATGGCATGGTTTGGCATGGATCTCGCCTATAGATATGGCATGGTTTGGCATGGATCTCGCCTATAGATATGGCATGGTTTGGCATAGATCTCGCCTATAGATATGGCATGGTTTGGCATGGATCTCGCCTATAGATATGGCATGGTTTGGCATGGATCGCACCTATAGATATGGCATGGTTTGGCATGGATCTCGCCTATAGATATGGCATGGTTTGGCATGGATCTCGCCTATAGATATGGCATGGTTTGGCATGGATCTCGCCTATAGATATGGCATGGTTTGGCATAGATCCTATCTATATATCTTGCAGCACTGGGTCCCTGGTTAATATCTGCAAGGAGTTTGTATGTTCTCCCCGTGTCTGCGTGGGTTTCCTCCAGGCACTCCGGTTTCCTCCCACATCCCAAAAACCATACAGATAAGTAAATTGGCTTCCCCCTAAAATTGGCCCTAGACTACAATACATTCACTACATGATACATACATAGACATAGGACTATGGTACTGATTAGAGTGTGAGCCCCTCTGAGGGACAGTTAGTGACAAGACAATATACTCTGTACAGTGCTGTGGAAGACGTCTGCGCTATATAAATACTAAATAATAATCTAGATACAGCATGGTTTGGCATAGATCTCACCTATAGGTACAGCACGGTTTGGCATAGATCTCACCTATAGGTACAGCACGGTTTGGCATAGATCTCACCAATAGGTGCAGCACAGTTTGGCATAGATCTCACCTATAGGTACAGCACAATTTGGCGTGGATCTTACCTATAGGTACAGCACAGTTTGGCATAGATCTCACCTATAGGTACAGCATGGTTTGGCATAGATCTCACCTATAGGTACAGCACAGTTTGGCGTGGATCTTACCTATAGGTACAGCACAGTTTGCCGTGGATCTTACCTATAGGTACAGCACGGTTTGGCATAGATCTCACCTATAGGTGCAGCACGGTTTGGCATAGATCTCACCTATAGGTGCAGCACGGTTTGGCATAGATCTCACCTATAGGTACAGCACAGTTTGGCATAGATCTCACCTATAGGTACAGCACGGTTTGGCATAGATCTCACCTATAGGTGCAGCACGGTTTGGCATAGATCTCACCTATAGGTGCAGCACGGTTTGGCATAGATCTCACCTATAGGTGCAGCACAGTTTGGCGTGGATCTTACCTATAGGTACAGCACAGTTTGCCGTGGATCTTACCTATAGGTACAGCACGGTTTGGCATAGATCTCACCTATAGGTACAGCACGGTTTGGCATAGATCTCACCTATAGGTGCAGCACGGTTTGGCATAGATCTCACCTATAGATGCAGCACAGTTTGGCATGGATCTTACCTGTAGATGCGGCATGGTGTCGCTGGCTGTGGAGAGACGCTCAGGTGAGTCTCCTGTCGGAGGTTTGGCTGCGGTGACTGTTCTGCAGCTGTTTTCTGTGTTGGGTGTGACCCCCCCTCCTCCTCCTCCTCCTCCTCCTCCTCCTCCTCCTCATTCTTCAGCAGATTCCCCATCTGAACAAAACGTGTCCTGCCAGGTAGATTACGGCTGTGTACACCTGCATTATCTGCCGCTGTTACCTGACTCCTCCTACCTGCTGCACCACATATCCCAGCATTGTCTGCCACTGTCACCTGACTCCTCCTACCTGCTGCACCACATATCCCAGCATTATCTGCTGCTGTCACCTGACTCCTCCTACCTGCTGCACCACATATCCCAGCATTATCTGCCGCTGTTACCTGACTCCTCCTACCTGCTGCACCACATATCCCAGCATTGTCTGCCACTGTCACCTGACTCCTCCTACCTGCTGCACCACATATCCCAGCATTATCTGCTGCTGTCACCTGACTCCTCCTACCTGCTGCACCACATATCCCAGCATTACCTGCCGCTGTTACCTGACTCCTCCTACCTGCTGCACCACATATCCCAGCATTATCTGTTGCTGTTCCCTGACTCCTCCTACCTGCTGCACCACATATCCCAGCATTATCTGCCGCTGTTACCTGACTCCTCCTACCTGCTGCACCACATATCCCAGCATTATCTGCCGCTGTTACCTGACTCCTCCTACCTGCTGCACCACGTATCCCAGCATTGTCTGCCGCTGTCACCTGACTCCTCCTACCTGCTGCACCACGTATCCCAGCATTATCTGCCGCTGTTACCTGACTCCTCCTACCTGCTGCACCACATATCCCAGCATTATCTGCCGCTGTTACCTGACTCCTCCTACCTGCTGCACCACATATCCCAGCATTGTCTGCCACTGTCACCTGACTCCTCCTACCTGCTGCACCACGTATCCCAGCATTATCTGCCGCTGTTACCTGACTCCTCCTACCTGCTGCACCACATATCCCAGCATTATCTGCCGCTGTTACCTGACTCCTCCTACCTGCTGCACCACATATCCCAGCATTCTCTGCCGCTGTTACCTGACTCCTCCTACCTGCTGCACCACATATCCCAGCATTATCTGCCGCTGTTACCAGACTCCTCCTGCCTGCTGCACCACATATCCCAGCATTATCTGCCGCTGTTACCTAACTCCTCCTACCTGCTGCACCACATATCCCAGCATTATCTGCCGCTGTCACCTGACTCTTCCTACCTGCTGCACCACATGTCCCAGCATTATCTGCTGCTGTTACCTGACTCCTCCTACCTGCTGCACCACATATCCCAGCATTATCTGCCGCTGTTACCTGACTCCTCCTACCTGCTGCACCACATATCCCAGCATTGTCTGCCACTGTCACCTGACTCCTCCTACCTGCTGCACCACATATCCCAGCATTATCTGCCGCTGTTACCTGACTCCTCCTACCTGCTGCACCACATATCCCAGCATTATCTGCCGCTGTCACCTGACTCCTCCTACCTGCTGCACCACATATCCCAGCATTATCTGATGCTGTCACCTGACTCCTCCTGCCTGCTGCACCACATGTCCCAGCATTATCTGCCGCTGTCACCTGACTCCTCCTACCTGCTGCACCACATATCCCAGCATTCTCTGCCGCTGTCACCTGACTCCTCCTACCTGCTGCACCACATATCCCAGCATTATCTGCCGCTGTTACCTGACTCCTCCTTACTGCTGCACCACATATCCCAGCATTATCTGCCGCTGTTACCTGACTCCTCCTACCTGCTGCACCACATATCCCAGCATTGTCTGCCACTGTCACCTGACTCCTCCTACCTGCTGCACCACGTATCCCAGCATTATCTGCCGCTGTTACCTGACTCCTCCTACCTGCTGCACCACATATCCCAGCATTCTCTGCCGCTGTTACCTGACTCCTCCTACCTGCTGCACCACATATCCCAGCATTATCTGCCGCTGTTACCAGACTCCTCCTGCCTGCTGCACCACATATCCCAGCATTATCTGCCGCTGTTACCTGACTCCTCCTACCTGCTGCACCACATATCCCAGCATTATCTGCCGCTGTTACCAGACTCCTCCTGCCTGCTGCACCACATATCCCAGCATTATCTGCCGCTGTTACCTGACTCCTCCTACCTGCTGCACCACATATCCCAGCATTATCTGCCGCTGTCACCTGACTCTTCCTACCTGCTGCACCACATATCCCAGCATTATCTGCCGCTGTTACCAGACTCCTCCTGCCTGCTGCACCACATATCCCAGCATTATCTGCCGCTGTTACCTGACTCCTCCTCCCTGCTGCACCACATATCCCAGCATTATCTGCCGCTGTTACCTGACTCCTCCTACCTGCTGCACCACATGTCCCAGCATTACCTGCCGCTGTTACCTGACTCCTCCTACCTGCTGCACCACATATCCCAGCATTATCTGCCGCTGTTACCTGACTCCTCCTACCTGCTGCACCACATATCCCAGCATTATCTCCGCTGTTACCTGACTCCTCCTACCTGCTGCACCACATATCCCAGCATTATCTGCCGCTGTTACCTGACTCCTCCTACCTGCTGCACCACATATCCCAGCATTATCTGCCGCTGTTACCTGACTCCTCCTACCTGCTGCACCACATATCCCAGCATTATCTGCCGCTGTTACCTGACTCCTCCTACCTGCTGCACCACATATCCCAGCATTATCTGCCGCTGTTACCTGACTCCTCCTTCCTGCTGCACCACATATCCCAGCATTATCTGCCGCTGTTACCTGACTCCTCCTACCTGCTGCACCACATATCCCAGCATTATCTGCCACTGTCACCTGACTCCTCCTACCTGCTGCACCACGTATCCCAGCATTACCTGCCGCTGTTACCTGACTCCTCCTACCTGCTGCACCACATATCTCAGCATTATCTCTGCTGTTACCTGACTCCTCCTACCTGCTGCACCACATATCCCAGCATTACCTGCCGCTGTTACCTGACTCCTCCTACCTGCTGCACCACATATCCCAGCATTATCTGCCGCTGTTACCTGACTCCTCCTACCTGCTGCACCACATGTCCCAGCATTACTTGCCGCTGTTACCTGACTCCTCCTACCTGCTGCACCACATGTCCCAGCATCATCTGCCGCTGTTACCTGACTCCTCCTACCTGCTGCACCACATGTCCCAGCATTATCTGCCGCTGTTACCTGACTCCTCCTACCTGCTGCACCACATATCCCAGCATTATCTGCCGCTGTTACCTGACTCCTCCTACCTGCTGCACCACATATCTCAGCATTATCTCTGCTGTTACCTGACTCCTCCTACCTGCTGCACCACATATCCCAGCATTACCTGCCGCTGTTACCTGACTCCTCCTACCTGCTGCACCACATATCCCAGCATTATCTGCCGCTGTTACCTGACTCCTCCTACCTGCTGCACCACATGTCCCAGCATTATCTGCCGCTGTCACCTGACTCCTCCTACCTGCTGCACCACATATCCCAGCATTACCTGCCGCTGTCACCTGACTCCTCCTACCTGCTGCACCACATATCCCAGCATTATCTGCCGCTGTTACCTGACTCCTCCTACCTGCTGCACCACATGTCCCAGCATTACTTGCCGCTGTTACCTGACTCCTCCTTCCTGCTGCACCACATATCCCAGCATTATCTGCCGCTGTTACCTGACTCCTCCTACCTGCTGCACCACATATCCCAGCATTATCTGCCGCTGTTACCTGACTCCTCCTACCTGCTGCACCACATGTCCCAGCATTACCTGCCGCTGTCACCTGACTCCTCCTACCTGCTGCACCACATATCCCAGCATTATCTGCCGCTGTTACCTGACTCCTCCTACCTGCTGCACCACATGTCCCAGCATTACTTGCCGCTGTCACCTGACTCCTCCTACCTGCTGCACCACATATCCCAGCATTATCTGCCGCTGTTACCTGACTCCTCCTACCTGCTGCACCACATATCCCAGCATTATCTGCCGCTGTTACCTGACTCCTCCTACCTGCTGCACCACATATCCCAGCATTATCTGCCGCTGTTACCTGACTCCTCCTACCTGCTGCACCACATATCCCAGCATTCTCTGCCGCTGTTACCTGACTCCTCCTACCTGCTGCACCACATATCCCAGCATTACCTGCCGCTGTTACCTGACTCCTCCTACCTGCTGCACCACATATCCCAGCAATATCTCCCGCTGTTACCTGACTCCTCCTACCTGCTGCACCACATATCCCAGCATTATCTGCCGCTGTTACCTGACTCCTCCTACCTGCTGCACCACATATCCCAGCATTATCTGCCGCTGTTACCTGACTCTTCCTACCTGCTGCACCACATATCCCAGCATTATCTGCCGCTGTCACCCGACTCCTCCTACCTGCTGCACCACATATCCCAGCATTATCTGCCGCTGTTACCTGACTCCTCCTACCTGCTGCACCACATATCCCAGCATTATCTCCCGCTGTTACCTGACTCCTCCTACCTGCTGCACCACATATCCCAGCATTATCTGCCGCTGTTACCTGACTCCTCCTACCTGCTGCACCACATATCCCAGCATTATCTGCCGCTGTTACCTGACTCCTCCTACCTGCTGCACCACATGTCCCAGCATTACCTGCCGCTGTCACCTGACTCCTCCTACCTGCTGCACCACATATCCCAGCATTATCTGCCGCTGTTACCTGACTCCTCCTACCTGCTGCACCACATGTCCCAGCATTACTTGCCGCTGTCACCTGACTCCTCCTACCTGCTGCACCACATATCCCAGCATTATCTGCCGCTGTTACCTGACTCCTCCTACCTGCTGCACCACATATCCCAGCATTATCTGCCGCTGTTACCTGACTCCTCCTACCTGCTGCACCACATATCCCAGCATTATCTGCCGCTGTTACCTGACTCCTCCTACCTGCTGCACCACATATCCCAGCATTCTCTGCCGCTGTTACCTGACTCCTCCTACCTGCTGCACCACATATCCCAGCATTACCTGCCGCTGTTACCTGACTCCTCCTACCTGCTGCACCACATATCCCAGCATTATCTCCCGCTGTTACCTGACTCCTCCTACCTGCTGCACCACATATCCCAGCATTATCTGCCGCTGTTACCTGACTCCTCCTACCTGCTGCACCACATATCCCAGCATTATCTGCCGCTGTTACCTGACTCTTCCTACCTGCTGCACCACATATCCCAGCATTATCTGCCGCTGTCACCCGACTCCTCCTACCTGCTGCACCACATATCCCAGCATTATCTGCCGCTGTTACCTGACTCCTCCTACCTGCTGCACCACATATCCCAGCATTATCTCCCGCTGTTACCTGACTCCTCCTACCTGCTGCACCACATATCCCAGCATTATCTGCCGCTGTTACCTGACTCCTCCTACCTGCTGCACCACATATCCCAGCATTATCTGCCGCTGTTACCTGACTCCTCCTACCTGCTGCACCACATGTCCCAGCATTATCTGCCGCTGTTACCTGACTCCTCCTACCTGCTGCACCACATATCCCAGCATTATCTGCCGCTGTTACCTGACTCCTCCTACCTGCTGCACCACATATCCCAGCATTATCTGCCGCTGTCACCTGACTCCTCCTACCTGCTGCACCACATATCCCAGCATTATCTCCCGCTGTTACCTGACTCCTCCTACCTGCTGCACCACATATCCCAGCATTATCTGCCGCTGTTACCTGACTCCTCCTACCTGCTGCACCACATATCCCAGCATTATCTGCCGCTGTTACCTGACTACTCCTACCTGCTGCACCACATATCCCAGCATTATCTGCCTCTGTTACCTGACTCCTCCTACCTGCTGCACCACATATCCCAGCATTATCTGCCGCTGTTACCTGACTCCTCCTACCTGCTGCACCACATGTCCCAGCATTACCTGCCGCTGTTACCTGACTCCTCCTACCTGCTGCACCACATATCCCAGCATTATCTGCCGCTGTTACCTGACTCCTCCTACCTGCTGCACCACATATCCCAGCATTATCTGCCGCTGTTACCTGACTCCTCCTACCTGCTGCACCACATATCCCAGCATTATCTGCCGCTGTCACCTGACTCCTCCTCCCTGCTGCACCACATATCCCAGCATTATCTGCCGCTGTTACCTGACTCCTCCTTACTGCTGCACCACATATCCCAGCATTATCTGCCGCTGTTACCTGACTCCTCCTACCTGCTGCACCACATATCCCAGCATTGTCTGCCACTGTCACCTGACTCCTCCTACCTGCTGCACCACATGTCCCAGCATTACCTGCCGCTGTTACCTGACTCCTCCTACCTGCTGCACCACATGTCCCAGCATTATCTGCCGCTGTTACCTGACTCCTCCTACCTGCTGCACCACATATCCCAGCATTATCTGCCGCTGTTACCTGACTCCTCCTACCTGCTGCACCACATATCCCAGCATTCTCTGCCGCTGTTACCTGACTCCTCCTACCTGCTGCACCACATATCCCAGCATTATCTGCCGCTGTTACCAGACTCCTCCTGCCTGCTGCACCACATATCCCAGCATTATCTGCCGCTGTTACCTGACTCCTCCTACCTGCTGCACCACATATCCCAGCATTATCTGCCGCTGTCACCTGACTCTTCCTACCTGCTGCACCACATATCCCAGCATTATCTGCCGCTGTTACCAGACTCCTCCTGCCTGCTGCACCACATATCCCAGCATTATCTGCCGCTGTTACCTGACTCCTCCTCCCTGCTGCACCACATATCCCAGCATTATCTGCCGCTGTTACCTGACTCCTCCTACCTGCTGCACCACATGTCCCAGCATTACCTGCCGCTGTTACCTGACTCCTCCTACCTGCTGCACCACATATCCCAGCATTATCTGCCGCTGTTACCTGACTCCTCCTACCTGCTGCACCACATATCCCAGCATTATCTCCGCTGTTACCTGACTCCTCCTACCTGCTGCACCACATATCCCAGCATTATCTGCCGCTGTTACCTGACTCCTCCTACCTGCTGCACCACATATCCCAGCATTATCTGCCGCTGTTACCTGACTCCTCCTACCTGCTGCACCACATATCCCAGCATTATCTGCCGCTGTTACCTGACTCCTCCTACCTGCTGCACCACATATCCCAGCATTATCTGCCGCTGTTACCTGACTCCTCCTTCCTGCTGCACCACATATCCCAGCATTATCTGCCGCTGTTACCTGACTCCTCCTACCTGCTGCACCACATATCCCAGCATTATCTGCCACTGTCACCTGACTCCTCCTACCTGCTGCACCACGTATCCCAGCATTACCTGCCGCTGTTACCTGACTCCTCCTACCTGCTGCACCACATATCTCAGCATTATCTCTGCTGTTACCTGACTCCTCCTACCTGCTGCACCACATATCCCAGCATTACCTGCCGCTGTTACCTGACTCCTCCTACCTGCTGCACCACATATCCCAGCATTATCTGCCGCTGTTACCTGACTCCTCCTACCTGCTGCACCACATATCCCAGCATTATCTGCCGCTGTCACCTGACTCCTCCTACCTGCTGCACCACATGTCCCAGCATTACTTGCCGCTGTTACCTGACTCCTCCTACCTGCTGCACCACATGTCCCAGCATCATCTGCCGCTGTTACCTGACTCCTCCTACCTGCTGCACCACATGTCCCAGCATTATCTGCCGCTGTTACCTGACTCCTCCTACCTGCTGCACCACATATCCCAGCATTATCTGCCGCTGTTACCTGACTCCTCCTACCTGCTGCACCACATATCTCAGCATTATCTCTGCTGTTACCTGACTCCTCCTACCTGCTGCACCACATATCCCAGCATTACCTGCCGCTGTTACCTGACTCCTCCTACCTGCTGCACCACATATCCCAGCATTATCTGCCGCTGTTACCTGACTCCTCCTACCTGCTGCACCACATGTCCCAGCATTATCTGCCGCTGTCACCTGACTCCTCCTACCTGCTGCACCACATATCCCAGCATTACCTGCCGCTGTCACCTGACTCCTCCTACCTGCTGCACCACATATCCCAGCATTATCTGCCGCTGTTACCTGACTCCTCCTACCTGCTGCACCACATGTCCCAGCATTACTTGCCGCTGTCACCTGACTCCTCCTACCTGCTGCACCACATATCCCAGCATTATCTGCCGCTGTTACCTGACTCCTCCTACCTGCTGCACCACATATCCCAGCATTATCTGCCGCTGTTACCAGACTCCTCCTACCTGCTGCACCACATATCCCAGCATTATCTGCCGCTGTTACCTGACTCTTCCTACCTGCTGCACCACATATCCCAGCATTATCTGCCGCTGTCACCCGACTCCTCCTACCTGCTGCACCACATATCCCAGCATTATCTGCCGCTGTTACCTGACTCCTCCTACCTGCTGCACCACATATCCCAGCATTATCTCCCGCTGTTACCTGACTCCTCCTACCTGCTGCACCACATATCCCAGCATTATCTGCCGCTGTTACCTGACTCCTCCTACCTGCTGCACCACATATCCCAGCATTATCTGCCGCTGTTACCTGACTCCTCCTACCTGCTGCACCACATGTCCCAGCATTACCTGCCGCTGTCACCTGACTCCTCCTACCTGCTGCACCACATATCCCAGCATTATCTGCCGCTGTTACCTGACTCCTCCTACCTGCTGCACCACATGTCCCAGCATTACTTGCCGCTGTCACCTGACTCCTCCTACCTGCTGCACCACATATCCCAGCATTCTCTGCCGCTGTTACCTGACTCCTCCTACCTGCTGCACCACATATCCCAGAATTACCTGCCGCTGTTACCTGACTCCTCCTACCTGCTGCACCACATATCCCAGCATTATCTCCCGCTGTTACCTGACTCCTCCTACCTGCTGCACCACATATCCCAGCATTATCTGCCGCTGTTACCTGACTCCTCCTACCTGCTGCACCACATATCCCAGCATTATCTGCCGCTGTTACCTGACTCTTCCTACCTGCTGCACCACATATCCCAGCATTATCTGCCGCTGTCACCCGACTCCTCCTACCTGCTGCACCACATATCCCAGCATTATCTGCCGCTGTTACCTGACTCCTCCTACCTGCTGCACCACATATCCCAGCATTATCTCCCGCTGTTACCTGACTCCTCCTACCTGCTGCACCACATATCCCAGCATTATCTGCCGCTGTTACCTGACTCCTCCTACCTGCTGCACCACATATCCCAGCATTATCTGCCGCTGTTACCTGACTCCTCCTACCTGCTGCACCACATGTCCCAGCATTATCTGCCGCTGTTACCTGACTCCTCCTACCTGCTGCACCACATATCCCAGCATTATCTGCCGCTGTTACCTGACTCCTCCTACCTGCTGCACCACATATCCCAGCATTATCTGCCGCTGTCACCTGACTCCTCCTACCTGCTGCACCACATATCCCAGCATTATCTCCCGCTGTTACCTGACTCCTCCTACCTGCTGCACCACATATCCCAGCATTATCTGCCGCTGTTACCTGACTCCTCCTACCTGCTGCACCACATATCCCAGCATTATCTGCCGCTGTTACCTGACTACTCCTACCTGCTGCACCACATATCCCAGCATTATCTGCCGCTGTTACCTGACTCCTCCTACCTGCTGCACCACATATCCCAGCATTATCTGCCGCTGTTACCTGACTCTTCCTACCTGCTGCACCACATATCCCAGCATTATCTGCCGCTGTCACCCGACTCCTCCTACCTGCTGCACCACATATCCCAGCATTATCTGCCGCTGTTACCTGACTCCTCCTACCTGCTGCACCACATATCCCAGCATTATCTGCCGCTGTTACCTGACTCCTCCTACCTGCTGCACCACATATCCCAGCATTATCTGCCGCTGTTACCTGACTCCTCCTACCTGCTGCACCACATATCCCAGCATTATCTCCCGCTGTTACCTGACTCCTCCTACCTGCTGCACCACATATCCCAGCATTATCTGCCGCTGTTACCTGACTCCTCCTACCTGCTGCACCACATATCCCAGCATTATCTGCCGCTGTTACCTGACTCCTCCTACCTGCTGCACCACATATCCCAGCATTATCTGCCGCTGTCACCTGACTCCTCCTAACTGCTGCACCACATATCCCAGCATTATCTGCCGCTGTTACCTGACTCCTCCTACCTGCTGCACCACATATCCCAGCATTATCTGCCGCTGTTACCTGACTCCTCCTACCTGCTGCACCACATATCCCAGCATTATCTGCCGCTGTTACCTGACTCCTCCTCACTGCTGCACCACATATCCCAGCATTATCTGCCGCTGTTACCTGACTCCTCCTACCTGCTGCACCACATATCCCAGCATTACCTGCCGCTGTTACCTGACTCCTCCTCACTGCTGCACCACATATCCCAGCATTATCTGCCGCTGTCACCTGACTCCTCCTAACTGCTGCACCACATATCCCAGCATTATCTGCCGCTGTTACCTGACTCCTCCTACCTGCTGCACCACATATCCCAGCATTATCTGCCGCTGTTACCTGACTCCTCCTACCTGCTGCACCACATATCCCAGCATTATCTGCCGCTGTTACCTGACTCCTCCTACCTGCTGCACCACATATCCCAGCATTACCTGCCGCTGTTACCTGACTCCTCCTACCTGCTGCACCACATATCCCAGCATTATCTGCCGCTGTTACCTGACTCCTCCTACCTGCTGCACCACATATCCCAGCATTATCTGCTGCTGTCACCTGACTCCTCCTACCTGCTGCACCACATGACCCAGCATTACCTGCCTCTGTTACCTGACTCCTCCTACCTGCTGCACCACATATCCCAGCATTATCTGCCGCTGTTACCTGACTCCTCCTACCTGCTGCACCACATATCCCAGCATTATCTGCCGCTGTGACCTGACTCCTCCTACCTGCTGCACCACATATCCCAGCATTATCTGCCGCTGTTACCTGACTCCTCCTACCTGCTGCACCACATATCCCAGCATTATCTGCCGCTGTCACCTGACTCCTCCTTCCTGCTGCACCACATATCCCAGCATTCTCTGCCGCTGTTACCTGACTCCTCCTACCTGCTGCACCACATATCCCAGCATTATCTGCCGCAGTTACCTGACTCCTCCTACCTGCTGCACCACGTATCCCAGCATTATCTGCCGCTGTTACCTGACTCCTCCTACCTGCTGCACCACATGTCCCAGCATTATCTGCTGCTGTTACCTGACTCCTCCTACCTGCTGCACCACATATCCCAGCATTATCTGCCGCTGTTACCTGACTCCTCCTACCTGCTGCACCACATATCCCAGCATTATCTGCCGCTGTCACCTGACTCCTCCTACCTGCTGCACCACATATCCCAGCATTACCTGCCGCTGTTACCTGACTCCTCCTTCCTGCTGCACCACATATCCCAGCATTACCTGCCGCTGTTACCTGACTCCTCCTCACTGCTGCACCACATGTCCCAGCATTATCTGCCGCTGTCACCTGACTCCTCCTACCTGCTGCACCACATATCCCAGCATTGTCTGCCACTGTCACCTGACTCCTCCTACCTGCTGCACCACATATCCCAGCATTACCTGCCGCTGTTACCTG
Organism: Hyperolius riggenbachi; assembly: GCF_040937935.1. Classification (NCBI taxonomy): domain Eukaryota; kingdom Metazoa; phylum Chordata; class Amphibia; order Anura; family Hyperoliidae; genus Hyperolius; species Hyperolius riggenbachi. The sequence continues at coordinate 2,249,937 of NC_090653.1, forward strand.
ACTCCTCCTACCTGCTGCACCACATATCCCAGCATTATCTGCCGCTGTTACCTGACTCCTCCTTCCTGCTGCACCACATATCCCAGCATTATCTGCCTCTGTTACCTGACTCCTCCTACCTGCTGCACCACATATCCCAGCATTACCTGCCGCTTTTACCTGACTCCTCCTTCCTGCTGCACCACATATCCCAGCATTATCTGCCGCTGTCACCTGACTCCTCCTACCTGCTGCACCACATATCCCAGCATTACCTGCCGCTGTCACCCGACTCCTCCTGCCTGCTGCACCACATGTCCCAGCATTACCTGCCGCTGTTACCTGACTCCTCCTACCTGCTGCACCACATATCCCAGCATTATCTGCCGCTGTTACCTGACTCCTCCTACCTGCTGCACCACATATCCCAGCATTACCTGCCGCTGTCACCTGACTCCTCCTTCCTGCTGCACCACATATCCCAGCATTATCTGCCGCTGTTACCTGACTCCTCCTACCTGCTGCACCACATATCCCAGCATTATCTGCCGCTGTTACCTGACTCCTCCTACCTGCTGCACCACATATCCCAGCATTGTCTGCCGCTGTCACCTGACTCCTCCTACCTGCTGCACCACATATCCCAGCATTATCTGCCGCTGTTACCTGACTCCTCCTACCTGCTGCACCACATGTCCCAGCATTATCTGCCGCTGTCACCTGACTCCTCCTTACTGCTGCACCACATATCCCAGCATTATCTGCCGCTGTTACCTGACTCCTCTTACCTGCTGCACCACATATCCCAGCATTACCTGCCGCTGTTACCTGACTCCTCCTACCTGCTGCACCACATATCCCAGCATTATCTGCCGCTGTTACCTGACTCCTCCTACCTGCTGCACCACATATCCCAGCATTATCTGCCGCTGTTACCTGACTCCTCCTACCTGCTGCACCACGTATCCCAGCATTATCTGCCGCTGTTACCTGACTCCTCCTTCCTGCTGCACCACATGTCCCAGCATTACCTGCCGCTGTTACCTGACTCCTCCTACCTGCTGCACCACATATCCCAGCATTATCTGCCGCTGTTACCTGACTCCTCCTACCTGCTGCACCACATATCCCAGCCAGCTCACAGCACCTCTGTGTAACAAGCCACCTCTCTGCATGAAGTTTTACACCCCAGTGTTTCCAGTCTTGTATTGACAATCAAGCAGTTGAAGTCTAGTGAATAGCGTGAAATGGTACAAAGGAAAGCCGTGAACTGCCGGAGGTAACAGGTGAGGTTACCCAAAGCCGAGATTACAGGAAACAGACATCTGTGCTGCAGCCATGGGGGGAGGAGTAACCTCTGTACATTCAGAAAGTGTTACTATATAAAGGCTATTAATAATCAGATCATAACACACAGTACTGCAGAGGTGTCAGTGAGCACTGCAGAGAGGGGTCAGTGAGCACTGCAGAGAGGTGTCAGTGAGTACTGCAGAGAGGTGTCAGTGAGCACTGCAGAGGTGTCAGTGAGCACTGCAGAGGCGTCAGTTAGTACTGCAGAGAGGTGTCAGTGAGTATTGCAGAGAGGTGTCAGTGAGTACTGCAGAGGCATCAGTTATTACTGCAGAGGTGTCAGTGAGTGCTGCAGAGAGGTGTCAGTGAGCACTGCAAAGGTGTCAGTGAGTACTGCAGAGGCATCAGTTATTACTGCAGAGGTGTTAGTGAGCACTGCAGAGAGGTGTCAGTGAGCACTGCAGAGAGGTGTCAGTGAGCACTGCAGAGAGGTGTCAGTGAGCACTGCAGAGAGGTGTCAGTGAGCACTGCAGAGAGGTGTCAGTGAGCACTGCAGAGAGGTGTCAGTGAGCACTGCAGAGAGGTGTCAGTGAGTACTGCAGAGAGGTGTCAGTGAGCACTGCAGAGGTGTCAGTGAGTACTGCAAAGGTGTCAGTGAGTACTGCAGAGAGGTGTCAGTGAGCACTGCAGAGGTGTCAGTGAGTACTGCAAAGGTGTCAGTTAGTACTGCAGAGAAGTGTCAGTTAGTACTGCAGAGAAGTGTCAGTGAGTATTGCAGAGAGGTGTCAGTGAGTACTGCAGAGAGGTGTCAGTGAGTACTGCAGAGGCTTTAGTTATTACTGCAGAGGTGTCAGTGAGTGCTGCAGAGAGGTGTCAGTAAGCACTGCAGAGAGGTGTCAGTGAGCACTGCAGAGAGGTGTCAGTGAGCACTGCAGAGAGGTGTCAGTGAGTACTGCAGAGAGGTGTCAGTGAGCACTGCAGAGGTGTCAGTGAGCACTGCAGAGGCGTCAGTTAGTACTGCAGAGAGGCGTCAGTGAGTATTGCAGAGAGGTGTCAGTGAGTACTGCAGAGGCATCAGTTATTACTGCAGAGGTGTCAGTGAGTGCTGCAGAGAGGTGTCAGTGAGCACTGCAAAGGTGTCAGTGAGTACTGCAGAGAGGTGTCAGTGAGCACTGCAGAGGCGTCAGTTAGTACTGCAGAGAAGTGTCAGTGAGTATTGCAGAGAGGTGTCTGTGAGTACTGCAGAGAGGTGTCAGTGAGTACTGCAGAGGCTTTAGTTATTACTGCAGAGGTGTCAGTGAGTGCTGCAGAGAGGTGTCAGTGAGCACTGCAGAGAGGTGTCAGTAAGTACTGCAGACAGGGCCGGTTCAAGTAACAATGGGGCCCTAGGGCAAAATTAGCCTGAGGGCCCCCCAACAGACACCCCCCGACCAAAAAGCATCATTAGAGGCCCTTCGTTGCAACCACATTTCCCTCCTGGGCCCCTGAGCTGGCTGCTGACCCTCCCCCAATCACCTCCCAACTTGACATACTCTGCAGAGTCCCTGGGGAGCAACAGTTAAGATGGGGAGGGACACCTTGGGGGCCCCTACAGGCTCTGGGGCCCTGGGGCAATTGCCCATTGTTTCCTATGGTAGCTCCGGCCCTGACTGCAGAGGCGTCAGTGAGTACTTCAGAGAGGTGTCAGTGAGTACTGCAGAGAGGTGTCAGTAAGCACTGCATAGAGGCGTCGGTGAGCACTGCAGAGAGGTGTCAGTGAGCACTGCAGAGAGGTGTCAGTGAGCAATGCAGAGAAGTGTCAGTGAGCACTGCAGAGAGGTGTCAGTGAGCACTGCAGAGGTGTCAGTGAGCACTGCAGAGAGGTGTCAGTGAGCAATGCAGAGAAGTGTCAGTGAGCACTGCAGAGAGGTGTCAGTGAGCACTGCAGAGAGGCATCAGTGAGCACTGCAGAGAGGTGTCAGTGAGCACTGCGGAGAGGTGTCAGTGAGTATTGCAGAGGCGTCAGTGAGCACTGCAGAGGCGTCAGTGAGCGCTGCAGAGAGGTGTCAGTGAGTTCTGCGGAGAGGTGTCAGTGAGTATTGCAGAGGCGTCAGTGAGCGCTGCAGAGAGGTGTCAGTAAGTACTGCGGAGAGGTGTCAGTGAGTATTGCAGAGGCGTCAGTGAGCACTGCAGAGAGGTGTCAGTGAGCGCTGCAGAGAGGTGTCAGTGAGCGCTGCAGAGAGGTGTCAGTGAGAGCTGCAGAGAGGTGTCAGTAAGTACTGCGGAGAGGTGTCAGTGAGTACTGCGGAGAGGTGTCAGTGAGTATTGCAGAGGTGTCAGAGAGTATTGCAGAGGCGTCAGTGAGCACTGCAGAGGTGTCAGTGAGCACTACAGAGGCGTCAGTGAGCACTGCAGAGAGGTGTCAGTGAGCACTGCAGAGAGGTGTCAGTGAGCACTGCAGAGAGGTGTCAGTGAGTAATGCAGAGAAGTGTCAGTGAGCACTGCAGAGAGGGGTCAGTGAGTACTGCAGAGAGGGGTCAGTGAGCAGTGCAGAGGTGTCAGTGAGCACTGCAGAGAGGTGTCAGTGAGCACTGCAGAGAGGTGTCAGTGAGCACTGCAGAGAGGTGTCAGTGAGTACTGCGGAGAGGTGTCAGTGAGTATTGCAGAGGTGTCAGAGTATTGCAGAGGCGTCAGTGAGCACTGCAGAGGTGTCAGTGAGCACTACAGAGGCGTCAGTGAGCACTGCAGAGAGGTGTCAGTGAGCACTGCAGAGAGGTGTCAGTGAGTAATGCAGAGAAGTGTCAGTGAGCACTGCAGAGAGGGGTCAGTGAGTACTGCAGAGAGGGGTCAGTGAGCAGTGCAGAGGTGTCAGTGAGCACTGCAGAGAGGTGTCAGTGAGCACTGCAGAGAGGTGTCAGTGAGTAATGCAGAGAAGTGTCAGTGAGCACTGCAGAGAGGGGTCAGTGAGCACTGCAGAGGTGTCAGTGAGCACTGCAGAGAGGTGTCAGTAAGCACTGCAGAGAGGTGTCAGTGAGTACTGCAGAGAGGGGTCAGTGAGTACTGCAGAGAGGTTTCAACACTGCAGAGAGGTGTCAGTGAGTACTGCAGAGAGGGTTCATTGAGTACTGCAGAGAGGTGTCAGTAAGCACTGCAGAGAGGGGTCAGTAAGCACTGCAGAGAAGGGTCAGTAAGCACTGCAGAGAGGGGTCAGTAAGCACTGCAGAGAGGGGTCAGTAAGCACTGCAGAGAGGTTTCAGTGAGTGCTGCAGAGAGGGGTCAGTAAGCACTGCAGAGAGGGGTCAGTAAGCACTGCAGAGAGGGGTCAGTGAGTACTGCAGAGAGGTATCAGTGAGTACTGCAGAGAGGTGTCAGTGAGTACTGCAGAGAGGTGTCAGTAAGCACTGCAGAGAGGTGTCAGTGAGCACTGCAGAGAGGTGTCAGTAAGCACTGCAGAGAGGTGTCAGTGTGTACTGCAGAGTGGGGTCAGTGAGCACTGCAGAGAGGTGTCAGTGTGTACTGCAGAGTGGGGTCAGTGAGCACTGCAGAGAGGTGTCAGTGATTACTGCAGAGAGGTGTCAGTGAAACAAGACGTCTAGGTTAGGATAAATCCATTGTAAGAAACACCTGATATTTGCACAGTTACATACTGAGATATTAGGCAGTTACAGTTAGGTCAATAAATATTTTGAGTACTTTTTTCTAAATTTGGTTCTGCACATATTACCACTATGAATTATAAATGAAAGAACTCAGATGCAGAGGAAGTGCAGACGTTCAGATTTAATACAGTGGGGGGAACAAACGATTGCATAAAAATGAGAGGCAACTAAAGGGCCCATACACTCACACAATTTCCCGCTGATATACAGCAGATTCGATCACTGTGATCCAATCTGCTGTGAAATCATTGCACAAATGCTGACCGAATTATCGTTTTCCGTCCGAAATTGATCGTTCTCGACGATCTATCCGCATGGAAGATTTCGCTCGATCGCCGGCGGGTCGGGAGTGTGTCGATAGCAGCGTTCGAATGTCCAACGACTGAGGCTAGCGGCAATACAATAACCTGTTCCACCGGCACGTTTCTCCACTCTCCCCGCGGTCCCTTCTCTGCGCTGGGCTCCTCCGGCTGGCTTCACTTACTTCCTGTCCCAACAGGAAGTTTAAACAGTGAGTGCCCTCTGCTGTTTAAACTTTCCCCGACAGGAAGTAAAGTGAAGCTGGAGCCCTGTGTGACAGTCCAGCCCTGCGATCCCGTCTAATCTGCTCCCGTTAGCGTACGCAGGAAGTACGGTGAGCAGACGGACAACAAAGATTGGTCGCGCAGCTGCCGACAATATGTAAGGGGACAAACATCCACCAATCCCGTATTACTAGGCCACTGTTGCCATGCATGTCTCATGCACTAGAGACTGCTGGAGGCAAATCCACTGTGTGCGTAGTAAATGGTTAAGATTGGTTGGAGGTGCCCATACACGTACAATCACGATTGTATATACAATCGGTAAACTAAGAATATCGATTTCGTGCTGGAAATCGGGTAAGTACACTGCCACCACTCTTTGATTTGCTAGGGCGAAGAGACCCCAACGCTATCATAATACAGTAGCCAGCCCAAACACGTTCGACATGCTCCAGTCACCATTCGGGGAATAGACACTTCTGAAGGCTTGAAGACAGGTACTAGCTAATCCTAGAGGGAAGAAACGGTTATTTACAACCTAGCTAGCAAATCACTAATATATAAGCAAATAATAAAACAATGTGGTAGTAGGACTGACTCTTCAGAGGGCAGATTCGTTATAGCAGCAATCAGATGACCAGAACAGGCACAAGACTGAACGATAAAATCGTTAGTTTTATTCTAAAACTACATACACACAGCATACTTTAGCCCACAGATAGATATACCTGTCCGGCAGAACAGATCGGTTTGATAGAAAGAGAATAGAGATGAAAAGAAACAGAATGTCTTAATGTACAGCTCAAATGCCGTTATTGGTAGTCCATGCGGCAATCGCAAGTCTTTGGCAAAAAGTCCAAGATGGCCGATTGCCATAGAGGCCAAGAGGCCCTTTTGTGAGAAATAATCCAAGTGATTTCCAGTGTCCAGCTGGCTGCCGGTTGATGTTAAGTCAACATCAGATTTTAGATGAAGGACTTTGGACCCTGGACAACCTGGGCCCAGTTAAGTTATACCCCTCACTTCAGCAAGGAGGAGTTAGGGGCGGGGATCACACACCTCTTTGGAACCTGAGAGGAGCCAGCCCCTTTTCATGGAGACCGAAATATATCTGAATCAGGATGTTGTATCTCCAAAACCGTACAGGTTATGTTAAATCTAATAACATTTTAGGTCGATCAGAATTTATTGATAACAATGATATCAAACTTGAGGGGTCTAGAGCAAACTGTGACCCCAAAATGCATATCTCTGCTTTGGGAGGGCTTACCGTGAATTTGGAAACATCCAATCATTACAGTTGGGCCGAACCTCCGATTTTAGGTTCGCGAACTTCCGCGAAAGGTTCGGTTCGCGAAAAAGTTCACGAACCGCAATAGACTTCAATGGGGAGGCGAACTTTCAAAGTTTTAAAAAATTCTATCAACTGGAAAAATGATAGAAAACATGTTTCAAAAGCTCTAATACCTGGAGCCACACCTAATTGAGTGTAATACACATCACTGCTGGAGGACCCGCCCACCCCCCCTCCTCCAAGCAAGGTCCTTTATATCATTTGCCTACCTACACTAATTAGTTATGGGACAGCTGCTACACACTCTGCTAGGGAGATTTTAATTGCCCTCCTCCCCTTCTACCTATTCCCTCCTACCGGAGGGAGGAGGGTCTCTTCTGGCAGGGAATTATACTATTTTAAAAACCAGTATACATCATACCATAGCTGGGAATCGAACCCAGATCTCACTGTGTGGTGGACACGTCACCCTAAGCACTGTACCACTACAGAAGTAAGTGAAGCTAGCATAAAATTTTACATTTATGCTCAATGCAATAGAACCATTAGGTTGCTTAAAGGAGAACTGTAGTGAGAGGTATATGGAGGCTGCTATATTGATTTCCTTTTAAGCTATACCAGTTGCCTGGCAGCCCTGCTGATCTATTTGGCTGCAGTAGTGTGAATCACACCAGAAACAAGCATGCAGCTAATCTTGTCAGATCTTACAAAAATGTCAAACACCAGATCTGCAGCATGCTTGTTCAGGGTCTAGGGCTAAAAGTATTGGAGGCAGAGGATCTGCAGGATAGCCAGGTAACTGGTATTGCTTAAAAGGAAATCAATATGGTAGCCTCCATATACCTTTCACTACAGTTCTCCTTTAAAGGGAACCTTAACTGAGAGTGATATGGCTGTTTCCTGTAAACAATACCAGTTGCCTGGCAGTCCAGCTGATCTTTGTGACTGCAATAGTGGCTGAATCACACCCTGAAACAAGCATGCAGCTAATCCAGTCTGACTTCAGTCAGAGCACCTGATCTGCATGCTTGTTCAGGGGCTGTGGCTAAAAGTATTAGAGACACAGGATCAGCAGGCGATTCAGGCAACTGGTATTATTTTAAAAGGAAAAATCCATATCCTTCTCCATTTAGGTTCCCTTTAAGGATTTGTAGCATAAAAGCCAACTCACATTGGCTGGGATTTGAACCTGGGTCTCACTGTATGGTGGACAAGCACACTAACCACTATACCAACTGAAGCTGGCCTGAAATTGCTGGCCTAAAATTTACTATTTATGCTCAATACAAGAGAAAAAGTAGACAAGACAAATAACATTTATATCACACTTTTCTCCTGGCGGACTCAAAGGACCAGAGCTGCAGCCACTAGGGCATGCTCTATAGGCAGCAGCAGTGTTAGGAAGACTTGCCTAAGGTCTCCTACTGAATAGGTGCTGGCTTACTGAACAGACAGAGCTGAGATTTGAACTCTGGTCTCCTTTGTCAGAGGCAGCGCCCTTATCCATTACACCATGCAGCCACTGCTTACAGATATTTAGCCAGACATGGCCTTCTCTCTTTTGTGTTATTTGTCTTGTCTACTTTTTCTCTTGTATTGAGCATAAATAGTAAATTTTAGGCCAGCAATTTCAGGCCAGCTTCAGTTGGTATAGTGGTTAGTGTGCTTGTCCACCATACAGTGAGACCCAGGTTCAAATCCCAGCCAATGTAAGTTGGCTTTTATGCTACAAATCCTTAAAGGGAACCTAAACGGAGAAGGATGTGGATTTTTCCTTTTAAAATAATACCAGTTGCCTGAATCGCCTGCTGATCCTGTGTCTCTAATACTTTTAGCCACAGCCCCTGAACAAGCATGCAGATCAGGTGCTCTGACTGAAGTCAGACTGGATTAGCTGCATGCTTGTTTCAGGGTGTGATTCAGCCACTATTGCAGTCACAAAGATCAGCTGGACTGCCAGGCAACTGGTATTGTTTACAGGAAACATCCATATCACTCTCAGTTAAGGTTCCCTTTAAAGGAGAACTGTAGTGAAAGGTATATGGAGGCTACCATATTGATTTCCTTTTAAGCAATACCAGTTACCTGGCTATCCTGCAGATCCTCTGCCTCCAATACTTTTAGCCCTAGACCCTGAACAAGCATGCTGCAGATCTGGTGTTTGACATTTTTGTAAGATCTGACAAGATTAGCTGCATGCTTGTTTCTGGTGTGATTCACACTACTGCAGCCAAATAGATCAGCAGGGCTGCCAGGCAACTGGTATAGCTTAAAAGGAAATCAATATGGCAGCCTCCATATACCTCTCACTACAGTTCTCCTTTAAGCAACCTAATGGTTCTATTGCATTGAGCATAAATGTTAAATTTTAGGCTAGCTTCACTTACTTCTGTAGTGGTACAGTGCTTAGGGTGACGTGCCCACCACACAGTGAGATCTGGGTTCGATTCCCAGCTATGTTATGATGTATACTGGTTTTTAAAATAGTATAATTCCCTGGCAGAAGAGACCCTCCTCCCTCCGGTAGGTAGAAGAGGGTGGAGGGAGCAATTAAAATCTCCCTAGCAGAGTGTGTACCAGCTGTCCCATAATTAATTAGTGTAGGCAGACAACTGAGTAAAATGGTATAAAGGACGTAGCTTGAAGGGAGAGTGGGCGGGTTCTCTAGAACTGAGAGCAGTGTGTTTGACAATAACATGTCTGCTGACAGTGATATGGAGGGTCAAAATTTTGCTTTAATAGAGCATTATGGGGCGAATCGAACTTCCGCAAAAGTTCGCCTGATGCAGGCGAACGCGAACCCCCAAAGTTCGCCTGGAACCGTTCGCAGGCGAACCGTTTGGCCCAACTCTACCAATCATGTGGTTTGTTCCGAATTTCACAATACGTGGGTTCAAACGGCCAACGCCCATTTGGAAAGTCATATTTATGACAAAAGTTGGAGTTCATATTTGTGAGGTCATGAGAAGGTTTCCTAGGGCAGGGAAAAGGCCAGCGGTTCTCTCTAAGTGGCTTCTGCAGGATGCTAGCAGGACCCCCTGGTGGTTGGCTCTTTTCATGTAGGCCCTGTGGTGCCCCCCAGTCTCCAGAAGAGCAGTGTAGGTGTGAGATTTCTCTCCCTCTGCCTGGTGGGGTGTCCTGGACCCTAGCAATATCCAGTGGCGTACCTAGGGCATTTGACACCCGATGCTGGGTATTATAAGACACCCCCCCCCCCAAAAAAAAAGTGAGTTCGGCAAACTACGCATGCCACGGCAGGTAATGCCAGGTATAGGTGCCCCCAGTATAGGTAATATAGTTGCCCCAGTATATGTAATAAAGTTGCCCCCAGTATAGACAACTAGTATAGTTGCCCCCAGTATAGTTGCCCCAGTATAGGTAGCTATTATAGTTGCCCCCACCCCAGTATAGGTAGTATAGTTGTCTGTAGTATAGTTGCCCCAGTATACAGTAGGTAGCTATCATAGTCGCCCTCAGAATAGGTAATATAGTTGCCCTAGTATAGTTGCACCAAGTATAGCTAGTGTAGTTTCCCCCAGAGTAGCCAGCATAGTTGCCCCCATTAGCATAGTTGCCCCCAGTGTAGCCAACGTAGTTGCCCCCAGTGTAGCCAGCCTAGTTGCCCCCAGTGTAGCCGGCATAGTTACTGAAGGAGGGGCTAGAAATAGGGGTAGGGGACAGCCTCCTCCCTCACGTTGGTCCCCTCCTTCAGCTCTCTCCCCGTCCAGAATAGCGTCGGCGAGGAAGCGCGGTGGCCGGGCGGGCGATTACTCACCTAACTTCCGCGTTCCAAGCACTGGAACATAGCGTCCCCTTGTCACAGGTCTCCGCCTTCAATGCCGCCCACTGTGCTTCCGCCAATCAGGAAGTACAGTGGGCGGCATTGAAGGCGGAGACCTGTGACAACGGGGACGCTGCGTTCCAGCACTTAGAAGTTAGAAGGTGAGTAATCCTCCGCCCACAGTGCTGCCTCGCCGCCGCTATTCTGGAGGGTGACAGCAGAAGGAGGGGACCCAGGTGAGGGAGGAGTGGTTCTGGCCCCCCTCCCCGCTGCTGTCCCCGCTGCCCCTCCTTCTAGCACTTCTTCCCCTCCTTCCTGCTCTGCTGCTGTAGGGACCGGGGAGGGGGGCTTGGCGACACCCCCTTGCCTGTCAATCACCCGGTGTGCCACGCCCCCCTGCGCCCAATGATAGGAACGCCACTGGCTATATCTTAAGATTCTTGCTTTGGGAAAGGAAGCCATTTGATGCACCTGGTGATTACAGGAGTATCTGACTTGCCCAAGGGCCATTAGCATGAAGTTGCTACATTTGACCAGGGAGGGGAACGGTGTTAACCCCTGGCTTCCCTGATCTCTTTATAAACCAAGCCTTTTCGTATCTGCTGTCAACCAATAGATCCCTTTTTGATCAGATTCGATCACAGAGGGATCTATCTGCTGGTCGATCTGGTGGCAATCGACCAGTGTATGGCAGCCTTAAAGCATTTTATAACACAATCCCTTAATTTCAGGGGCTCAGAAGTAATTGGACAGTCATTGGACAACTGATTGGAAGGCTATTCCATGGGCAGCTGTGACTCTGAGGTGTGATGTTTGAATGTGAAAGATTTTGCTGAGAACAGACATGTGGTCAAAGGAACTCTCCACACAGGTAAGTCCCCCGGTATGTGGTATACTGTTGCCATGGAGTCCAGTAAGTCCCCTGGTATGCGGTATACTGTTGCCGTGGAGTCCAGTAAGTCCCCCGGTATGTGGTACACTGTTGCCGTGGAGTCCAGTTAGTCTACAGCAGTGATATGGAAATCCCTTGTGATATATTTATGATCAGTAGTGAGGCCACCAGGCTGGGAATATCTCTGGAGGTTTTCCAGCAGAAGATTAGAGGTTTCTCCTCCTCTCCGGCACACAAGAGCTGAGCAGGTTCCTGTTATAGATACCTTGTATTTGGGTGTGTAATTATATACAACCCAACGCCCTGATCCTGCGTGGGTAACATTTCACCAATCTCATGAAACAATGGGCGATTGCACAAACAAATGATAGGATCAGATGTGTGACCAAGTCTTAGGCAGGAAGCCTGGAAGCTCTCCTGGTGGCTGGACTGTGCTGAGAAGGACTTCCCTGGTCTGTGCTCCACCTCTGGAGAACCCATCATGTGACCAACACCCTAAAGTCCAGAGAGTGATCCTTCTTACTGAGATGTCGGGGGCCCAGCATGATAAATGCCTGATACCCAGAGCCTCACATTCACAATTATGTTCCTCAGATGTGGCAACACATAAAATGTACAGAAACATATACGACACGCTATAACACGCTAACGTCATGCTAAGCAGATCATGCTCCTGTCAGGCCACCATGCTAAGCAGATCACGCTCCTGTCAGGCCACCATGCTAAGCAGATCACGCTGCTGTCAGGCCACCATGCTAAGCAGATCACGCTTCTGTCAGGCCACCATGCTAAGCAGATCACGCTCCTGTCAGGCCACCATGCTAAGCACATCACGCTCCAGTCAGGCCACCATGCTAAGCAGATCACGCTTCTGTCAGGCCACCATGCTAAGCAGATCACGCTTCTGTCAGGCCACCATGCTAAGCAGATCACGCTTCTGTCAGGCCACCATGCTAAGCAGATCACGCTCCAGTCAGGCCACCATGCTAAGCAGATCACGCTCCTGTCAGGCCACCATGCTAAGCAGATCACGCTGCTGTCAGGCCACCATGCTAAGCAGATCACGCTCCTGTCAGGCCATCATGCTTTGCAGATCACGCTCCCATCAGGCAATCATACTAAGTAAGCAGATCACGCTATTGTCGGGCTCTCATGCTAAGCAGATCATGCTACCATCATGCTAAGCAGATCACGCTCCCGTCATGCTAAGCAGATCACGCTCCCGTCATGCTAAGAAGATCACGCTCCCGTCATGCTGTCATGCTAAGCAGATCATACGCCCACCATGCTGTCATGCTAAGCAGATCACGCTCCTGACAGGCCACCATGCTAAGCAGATCACGCTCCCGTCATGCTGAGCAGATCACGCTCCTGTCATGCTAAGCAGATCACGCTCCTGTCATGCTGAGCAGATCAGAGCTGTGGCTGCACATAGCGGCCGTGTTACTGGCTGTTCTCATTGCAGGTGACCCGGCGGTGACTCCATTCATACATAATAATAATAATAATAATAGGAGCACATTATTGGCGGCACACAAAGCCTCTGTCCCTCTCCAGACACACAATGCCGGCTATGAGTCAATATTCCCAGCATGCATCCCGCCAGCAGCTGCCTCTCCCGTGTGTGTCCTGCAGCCTCTATAATGGGAGACGCCGCCCTCCCCTCCTCCCCATACACAGCCTCTCCCGTGTGTGTCCTGCAGCCTCTATAATGGGAGACGCCACCCTCCGCTCCTCCTCATACACAGCCTCTCCCGTGTGTGTCCTGCAGCCTCTATAATGGGAGACGCCACCCTCCCCTCCTCCCCATACACAGCCTCTCCCGTGTGTGTCCTGCAGCCTCTATAATGGGAGACGCCGCCCTCCGCTCCTCCCCATACACAGCCTCTCCCGTGTGTCCTGCAGCCTCTATAATGGGAGACGCCGCCCTCCCCTCCTCCCCATACACAGCCTCTCCCGTGTGTGTCCTGCAGCCTCTATAATGGGAGACGCCACCCTCCCTTCCTCCCCATACACAGCCTCTCCCGTGTGTCCTGCAGCCTCTATAATGGGAGACGCCGCCCTCCCCTCCTCCCCATACACAGCCTCTCCCGTGTGTGTCCTGCAGCCTCTATAATGGGAGACACCGCCTCCCCTCCTCCACATACACAGCCTCTCCCGTGTGTGTCCTGCAGCCTCTATAATGGGAGACGCCGCCCTCCCCTCCTCCCCATACACAGCCTCTCCCGTGTGTCCTGCAGCCTCTATAATGGGAGACACCGCCCTCCCCTCCTCCCCATACGCAGCCTCTCCCGTGTGTCCTGCAGCCTCTATAATGGGAGACGCCGCCCTCCCCTCCTCCCCATACACAGCCTCTCCCGTGTGTCCTGCAGCCTCTATAATGGGAGACGCCGCCCTCCCCTCCTCCCCATACGCAGCCTCTCCCGTGTGTCTTGCAGCCTCTATAATGGGAGACCCCGCCCTCCCCTCCTCCCCATACGCAGCCTCACCCGTGTGTGTCCTGCAGCCTCTATAATGGGAGACGCCGCCCTCCCCTCCTCCCCATACACAGCCTCTCCCGTGTGTCCTGCAGCCTCTATAATGGGAGACGCCGCCCTCCCCTCCTCCCCATAGGCAGCCTCTCCCGTGTGTCTTGCAGCCTCTATAATGGGAGACGCCGCCCTCCGCTCCTCCCCATACACAGCCTCTCCCGTGTGTCTTGCAGCCTCTATAATGGGAGACGCCGCCCTCCCCTCCTCCACATACACAGCCTCTCCTGTGTGTCCTGCAGCCTCTATAATGGGAGACGCCACCCTCCCCTCCTCCACATACACAGCCTCTCCCGTGTGTCCTGCAGCCTCTATAATGGGAGACGCCGCCCTCCCCTCCTCCCCATACACAGCCTCTCCCGTGTGTCCTGCAGCCTCTATAATGGGAGACGCCGCCCTCCCCTCCTCCCCATACACAGCCTCTCCCGTGTGTGTCCTGCAGCCTCTATAATGGGAGACGCCGCCCTCCCCTCCTCCCCATACACAGCCTCTCCTGTGTGTCCTGCAGCCTCTATAATGGGAGACTCCGCCCTCCGCTCCTCCACATACACAGCCTCTCCCGTGTGTCCTGCAGCCTCTATAATGGGAGACGCCGTCCTCCCCTCCTCCACATACACAGCCTCTCCCGTGTGTGTCCTGTAGCCTCTATAATGGGAGACGCCGTCCTCCCCTCCTCCCCATACACAGCCTCTCCCGTGTGTCCTGCAGCCTCTATAATGGGAGACGCCGCCCTCCGCTCCTCCCCATACACAGCCTCTCCCGTGTGTCCTGCAGCCTCTATAATGGGAGACGCCACCCTCCGCTCCTCCCCATACACAGCCTCTCCCGTGTGTCCTGCAGCCTCTATAATGGGAGACGCCACCCTCCGCTCCTCCCCATACACAGCCTCTCCCGTGTGTCTTGTAGCCTCTATAATGGGAGACGCCACCCTCCGCTCCTCCCCATACACAGCCTCTCCCGTGTGTGTCCTGTAGCCTCTATAATGGGAGATGCCGCCCTCCCCTCCTCCCCATACACAGCCTCTCCCGTGTGTGTCTTGTAGCCTCTATAATGGGAGACACCGCCCTCCGCTCCTCCCCATACACAGACTCTCCCGTGTGTCTTGTAGCCTCTATAATGGGAGACGCCGCCCTCCCCTCCTCCCCATACGCAGCCTCTACCGTGTGTCTTGTAGCCTCTATAATGGGAGACGCCGCCCTCCCCTCCTCCCCATACACAGCCTCTCCCGTGTGTCCTGCAGCCTCTATAATGGGAGACTCCGCCCTCCGCTCCTCCCCATACACAGCCTCTCCCGTGTGTGTCCTGTAGCCTCTATAATGGGAGACGCCGCCCTCCCCTCCTCCCCATACACAGCCTCTCCCGTGTGTGTCCTGCAGTCTCTATAATGGGAGCCGCCGCCCTCCCCTCCTCCCCATACACAGCCTCTCCCGTGTGTCTTGTAGCCTCTATAATGGGAGACGCCGCCCTCCCCTCCTCCCCATACACAGCCTCTCCCGTGTGTGTCCTGCAGCCTCTATAATGGGAGACGCCGCCCTCCCCTCCTCCCCATACACAGCCTCTCCCGTGTGTGTCCTGTAACCTCTATAATGGGAGACGCCGCCCTCCCCTCCTCCACATACACAGCCTCTTCCGTGTGTGTCCTGCAGCCTCTATAATGGGAGACTCCGCCCTCCGCTCCTCCCCATACACAGCCTCTCCCGTGTGTGTCTTGTAGCCTCTATAATGGGAGACGCCGCCCTCCCCTCCTCCCCATACACAGCCTCTCCCGTGTGTCCTGCAGCCTCTATAATGGGAGACGCCGCCCTCCGCTCCTCCTCATACACAGCCTCTCCCGTGTGTGTCCTGCAGCCTCTATAATGGGAGACGCCGCCCTCCCCTCCTCCCCATACACAGCCTCTTCCGTGTGTGTCCTGCAGCCTCTATAATGGGAGACCCCGCCCTCCCCTCCTCCCCATACACAGCCTCTTCCGTGTGTGTCCTGCAGCCTCTATAATGGGAGACGCCGCCCTCCCTTCCTCCCCATACACAGCCTCTCCCGTGTGTCTTGTAGCCTCTGTAATGGGAGACGCCGCCCTCCGCTCCTCCCCATACACAGCCTCTCCCGTGTGTGTCCTGTAGCCTCTATAATGGGAGACGCCGCCCTCCCCTCCTCCCCATACACAGCCTCTCCCGTGTGTCTTGTAGCCTCTATAATGGGAGACGCCGCCCTCCCCTCCTCCCCATACACAGCCTCTCCCGTGTGTCCTGCAGCCTCTATAATGGGAGACGCCGCCCTCCCCTCCTCCCCATACACAGCCTCTCCCGTGTGTCCTGCAGCCTCTATAATGGGAGACGCCGCCCTCCGCTCCTCCCCATACACAGCCTCTCCCGTGTGTGTCCTGTAACCTCTATAATGGGAGACGCCACCCTCCGCTCCTCCTCATACACAGCCTCTCCCGTGTGTGTCCTGCAGCCTCTATAATGGGAGACGCCGCCCTCTGCTCCTCCCCATACACAGCCTCTCCCGTGTGTGTCCTGTAACCTCTATAATGGGAGACGCCACCCTCCGCTCCTCCTCATACACAGCCTCTCCCGTGTGTGTCCTGCAGCCTCTATAATGGGAGACGCCGCCCTCCCCTCCTCCCCATACACAGCCTCTTCCGTGTGTGTCCTGCAGCCTCTATAATGGGAGACCCCGCCCTCCCCTCCTCCCCATACACAGCCTCTTCCGTGTGTGTCCTGCAGCCTCTATAAAGGGAGACGCCGCCCTCCCCTCCTCCCCATACACAGCCTCTCCCGTGTGTCCTGCTGCCTCTATAATGGGAGCCGCCGCCCTCCGCTCCTCCCCATACACAGCCTCTCCCGTGTGTCCTGCTGCCTCTATAATGGGAGATGCCGACCTCCCCTCCTCCCCATACACAGCCTCTCCCGTGTGTCCTGCAGCCTCTATAATGGGAGACGCCGCCCTCCGCTCCTCCCCATACACAGCCTCTCCCGTGTGTCCTGCAGCCTCTATAATGGGAGCCGCCGCCCTCCACTCCTCCCCATACACAGCCTCTCCCGTGTGTCTTGTAGCCTCTATAATGGGAGACGCCGCCCTCCCCTCCTCCCCATACACAGCCTCTCCTGTGTGTCCTGCAGCCTCTATAACGGGAGACCCCGCCCACCCCTCCTCCCCATACACAGCCTCTCCCGTGTGTCCTGCAGCCTCTATAATGGGAGACGCCGCCCTCCCCTCCTCCCCATACGCAGCCTCTCCCGTGTGTCCTGCAGCCTCTATAATGGGAGACGCCACCCTCCCCTCCTCCCCATACACAGCCTCTCCCGTGTGTGTCCTGCAGTCTCTATAATGGGAGACGCCGCCCTCCCCTCCTCCCCATACACAGCCTCTCCCGTGTGTGTCCTGCAGTCTCTATAATGGGAGACGCCGCCCTCCCCCTCCTCCCCATACACAGCCTCTCCCGTGTGTGTCCTGCAGTCTCTATAATGGGAGACGCCACCCTCCGCTCCTCCCCATACACAGCCTCTCCCGTGTGTCCTGCAGCCTCTATAATGGGAGACGCCGCCCTCCCCTCCTCCCCATACACAGCCTCTCCCGTGTGTCCTGCAGCCTCTATAATGGGAGACGCCGCCCTCCCCTCCTCCCCATACATAGCCTCTCCCATGTGTCCTGCAGCCTCTATAATGGGAGACTCCGCCCTTCCCTCCTCCCCATACACAGCCTCTCCCGTGTGTCTTGTAGCCTCTATAATGGGAGACGCCGCCCTCCCCTCCTCCCCATACACAGCCTCTCCTGTGTGTCCTGCAGCCTCTATAATGGGAGACGCCGCCCTCCCCTCCTCCCCATACATAGCCTCTCCCATGTGTCCTGCAGCCTCTATAATGGGAGACGCCGCCCTCCCCTCCTCCCCATACACAGCCTCTCCCGTGTGTCCTGCAGCCTCTATAATGGGAGACGCCGCCCTCCGCTCCTCCCCATACACAGCCTCTCCCGTGTGTCTTGCAGCCTCTATAATGGGAGACTCCGCCCTTCCCTCCTCCACATACACAGCCTCTCCTGTGTGTCCTGTAACCTCTATAATGGGAGACGCCGCCCTCCGCTCCTCCCCATACACAGCCTCTCCTGTGTGTCCTGCAGCCTCTATAATGGGAGACGCCGCCCTCCGCTCCTCCCCATACACAGCCTCTCCTCTGTGTCCTGCAGCCTCTATAATGGGAGACGCCGCCCTCCCCTCCTCCCCATACACAGCCTCTCCCGTGTGTCTTGTAGCCTCTATAATGGGAGACGCCACCCTCCCCTCCTCCACATACACAGCCTCTCCCGTGTGTGTCCTGCAGCCTCTATAATGGGAGACGCCGCCCTCCGCTCCTCCCCATACACAGCCTCTCCCGTGTGTCTTGTAGCCTCTATAATGGGAGACGCCACCCTCCGCTCCTCCCCATACACAGCCTCTCCCGTGTGTCCTGCAGCCTCTATAATGGGAGACGCCGCCCTCCGCTCCCCCACATACACAGCCTCTCCCGTGTGTCCTGCAGCCTCTATAATGGGAGACGCCGCCCTCCGCTCCTCCCCATACACAGCCTCTCCCGTGTGTCCTGCAGCCTCTATAATGGGAGACGCCACCCTCCCCTCCTCCCCATACACAGCCTCTCCCGTGTGTGTCCTACAGCCTCTATAATGGGAGACGCCGCCCTCCGCTCCTCCACATACACAGCCTCTCCCGTGTGTGTCCTGTAGCCTCTATAATGGGAGATGCCGCCCTCCCCTCCTCCCCATACACAGCCTCTCCCGTGTGTGTCTTGTAGCCTCTATAATGGGAGACGCCACCCTCCCCTCCTCCCCATACACAGCCTCTCCCGTGTGTCATGCAGCCTCTATAATGGGAGACGCCACCCTCCCCTCCTCCCCATACACAGCCTCTCCCGTGTGTGTCCTACAGCCTCTATAATGGGAGACGCCGCCCTCCCCTCCTCCCCATACACAGCCTCTCCCGTGTGTGTCCTGCAGCCTCTATAATGGGAGACGCCGCCCTCCGCTCCTCCACATACACAGCCTCTCCCGTGTGTGTCCTGCAGCCTCTATAATGGGAGACGCCACCCTCCCCTCCACCCCATACACAGCCTCTCCCGTGTGTGTCCTGCAGCCTCTATAATGGGAGACGCCGCCCTCCCCTCCTCCCCATACACAGCCTCTCCCGTGTGTCCTGCAGCCTCTATAACGGGAGACTCCGCCCTCCCCTCCTCCCCATACACAGCCTCTCCCGTGTGTGTCCTGCAGCCTCTATAATGGGAGACGCCGACCTCCCCTCCTTCCCATACACAGCCTCTCCCGTGTGTGTCCTGCAGCCTCTATAATGGGAGACGCCGCCCTCCCCTCCTCCCCATACACAGCCTCTCCCGTGTGTCCTGCAGCCTCTATAATGGGAGACGCCGCCCTCCCCTCCTCCCCATACACAGCCTCTCCCGTGTGTGTCCTGCAGCTTCTATAATGGGAGACGCCGACCTCCCCTCCTTCCCATACACAGCCTCTCCCGTGTGTGTCCTGTAGCCTCTATAATGGGAGACGCCGCCCTCCCCTCCTCCCCATACACAGCCTCTCCCATGTGTCCTGCAGCCTCTATAATGGGAGACGCCGCCCTCCCCTCCTCCCCATACACAGCCTCTCCCGTGTGTGTCCTGCAGCCTCTATAATGGGAGACGCCGCCCTCCCCTCCTCCCCATACACAGCCTCTCCCGTGTGTGTCCTGTAGCCTCTATAATGGGAGACGCCGCCCTCCCCTCCTCCCCATACACAGCCTCTCCCATGTGTCCTGCAGCCTCTATAATGGGAGACGCCGCCCTCCCCTCCTCCACATACACAGCCTCTCCCGTGTGTGTCCTGCAGCCTCTATAATGGGAGACGCCGCCCTCCCCTCCTCCCCATACACAGCCTCTCCCGTGTGTGTCTTGTAGCCTCTATAATGGGAGACGCCGCCCTCCCCTCCTCCACATACACAGCCTCTCCCGTGTGTGTCCTGCAGCCTCTATAATGGGAGACGCCACCCTCCGCTCCTCCCCATACACAGCCTCTCCCGTGTGTCCTGCAGCCTCTATAATGGGAGACGCCGCCCTCCCCTCCTCCCCATACACAGCCTCTCCCGTGTGTCCTGCAGCCTCTATAATGGGAGACGCCGCCCTCCCCTCCTCCCCATACACAGCCTCTCCCGTGTGTCCTGCAGCCTCTATAATGGGAGACGCCGCCCTCCCCTCCTCCCCATACACAGCCTCTCCCGTGTGTGTCCTGCAGCCTCTATAATGGGAGACGCCGCCCTCCCCTCCTCCCCATACACAGCCTCTCCCGTGTGTCCTGCAGCCTCTATAATGGGAGACGCCGTCCTCCCCTCCTCCCCATACTCAGCCTCTCCCGTGTGTGTCCTGCAGCCTCTATAATGGGAGACGCCGCCCTCCCCTCCTCCCCATACACAGCCTCTCCCGTGTGTCCTGCAGCCTCTATAATGGGAGACGCCGCCCTCCCCTCCTCCCCATACACAGCCTCTCCCGTGTGTGTCCTGCAGCCTCTATAATGGGAGACCCCGCCCTCCTCCCCATACACAGCCTCTCCCGTGTGTCCTGCAGCCTCTATAATGGGAGACGCCGCCCTCCCCTCCTCCCCATACACAGCCTCTCCCGTGTGTTTTGTAGCCTCTATAATGGGAGACGCCGCCCTCCCCTCCTCCCCATACACAGCCTCTCCCGTGTGTGTCCTGCAGCCTCTATAATGGGAGACGCCGCCCTTCCCTCCTCCCCATACACAGCCTCTCTCGTGTGTCCTGCAGCCTCTATAATGGGAGACGCCGCCCTCCCCTCCTCCACATACACAGCCTCTCCCGTGTGTGTCCTGCAGCCTCTATAATGGGAGACGCCACCCTCCGCTCCTCCCCATACACAGCCTCTCCCGTGTGTGTCCTGCAGCCTCTATAATGGGAGACGCCGCTCTCCCCTCCTCCCCATACACAGCCTCTCCCGTGTGTCCTGCAGCCTCTATAATGGGAGTCACCGCCCTCCGCTCCTCCCCATACACAGCCTTTCCCGTGTGTCCTGCAGCCTCTATAATGGGAGACGCCGCCCTCCGCTCCTCCCCATACACAGCCTCTCCCGTGTGTCTTGCAGCCTCTATAATGGGAGACGCCGCCCTCCGCTCCTCCCCATACACAGCCTCTCCCGTGTGTCCTGCAGCCTCTATAATGGGAGACGCCACCCTCCGCTCCTCCCCATACACAGCCTCTCCCGTGTGTGTCCTGCAGCCTCTATAATGGGAGACGCCGCCCTCCCCTCCTCCCCATACACAGCCTCTCCCGTGTGTCCTGCAGCCTCTATAATGGGAGACGCCGCCCTCCGCTCCTCCCCATACACAGCCTTTCCCGTGTGTCCTGCAGCCTCTATAATGGGAGACGCCACCCTCCCCTCCTCCCCATACACAGCCTCTCCCGTGTGTCCTGCAGCCTCTATAATGGGAGACGCCGCTCTCCGCTCCTCCCCATACACAGCCTCTCCTGTGTGTCCTGCAGCCTCTATAATGGGAGACCCCGCCCTCCCCTCCTCCCCATACACAGCCTCTCCCGTGTGTCCTGCAGCCTCTATAATGGGAGACGCCGCCCTCTGCTCCTCCCCATACACAGCCTCTCCCGTGTGTGTCCTGCAGCCTCTATAATGGGAGACGCCGCCCTCCGCTCCTCCCCATACACAGCCTCTCCCGTGTGTGTCCTGCAGCCTCTATAATGGGAGACGCCGCCCTCCCCTCCTCCCCATACACAGCCTCTCCCGTGTGTGTCCTGCAGCCTCTATAATGGGAGACGCCGCCCTCCCCTCCTCCCCATACACAGCCTCTCCCGTGTGTCTTGTAGCCTCTATAATGGGAGACGCCGCCCTCCCCTCCTCCCCATACACAGCCTCTCCCGTGTGTCCTGCAGCCTCTATAATGGGAGACGCCGCCCTCCCCTCCTCCCCATACACAGCCTCTCCCGTGTGTGTCCTGCAGCCTCTATAATGGGAGACGCCGCCCTCCCCTCCTCCCCATACACAGCCTCTCCCGTGTGTGTCCTGAAGCCTCTATAATGGGAGACGCCGCCCTCCGCTCCTCCCCATACACAGCCTCTCCCGTGTGTCCTGCAGCCTCTATAATGGGAGACGCCGCCCTCCGCTCCTCCCCATACACAGCCTCTCCTGTGTGTGTCCTGCAGCCTCTATAATGGGAGACGCCGCCCTCCCCTCCTCCCCATACACAGCCTCTCCCGTGTGTCCTGTAGCCTCTATAATGGGAGACGCCGCCCTCCCCTCCTCCCCATACACAGCCTCTCCCGTGTGTCCTGTAGCCTCTATAATGGGAGACGCCACCCTCCCCTCCTCCCCATACACAGCCTCTCCCGTGTGTGTCCTGCAGCCTCTATAATGGGAGTCACCGCCCTCCCCTCCTCCCCATACACAGCCTCTCTCTCGTGTGTCCTGCAGCCTCTATAATGGGAGATGCCGCCCTCCCCTCCTCCCCATACACAGCCTCTCCCGTGTGTGTCCTTCAGCCTCTATAATGGGAGACGCCGCCCTCCGCTCCTCCCCATACGCAGCCTCTCCCGTGTGTGTCCTGCAGCCTCTATAATGGGAGACGCCGCCCTCCCCTCCTCCCCATACACAGCCTTTCCCGTGTGTCCTGCAGCCTCTATAATGGGAGACGCCGCCCTCCCCTCCTCCCCATACACAGCCTCTCCCGTGTGTCCTGTAGCCTCTATAATGGGAGACCCCGCCCTCCGCTCCTCCACATACGCAGCCTCTCCCATGTGTCTTGTAGCCTCTATAATGGGAGACGCCGCCCTCCCCTCCTCCCCATACACAGCCTCTCCCGTGTGTGTCCTGCAGCCTCTATAATGGGAGACGCCGCCCTCCCCTCCTCCCCATACACAGCCTCTCCCATGTGTCCTGCAGCCTCTATAATGGGAGACGCCACCCTCCCCTCCTCCCCATACACAGCCTCTCCCGTGTGTCCTGCAGCCTCTATAATGGGAGACGCCGCCCTCCGCTCCTCCCCATACACAGCCTCTCCCGTGTGTCCTGCAGCCTCTATAATGGGAGACGCCGCCCTCCCCTCCTCCCCATACACAGCCTCTCCCGTGTGTCCTGCAGCCTCTATAATGGGAGACGCCGCCCTCCCCTCCTCCCCATACACAGCCTCTCCCGTGTGTGTCCTGCAGCCTCTATAATGGGAGACGCCGCCCTCCCCTCCTCCCCATACACAGCCTCTCCCGTGTGTCCTGCAGCCTCTATAATGGGAGACGCCGTCCTCCCCTCCTCCCCATACACAGCCTCTCCCGTGTGTGTCCTGCAGCCTCTATAATGGGAGACGCCGCCCTCCCCTCCTCCCCATACACAGCCTCTCCCGTGTGTCCTGCAGCCTCTATAATGGGAGACGCCGCCCTCCCCTCCTCCCCATACACAGCCTCTCCCGTGTGTGTCCTGCAGCCTCTATAATGGGAGACCCCGCCCTCCCCTCCTCCCCATACACAGCCTCTCCCGTGTGTCCTGCAGCCTCTATAATGGGAGACGCCGCCCTCCCCTCCTCCCCATACACAGCCTCTCCCGTGTGTGTCTTGTAGCCTCTATAATGGGAGACGCCGCCCTCCCCTCCTCCCCATACACAGCCTCTCCCGTGTGTGTCCTGCAGCCTCTATAATGGGAGACGCCGCCCTTCCCTCCTCCCCATACACAGCCTCTCCCGTGTGTGTCCTGTAGCCTCTATAATGGGAGATGCCGCCCTCCCCTCCTCCACATACACAGCCTCTCCCGTGTGTCCTGCAGCCTCTATAATGGGAGACGCCACCCTCCGCTCCTCCCCATACACAGCCTCTCCCGTGTGTGTCCTGCAGCCTCTATAATGGGAGACGCCGCCCTCCCCTCCTCCCCATACACAGCCTCTCCCGTGTGTCCTGCAGCCTCTATAATGGGAGTCACCGCCCTCCGCTCCTCCCCATACACAGCCTTTCCCGTGTGTCCTGCAGCCTCTATAATGGGAGACGCCGCCCTCCGCTCCTCCCCATACACAGCCTCTCCCGTGTGTCTTGCAGCCTCTATAATGGGAGACGCCGCCCTCCGCTCCTCCCCATACACAGCCTCTCCCGTGTGTCCTGCAGCCTCTATAATGGGAGACGCCACCCTCCGCTCCTCCCCATACACAGCCTCTCCCGTGTGTGTCCTGCAGCCTCTATAATGGGAGACGCCGCCCTCCCCTCCTCCCCATACACAGCCTTTCCCGTGTGTCCTGCAGCCTCTATAATGGGAGACGCCGCCCTCCGCTCCTCCCCATACACAGCCTTTCCCGTGTGTCCTGCAGCCTCTATAATGGGAGATGCCACCCTCCCCTCCTCCCCATACACAGCCTCTCCCGTGTGTCCTGCAGCCTCTATAATGGGAGACGCCGCTCTCCGCTCCTCCCCATACACAGCCTCTCCTGTGTGTCCTGCAGCCTCTATAATGGGAGACCCCGCCCTCCCCTCCTCCCCATACACAGCCTCTCCCGTGTGTCCTGCAGCCTCTATAATGGGAGACGCCGCCCTCCGCTCCTCCCCATACACAGCCTCTCCCGTGTGTGTCCTGCAGCCTCTATAATGGGAGACGCCGCCCTCCCCTCCTCCCCATACACAGCCTCTCCCGTGTGTGTCCTGCAGCCTCTATAATGGGAGACGCCGCCCTCCCCTCCTCCCCATACACAGCCTCTCCCGTGTGTCTTGTAGCCTCTATAATGGGAGACGCCGCCCTCCCCTCCTCCCCATACACAGCCTCTCCCGTGTGTCCTGCAGCCTCTATAATGGGAGACGCCGCCCTCCCCTCCTCCCCATACACAGCCTCTCCCGTGTGTGTCCTGCAGCCTCTATAATGGGAGACGCCGCCCTCCCCTCCTCCCCATACACAGCCTCTCCCGTGTGTGTCCTGTAGCCTCTATAATGGGAGACGCCGCCCTCCGCTCCTCCCCATACACAGCCTCTCCCGTGTGTCCTGCAGCCTCTATAATGGGAGACGCCGCCCTCCGCTCCTCCCCATACACAGCCTCTCCTGTGTGTGTCCTGCAGCCTCTATAATGGGAGACGCCGCCCTCCCCTCCTCCCCATACACAGCCTCTCCCGTGTGTCCTGTAGCCTCTATAATGGGAGACGCCGCCCTCCCCTCCTCCCCATACACAGCCTCTCCCGTGTGTCCTGTAGCCTCTATAATGGGAGACGCCACCCTCCCCTCCTCCCCATACACAGCCTCTCCCGTGTGTGTCCTGCAGCCTCTATAATGGGAGTCACCGCCCTCCCCTCCTCCCCATACACAGCCTCTCTCTCGTGTGTCCTGCAGCCTCTATAATGGGAGATGCCGCCCTCCCCTCCTCCCCATACACAGCCTCTCCCGTGTGTGTCCTTCAGCCTCTATAATGGGAGACGCCGCCCTCCGCTCCTCCCCATACGCAGCCTCTCCCGTGTGTGTCCTGCAGCCTCTATAATGGGAGACGCCGCCCTCCCCTCCTCCCCATACACAGCCTTTCCCGTGTGTCCTGCAGCCTCTATAATGGGAGACGCCGCCCTCCCCTCCTCCCCATACACAGCCTCTCCCGTGTGTCCTGTAGCCTCTATAATGGGAGACCCCGCCCTCCGCTCCTCCACATACGCAGCCTCTCCCATGTGTCTTGTAGCCTCTATAATGGGAGACGCCGCCCTCCCCTCCTCGCCATACACAGCCTCTCCCGTGTGTGTCCTGCAGCCTCTATAATGGGAGACGCCGCCCTCCCCTCCTCCCCATACACAGCCTCTCCCATGTGTCCTGCAGCCTCTATAATGGGAGACGCCACCCTCCCCTCCTCCCCATACACAGCCTCTCCCGTGTGTCCTGCAGCCTCTATAATGGGAGACGCCGCCCTCCGCTCCTCCCCATACACAGCCTCTCCCGTGTGTCCTGCAGCCTCTATAATGGGAGTCGCCGCCCTCCGCTCCTCCCCATACACAGCCTCTCCCGTGTGTGTCCTGCAGCCTCTATAATGGGAGACGCCGCCCTTCCCTCCTCCCCATACACAGCCTCTCCCGTGTGTCTTGTAGCCTCTATAATGGGAGACGCCACCCTCCGCTCTTCCCCATACACAGCCTCTCCCGTGTGTGTCCTGCAGCCTCTATAATGGGAGACGCCGCCCTCCCCTCCTCCCCATACACAGCCTCTCCCGTGTGTGTCTTGTAGCCTCTATAATGGGAGACGCCGCCCTCCGCTCCTCCCCATACACAGCCTCTCCCGTGTGTCCTGCAGCCTCTATAATGGGAGACCCCGCCCTCCGCTCCTCCCCATACACAGCCTCTCCCGTGTGTCCTGCAGCCTCTATAATGGGAGACGCCGCCCTTCCCTCCTCCCCATACACAGCCTCTCCCGTGTGTCTTGTAGCCTCTATAATGGGAGACGCCACCCTCCGCTCTTCCCCATACACAGCCTCTCCCGTGTGTGTCCTGCAGCCTCTATAATGGGAGACGCCGCCCTCCCCTCCTCCCCATACACAGCCTCTCCCGTGTGTCCAGCAGCCTCTATAATGGGAGACCCCGCCCTCCCCTCCTCCCCATACACAGCCTCTCCCGTGTGTGTCCTGCAGCCTCTATAATGGGAGACGCCGCCCTCCCCTCCTCCCCATACACAGCCTCTCCCGTGTGTCCTGCAGCCTCTATAATGGGAGACGCCGTCCTCCCCTCCTCCCCATACTCAGCCTCTCCCGTGTGTCCTGCAGCCTCTATAATGGGAGACGCCGCCCTCCCCTCCTCCCCATACACAGCCTCTCCCGTGTGTGTCCTGCAGCCTCTATAATGGGAGACGCCGCCCTCCCCTCCTCCCCATACACAGCCTCTCCCGTGTGTCCTGCAGCCTCTATAATGGGAGACGCCGTCCTCCCCTCCTCCCCATACTCAGCCTCTCCCGTGTGTGTCCTGCAGCCTCTATAATGGGAGACGCCGCCCTCCCCTCCTCCCCATACACAGCCTCTCCCGTGTGTCCTGCAGCCTCTATAATGGGAGACGCCGCCCTCCCCTCCTCCCCATACACAGCCTCTCCCGTGTGTGTCCTGCAGCCTCTATAATGGGAGACCCCGCCCTCCCCTCCTCCCCATACACAGCCTCTCCCGTGTGTCCTGCAGCCTCTATAATGGGAGACGCCGCCCTCCCCTCCTCCCCATACACAGCCTCTCCCGTGTGTGTCTTGTAGCCTCTATAATGGGAGACGCCGCCCTCCCCTCCTCCCCATACACAGCCTCTCCCGTGTGTGTCCTGCAGCCTCTATAATGGGAGACGCCGCCCTTCCCTCCTCCCCATACACAGCCTCTCCCGTGTGTGTCCTGTAGCCTCTATAATGGGAGATGCCGCCCTCCCCTCCTCCACATACACAGCCTCTCCCGTGTGTCCTGCAGCCTCTATAATGGGAGACGCCACCCTCCGCTCCTCCCCATACACAGCCTCTCCCGTGTGTGTCCTGCAGCCTCTATAATGGGAGACGCCGCCCTCCCCTCCTCCCCATACACAGCCTCTCCCGTGTGTCCTGCAGCCTCTATAATGGGAGTCACCGCCCTCCGCTCCTCCCCATACACAGCCTTTCCCGTGTGTCCTGCAGCCTCTATAATGGGAGACGCCGCCCTCCGCTCCTCCCCATACACAGCCTCTCCCGTGTGTCTTGCAGCCTCTATAATGGGAGACGCCGCCCTCCGCTCCTCCCCATACACAGCCTCTCCCGTGTGTCCTGCAGCCTCTATAATGGGAGACGCCACCCTCCGCTCCTCCCCATACACAGCCTCTCCCGTGTGTGTCCTGCAGCCTCTATAATGGGAGACGCCGCCCTCCCCTCCTCCCCATACACAGCCTTTCCCGTGTGTCCTGCAGCCTCTATAATGGGAGACGCCGCCCTCCGCTCCTCCCCATACACAGCCTTTCCCGTGTGTCCTGCAGCCTCTATAATGGGAGATGCCACCCTCCCCTCCTCCCCATACACAGCCTCTCCCGTGTGTCCTGCAGCCTCTATAATGGGAGACGCCGCTCTCCGCTCCTCCCCATACACAGCCTCTCCTGTGTGTCCTGCAGCCTCTATAATGGGAGACCCCGCCCTCCCCTCCTCCCCATACACAGCCTCTCCCGTGTGTCCTGCAGCCTCTATAATGGGAGACGCCGCCCTCCGCTCCTCCCCATACACAGCCTCTCCCGTGTGTGTCCTGCAGCCTCTATAATGGGAGACGCCGCCCTCCCCTCCTCCCCATACACAGCCTCTCCCGTGTGTGTCCTGCAGCCTCTATAATGGGAGACGCCGCCCTCCCCTCCTCCCCATACACAGCCTCTCCCGTGTGTCTTGTAGCCTCTATAATGGGAGACGCCGCCCTCCCCTCCTCCCCATACACAGCCTCTCCCGTGTGTCCTGCAGCCTCTATAATGGGAGACGCCGCCCTCCCCTCCTCCCCATACACAGCCTCTCCCGTGTGTGTCCTGCAGCCTCTATAATGGGAGACGCCGCCCTCCCCTCCTCCCCATACACAGCCTCTCCCGTGTGTGTCCTGTAGCCTCTATAATGGGAGACGCCGCCCTCCGCTCCTCCCCATACACAGCCTCTCCCGTGTGTCCTGCAGCCTCTATAATGGGGAGACGCCGCCCTCCGCTCCTCCCCATACACAGCCTCTCCTGTGTGTGTCCTGCAGCCTCTATAATGGGAGACGCCGCCCTCCCCTCCTCCCCATACACAGCCTCTCCCGTGTGTCCTGTAGCCTCTATAATGGGAGACGCCGCCCTCCCCTCCTCCCCATACACAGCCTCTCCCGTGTGTCCTGTAGCCTCTATAATGGGAGACGCCACCCTCCCCTCCTCCCCATACACAGCCTCTCCCGTGTGTGTCCTGCAGCCTCTATAATGGGAGTCACCGCCCTCCCCTCCTCCCCATACACAGCCTCTCCCGTGTGTGTCCTGTAGCCTCTATAATGGGAGACGCCGCCTCTCCGCTCCTCCCCATACACAGCCTCTCCCGTGTGTCCTGCAGCCTCTATAATGGGAGACGCCGCCCTCCGCTCCTCCCCATACACAGCCTCTCCTGTGTGTGTCCTGCAGCCTCTATAATGGGAGACGCCGCCCTCCCCTCCTCCCCATACACAGCCTCTCCCGTGTGTCCTGTAGCCTCTATAATGGGAGACGCCGCCCTCCCCTCCTCCCCATACACAGCCTCTCCCGTGTGTCCTGTAGCCTCTATAATGGAGACGCCACCCTCCCCTCCTCCCCATACACAGCCTCTCCCGTGTGTGTCCTGCAGCCTCTATAATGGGAGTCACCGCCCTCCCCTCCTCCCCATACACAGCCTCTCTCTCGTGTGTCCTGCAGCCTCTATAATGGGAGATGCCGCCCTCCCCTCCTCCCCATACACAGCCTCTCCCGTGTGTGTCCTTCAGCCTCTATAATGGGAGACGCCGCCCTCCGCTCCTCCCCATACGCAGCCTCTCCAGTGTGTGTCCTGCAGCCTCTATAATGGGAGACGCCGCCCTCCCCTCCTCCCCATACACAGCCTTTCCCGTGTGTCCTGCAGCCTCTATAATGGGAGACGCCGCCCCTCCCCTCCTCCCCATACACAGCCTCTCCCGTGTGTCCTGTAGCCTCTATAATGGGAGACCCCGCCCTCCGCTCCTCCACATACGCAGCCTCTCCCATGTGTCTTGTAGCCTCTATAATGGGAGACGCCGCCCTCCCCTCCTCCCCATACACAGCCTCTCCCGTGTGTGTCCTGCAGCCTCTATAATGGAGACGCCGCCCTCCCCTCCTCCCCATACACAGCCTCTCCCATGTGTCCTGCAGCCTCTATAATGGGAGACGCCACCCTCCCCTCCTCCCCATACACAGCCTCTCCCGTGTGTCCTGCAGCCTCTATAATGGGAGACGCCGCCCTCCGCTCCTCCCCATACACAGCCTCTCCCGTGTGTCCTGCAGCCTCTATAATGGGAGACGCCGCCCTCCGCTCCTCCCCATACACAGCCTCTCCCGTGTGTGTCCTGCAGCCTCTATAATGGGAGACGCCGCCCTTCCCTCCTCCCCATACACAGCCTCTCCCGTGTGTCTTGTAGCCTCTATAATGGGAGACGCCACCCTCCGCTCTTCCCCATACACAGCCTCTCCCGTGTGTGTCCTGCAGCCTCTATAATGGGAGACGCCGCCCTCCCCTCCTCCCCATACACAGCCTCTCCCGTGTGTGTCTTGTAGCCTCTATAATGGGAGACGCCGCCCTCCGCTCCTCCCCATACACAGCCTCTCCCGTGTGTCCTGCAGCCTCTATAATGGGAGACCCCCGCCCTCCGCTCCTCCCCATACACAGCCTCTCCCGTGTGTCCTGCAGCCTCTATAATGGGAGACGCCGCCCTTCCCTCCTCCCCATACACAGCCTCTCCCGTGTGTCTTGTAGCCTCTATAATGGGAGACGCCACCCTCCGCTCTTCCCCATACACAGCCTCTCCCGTGTGTGTCCTGCAGCCTCTATAATGGGAGACGCCGCCCTCCCCTCCTCCCCATACACAGCCTCTCCCGTGTGTCCAGCAGCCTCTATAATGGGAGACCCCGCCCTCCCCTCCTCCCCATACACAGCCTCTCCCGTGTGTCCTGCAGCCTCTATAATGGGAGACACCACCCTCCTCTCCTCCCCATACACAGCCTCTCCCGTGTGTGTCCTGCAGCCTCTATAATGGGAGACGCCGCCCTCCCCTCCTCCCCATACACAGCCTCTCCCGTGTGTGTCTTGTAGCCTCTATAATGGGAGACGCCGCCCTCCGCTCCTCTCCATACACAGCCTCTCCCGTGTGTCCAGCAGCCTCTATAATGGGAGACGCCGCCCTCCCCTCCTCCCCATACACAGCCTCTCCCGTGTGTCCTGCAGCCTCTATAATGGGAGACGCCGCCCTCCGCTCCTCTCCATACACAGCCTCTCCCGTGTGTCCTGCAGCCTCTATAATGGGAGACGCCGCCCTCCCCTCCTCCACATACACAGCCTCTCCCGTGTGTGTCTTGTAGCCTCTATAATGGGAGACGCCACCCTCCCCTCCTCCCCATACACAGCCTCTCCTGTGTGTCCTGCAGCCTCTATAATGGGAGATGCCACCCTCCCCTCCTCCCCATACACAGCCTCTCCCGTGTGTGTCTTGTAGCCTCTATAATGGGAGACGCCACCCTCCCCTCCTCCCCATACACAGCCTCTCCCGTGTGTCCTGCAGCCTCTATAATGGGAGACGCCACCCTCCCCTCCTCCCCATACACAGCCTCTCCCGTGTGTGTCTTGTAGCTTCTATAATGGGAGACGCCGCCCTCCCCTCCTCCACATACACAGCCTCTCCCGTGTGTGTCCTGCAGCCTCTATAATGGGAGACGCCGCCCTCCGCTCCTCCCCATACACAGCCTCTCCCGTGTGTCCTGCAGCCTCTATAATGGGAAACGCTGCCCTTCCCTCCTCCCCATACACAGCCTCTCCCATGTGTGTCCTGCAGCCTCTATAATGGGAGACGCCACCCTCCGCTCCTCCCCATACACAGCCTCTCCCGTGTGTGTCTTGTAGCCTCTATAATGGGAGACGCCGCTCTCCGCTCCTCTCCATACACAGCCTCTCCCGTGTGTGTCTTGTAGCCTCTATAATGGGAGACGCCGCCCTCCCCTCCTCCACATACACAGCCTCTCCCGTGTGTCTTGTAGCCTCTATAATGGGAGACGCCGCCCTCCCCTCCTCCCCATACACAGCCTCTCCTGTGTGTCCTGCAGCCTCTATAATGGGAGACGCCGCCCTCCCCTCCTCCCCATACACAGCCTCTCCCGTGTGTGTCCTGCAGCCTCTATAATGGGAGACGCAGCCCTCCCCTCCTCCACATACACAGCCTCTCCCGTGTGTCTTGTAGCCTCTATAATGGGAGACGCCGCCCTCCGCTCCTCCCCATACACAGCCTCTCCTGTGTGTCCTGCAGCCTCTATAATGGGAGACGCCGCCCTCCGCTCCTCCCCATACACAGCCTCTCCTGTGTGTCCTGCAGCCTCTATAATGGGAGACGCCGCCCTCCGCTCCTCCACATACACAGCCTCTCCCGTGTGTCTTGTAGCCTCTATAATGGGAGACGCCGCCCTCCCCTCCTCCCCATACACAGCCTCTCCCGTGTGCAGTGGTGCTCAAATACCCCTTTTTAAAATTCGAGTTTGGTCGAATTCGAATAGTAAATTATTCGAGGTCAGTCGAATATTCGAGTCGAATAATTTTTACTATTCGATTCGACCTCGGACTTCGAGCTCACTATTCGAGTCGGTATTCGAGCTCATTGTTCGAGCTGACTATTCGAATTGGCCTTAAATAGCTTCCAACACTTATTTTGAGGGTGAATGATGCAAGAAACATCTTTTTTTCCAAGTAACAACAGCAAGTGATTATGTGGGGATGTTCCTTTAAAAAAAAAAAGGTGGAAAGAGAAGTTGTGTCCAGAATTTTGTTCAGTACTGTATATACTTCTTCTTCTTTATCTTCTATATCTTCTTCTTCTATATCTTCTTCTATATCTTCTTCTTCTATATCTTCTTCTGTATCTTCTTCTTCTTCTTCTATATCTTCTTCTTCTTCATCTTCTTCTTCTTCATCTTCTTCATCTTCTTCTTCATCTTCTTCATCTTCTTCTTCTTCTTCTTCTTCATCTTCTTCATCTTCTTCTTCTTCTTCTTCTTCATCTTCTTCATCTTCTTCATCTTCTTCTTCTTCTTCTTCTTCATCTTCTTCATCTTCTTCTTCTTCTTCTTCATCTTCTTCATCTTCTTCTTCATCTTCTTCATCTTCTTCATCTTCTTCTTCTTCATCATCTTCTTCTTCTTCTTCTTCTTCTTCATCTTCTTCATCTTCTTCTTCATCTTCTTCATCTTCTTCATCTTCTTCTTCTTCTTCTTCTTCTTCTTCTTCATCTTCTTCATCTTCTCCATCTTCTTCTTCTTTATCTTCTTCATCTTCTTCTTCTTCTTCATCTTCTTCTTCTTCTTCATCTTCTTCATCTTCTCCATCTTCTTCTTCTTTATCTTCTTCATCTTCTTCTTCTTCTTCTTCTTCTTCTTCTTCTTCTTCATCTTCTTCTTCTTCTTCTTCTTCTTCTTCTTCTTCTCCTTCTTCTTCTTCTCCTTCTTCTTCTTCTTCTTCTTCTTCATCTTCTTCTTCTTCATCTTCTTCTTCTTCATCTTCTTCTTCTTCTCCTTCTTCTTCATCATCTTCTTCTTCTTCTTCTTCTTCTTCTTCTTCTTCTCCTTCTTCTTCTCCTTCTTTTTCTATATCGTCTTCTTCTTCTTCACTTATTTCTCTTTTCAATTTTTTTTTTTTAAAGAAATGCAGCTATTTTTGAGCGTAACAAATAGCTGGTGGCGCACGCATGTTGGTAGCGCCATTGTATGTGCTCCCTGGCAGTGGAAACACACAGACAGCAGGAGGTAAATTCAGCAGCAGGAGGAGGAGGATGAGTGTGTGGCAGCAGGCAGTCAATGAGGCAGGCAGCGTGACATAATAGCCCTGGTACCTAGCTGTGATACCAGGGCTGTAAATAAACACAGCAGGCAGGAGGTCCCAGACAGCGGTCGTGCAGCCCACATCGTGTCCAATACACAACTGGGACAACACAGTTTTCAACCCGGGCACCTCAGAAAAATTAAACCTTTTTTTTTTTTTTTTTATGGTTTTGTAGTTTTGGTTTTACAACCAATTACACAGATATAGCTAATTTTTGACGTAATAGCTGGTGGCAGAGTGGCAGCAGAAGGTAAATCTGTGTGTACCCTGGCAGTGGGAAACACAGACCAACAGCAGCAGGAGGAATGGAGGAGTAATGTGAGCAGCTATTGTTTGACGTAATAGCTGGTGGCAGAGTGGCAGCAGAAGGTAATTCTGTGTACCCTGGCAGTGGGAAACACAGACAGACAGCAGCAGCAGCAGGAGGAATGGAGGAGTAGTGTGAGTGTGGCAGCAGGCAGGCAGCGTGACATAATAGCCCTGGTACCTAGCGGTGATACCAGGGCATAAATAAACACAACAGGAGGTCCCAGACAGCGGTCGTGCAGCCCACATCGTGTCCAATACAAAACTGGGACAACACAGTTTTCAATCCGGGCACCTCAGAAAAATTAAACCTTTTTTTTTTTTTATGGCTTTGTAGTTTTGGTTTTACAACCAATTACACAGATATAGCTATTTTTTGACGTAATAGCTGGTGGCAGAGTGGCAGCAGAATGTAATTCTGTGTACTCTGGCAGTGGGAAACAAAGACCGACAGCAGCAGCAGCAGGAGGAATGGAGGAGTAATGTGAGCAGCTATTGTTTGACGTAATAGCTGGTGGCAGAGTGGCAGCAGAAGGTAATTCTGTGTACCCTGGCAGTGGGAAACACAGACCGACAGCAGCAGCAGCAGGAGGAATGGAGGAGTAGTGTGAGTGTGGCAGCAGGCAGGCAGCGTGACATAATAGCCCTGGTACCTAGCGGGTGATACCAGGGCTGTAAATAAACACAACAGGAGGTCCCAGACAGCGGTCGTGCAGCCCACATCGTGTCCAATACACAACTGGGACAACACAGTTTTCAACCCGGGCACCTCAGAAAAATTAAACCTTTTTTTTTTTATGGTATTGTAGTTTTGGTTTTACAACCAATTACACAGATATAGCTATTTTTTGACGTAATAGGTGGTGGCAGAGTGGCAGCAGAAGGTAAATCTGTGTGTACCCTGGCAGTGGGAAACACAGACAGACAGCAGAAGGGCAGTACACAGCAGCCCACTGTAGTTGTAAAATGTGTGGCTGCAGGCGACGTAATAGTCAAAGTGAACCAGGCTGGCTTAGTAAGCAGGAGCCAGGAGGTGGTAAAGGGTGGTAAGGCACATTAACGATGGTTCTAAGTTCCGGCAGCCAGTTCATGTCCCCCTCTCGCCGACAACAGGGGCCTTCCACCCACGCCTGGTTCATCTTGAGAAACGTCAGTCTGTCCACAGACTTGTGAGACAGACGTGAGCGTTTCTCGGTGACCACACCACCAGCTGCACTGAAGCAGTGCTCGGACAGCACGCTGGAAGGGTGGCAGGACAGCACTTCCAGGGCGTACTGCGCCAGCTCGCTCCAGATCTCCAGGCGCTTGACCCAATACTCCATGGGATCAACAGGGGCATCGCTGTCAAGCCCGCTGTAGGACCCCATGTAGCCAGCCACCATGCGGGTCAGGCGCTGGCTGTGACCGGAGGAGGATGCTGCTGCATGCACCTCCTCTCTAGTCACTGCTGCCGGAGCCTCTACAGTCCTGTAGAGCTCGTGGCTGAGAGACAGCAGGTCTGTGGGGCGCTTGCTGCTGGATGCAGGCACCTGCTGCTGCCTCTGTGCTGGCTGGACAGTGGGGGTGGAAGGCTGGGGGAAGGCTTCCTCCAAGCGCTCAACAAGGGCCTGCTGCAAGCTCCTTATTTGTTGCGCTGGGTCTCCTCCTGCAGGCGGCAGGAACTGGCTCAACTTCCCCTTGAGGCGCGGGTCCAACATCATGCTGATCCAGATGTCCTCCCTCTGCTTCATCTGGATCACCCTGGGGTCCCTGCGCAGGCACGTCAGCATGTGCGCTGCCATTGGGAAGAGGCGGGCCACGTCTGCTGGCACATCGACGGCAGTGCTGTCCTCCTCATCCTCCTCCTCTGCCGCCTCATCCTCTCTCCACCCCCGCACCAACTCAGCTGCGCTGTGCTGATCCCCCTCATCAGCAGCAAGGTCAGGGACCTCCACCAAGTCCTCCTCCTCCTCCCCCTCAGAGGTGGACTGTGCAGCTGCTTGCCACTCCTGCTGGTCCAAGGCTGCTGCTCCCTGTTCCAGCAAAGCATCGAGGGCCCTGTTCAGCAGACAAACCAGGGGCACCCACTCGCAGACCATAGCATGGTCCCTGCTCACCATGTTAGTGGCCTGCAGAAAGGGAGCCAGCACTAAGCACACCTGCTGCATGTGCCTCCAGTCATCATCGGGGACGATGGACGGGATGTTGCTGGTCTTGTCCCTTCTCTGAGCGGCGGAAACAGTGGCCAGGGCAAGATACTGGTTGACAGCGTGCTTCTGTTCAACCAGACGCTCCAACATGGCCAGGGTGGAGTTCCAGCGAGTCGGAACGTCAAGGATCAGCCGATGGCGTGGCAGCTCCAGCTCCTTTTGCACGTCTTCCAGGCTCGCACAGGCTGCAGCCGAGCGCCGGAAGTGACGCACAACGTTCCTTGCCGTTTCCAGCAGTTCGCCCATCCCCTGGTAGGTGCGCAAGAACTTCTGCACCACCAGGTTCAGCACGTGGGCAAGACAGGGGATGTGGGTCAGGTTTCCCCTGTCTATTGCGGCAACCAGATTGGCCCCATTGTCGGCCACCACCTCTCCGACTCTGAGGCCTCTGGGGGTCAGCCAAATCCTCTCCTGCTCCTGGAGTTTGGCCAACACATGGGTTGCCGTCAGCTTGGTCTTCCCAAGGCTGACCAACTGCAGCAGCGCTTGGCAGTGGCGGGCCTTCACGCTGCTGCTGAGGCGGGGGGTTTGGCCAGGTGTGCCGGAGGATGGCAGAGGATCGGAGGAACCTGCTGCAGTTCCCCCGACCCTGCGGGGTGGCACCACCCACTGTGTTGCTGCTGCTGCTGTGCCCGCTGCTGCTCTCCCATCCTCACCCCCTTCCACCAAGCTGACCCAGTGGACAGTGAAGGACAGGTAGAGGCCTGTCCCGAAGCGGCTGCTCCAGGAGTCCATGGTGACGTGGACCCTTTCACCAACCGCGTGCTCCAGCCCTCGCTCCACATTGGCCATCACAAAGCGGTGCAGTGCAGGAATGGCCTTGCGGGCGAAGAAGTGTCTGCTGGGGAGCTGCCAGTCTGGGGCTGCGCAAGCAAGCAGCGCACGCATGTCGCTCCCCTCCTGCACGAGCGTGTACGGCAGGAGTTGGGAGCACATGGCCCGTGCCAGCAAGCCGTTCAGCTGCCGCGCGCGACGGCTGCTGGGAGGCAGAGCCCTAACCACCCTCTGGAAGGACTCGCTCAAAAGGCTCTGGCGTGGCCTTTTGCTGGCACGGGAATCAGCAGACACAGCAGAGGAGGCCACTGAGGACTGGCTGCCAGAACAGGCCTCAGTGTCGGCGGCAGGAGTTGCAGAGGGGGGAGGAGCAGTGCGTTTCCGCACTCCTGCTGGTGCTGCTGGAGGAGCAGGAGGGCGGGTGGCTGCTGTTGCTGCTGCTGCTGAAGGCTGTGCAGTGATGGGTGTGGTGCCACTGCCAGCACCAGATGCCTTCAGCCTCTGGAACTCCTCATGCTGGTGGAAATGTTTCGCAGCAAGGTGGTTGATGAGCGAGCTGGTGCTGAACTTTAAGGGGTCTGCACCTCTGCTCAACTTCCGCTGACAGTGGTTGCAAGTGGCGTACTTGCTGTCCACAGTGGGCATGGTGAAAAATCGCCAGATTGGTGACAAAAACATCCCCCTACGGCATGGAACCGCTGCTGCCTGTCTCCCTGTGGTGGTTGGGGGGGGGGCTTGGGTGCGGCTGGTGGTGGTACTGGCAGATGCTGCTGCTGCTGCTGCTGCTGAGCCTGAGACACCAGCAGGCTGTGGGACCTGCCTACTGCTGCCAATGCTTGCAATGATGCGCCTCCTTGCAAGGCCCACAAGCGCATCCTCCTCCTCAGAGCTGCTGATGACGACATCCCCTGGAGCTGGTGGCACCCAGTCTCTGTCTGTCACCGTGTCATCATCATCCTCCCCCTCCTGAAACATGTCCTGCTGGGATGATGACCCCCCAAACTCCTCTCCTGATGCATGGATGGGCTGCTTGACTGTCGCCACAGTCTTGCTGTCCAATCCCTCATCCCCCAAAGTGCCCATCAGCATCTCCTCCTCCAAATCGCCAACAGCAGCAGACAATACCCTGATGGTGCCTGGGGTAAAAAGACTGCTGAGTGACAGGTCGGCGACTGACGGTGAACTGGCCTCCTCCCCAGGCCCTGCTGGGCGGCTGCTGCGAACAGGGGTGGTGGTGGTGGTGGTGAGGGTGGAGGCCTCGGATGCAGAGCTGATGGCGGGCTGCTCATCCTCCGTCATCAGTTGCACCACAGTGTCTGCATCCTTTTCCTCAATGGGACGTTTCCGACCCGGATGGAGGAAAATCGGAGCAGGTGCTACACGCTGCTGCTGCTGTGTCTCTGCAGCGTGAGTTGCAGATGCTCCTGCTGGGCGGCGCCCAAGGCGTCCACGGCCAGTGGCTATAGGAGGAATGTTAGCCACTGACGCAGCTGCTGCTGCTGCGGAACTATGCATGGTGGCGCGGCCGCGCCCGCGGCTTGCCACAATGCTGCTCCCTCTCCTCC
Organism: Hyperolius riggenbachi; assembly: GCF_040937935.1. Lineage (NCBI taxonomy): Eukaryota > Metazoa > Chordata > Amphibia > Anura > Hyperoliidae > Hyperolius > Hyperolius riggenbachi. The sequence continues at coordinate 2,288,221 of NC_090653.1, forward strand.
TGATTCCCTTGCTGCCCTTCCCCTTGCCCAAACCGCGCTGGCTGCCACTTCCAGACATCTTCGACGTTTTGGGCGTAAACACAAAAGTTTTTTAAAAGGTGCGGGTGAAAAGTGGGGTACTTTAATGGAGTGGGTTGGTTGGTGAGGTGACTGAGTGAGTGTCCCGACTCCCTAGTACAGTAAGTAAGTAGTAACAGTCAGGAAGTACAACTAGCAGTTACAATAATCAGTAGTAATCACAAGGAAATAGAGTGTGTGTACACTACAGACAGTGAGTGCACGCACGCGCAAACACGCGCAGGAGCTAGCCTATGAACAGTGACTGAGTGTCCCTACTAGTACAGTAAGTAGTAACAGTAAGTACAACTAGAAATTACAATAATCAATCAGTAATCAGAAGGAAATAGAGTGTGTGTACAGTACACAGACAGTGAGTGCACGCACGCGCAGGAGCTAGTAGCCTATGAACAGTGACAGTGAGTGTCCTAGTACAGTTACAGTATATAACTATTCAGAAGGAAATAGAGTGTGTGTACACTACAGTACACAGACAGTGAGTGCACGCACACGCAGGAGCTAGTAGCCTATGAACAGTGACAGTGAGTGTCCTAGTACAGTTACAGTATATAACTATTCAGAAGGAAATAGAGTGTGTGTACACTACAGTACACAGACAGTGAGTGCACGCACACGCAGGAGCTAGTAGCCTATGAACAGTGACAGTGAGTGTCCTAGTACAGTTACAGTATATAACTATTCAGAAGGAAATAGAGTGTGTGTACACTACAGTACACAGACAGTGAGTGCACGCACACGCAGGAGCTAGTAGCCTATGAACAGTGACAGTGAGTGTCCTAGTACAGTTACAGTATATAACTATTCAGAAGGAAATAGAGTGTGTGTACAGTACACAGACAGTGAGTGCACGCACACGCAGGAGCTAGTAGCCTATGAACAGTGACAGTGAGTGTCCTAGTACAGTTACAGTATATAACTATTCAGAAGGAAATAGAGTGTGTGTACACAGACAGTGAGTGCACGCACACGCAGGAGCTAGCCTATGAACAGTGACTGAGTGAGTGTCCTAGTACAGTTACAGTATATAACTACAATACAAAATACAATCAATCAGTAGTAAAGGACAGCAGAAATACTGGTATAGATGAGAAATAAACAGAGGACAGGAGAGAACAGCTGCCCACACAGGCAGGCCCTGAGGCCTAAAGCTGTAAGCCTGCAGCAGCTGTCTCTCTCTATGTAACACAAAAGCTACTAACGAAAATACAATGTCTATCTAACTAACAACAATATAGGTGTATATAGGAGGTGTATGTGAGCAAAAACGCTAGGTAAATGACCACTATAGAGCTCTTGCTAAGCCAAAGCACAAAGGAGCAGATCTCTCTCTGTGCAAAGTCAGGCAAGGACGGAGAAACGGAACATGGCGGCCGCTATTTATAGCGTAGGGGCTGGCCAGGGTCCCCCTCAGTGATTGGCTGCCGTCAGAGGGCCTGGGAGCCCTCTGATTGGCTCTAAGGACATCAATCTGGGCTATGACGCTATTCGAGCTCGGTATTCGAGCTCGAATAGCGCTGTTAGCTCGAATAGCGCGAATAGTGAATGGGCTATTCGAGTTCACTCGAATAGCCCATTCGAATAGCTCCAGCTATTCGGAGCTCAAATACCGAGCTCGAATAGCTGAAAAAGAGCTCGAATATTCGAGCTACTCGAATATTCGAGCTCTGCTGAGCACCACTGCCCGTGTGTCCTGCAGCCTCTATAATGGGAGACGCCGCCCTCCCCTCCTCCCCATACACAGCCTCTCCCGTGTGTCCTTCAGCCTCTATAATGGGAGACGCCACCCTGCCCTCCTCCCCATACACAGCCTCTCCCGTGTGTCCTTCAGCCTCTATAATGGGAGACGCCGCCCTCCCCTCCTCCCCATACGCAGCCTCCCCTGTGTGTCTTGTAGCCTCTATAATGGGAATTCCAGTCGCAAAACGCAATGCGACTTCGCTGAGATTCTCACTGGATCTCGGCAACATGAGCTGCAGGTGGCTGGAAAACGCAGCAACATTCCTGTATTCCTTTTCATGCAGAAATCTATTAAATGATGCAATCCGCCCTGATCACAGAGAAAGGTGATCTTCCATATCTATCCTTCTATCTACCTGTCTGTCTACCTGTTTGTTTGTCTATCTATCTATCTATCTATCTATCTATCTATCTATCTATCTATCTATCTCCTATCTTCTATCTATCTATCTATCTATCTATCTATCTATCTATCTATCTATCTATCTATCTATCTATCTATCTATCTATCTATCTATCTATTTACAGTATCTATCCATCCATCTATCCATGCATCTGTCTTTGTATGAAGAGAGCACATTCAATGTTGTACTGGTGGATTGTAAAGTTTTCATAAGCAAAGTCTCAATCATTGTTACACAGTCAGGATGTGGTTCTGATACATTGCTCCCCCTCTGTCCTCTGTTCACAGTTATATGCTCCCCTTCTCTCAATCGCCTGAGGAAGCAGGATATTGCCTGCGAAACGCATTGCAACCTTTTGTGGAGTATGCCAATAAATGATTTTTCATGAATTGACAGTTTCTAGTGTCTGCTTATAGGAGGTACGTCCACCGCTGCCTCCCGAGCATTTATAAAAGTTGTAAAGTTTGTTTCATCCTCCTGGTATTGTGTTCCTCTGTATGGAGAGAGGTGAGACGAGGACCTGTAGTGTGCTGTAATGACAGATCATTAAATGTCACGTCACCCAGATTATAATCCTATTATTAGATAGAGGTCCTCCCAGTGACTTCATCCTTACACTATAAACAGACAATTATATTCATCTAATCTCTAGACTATTATTAGCTTCCACCACACACTGCAGCTCCGCCTCCACTCCCACTACACACTGCAGCCCCGCCTCCACAACATACTGCAGCCCCGCCTCCACTACCACCACACACTGCAGCCCCAACCCCACTCCCACTACACACTGCAGCCCCGCCTCCACTACATACTGCAGCCCCGCCTCCACTCCCAATACACACTGCAGCCCCGCCTCCACTACATACTGCAGCCCCGCCTCCACTACCACCACACACTGCAGGTAGAACACAGCCCCGCCTCTTCTACCACCACACACTGCAGGCAGAACACAGCCCCGCCTCCACTGCCACCACACACTGCAGGCAGAACGCAGTTCCCGCCTCCACTACCCCTACACACTGCAGCCCCGCCTCCACTACCACTACACACTGCAGCCCCGCCCCGCCTCCACTACCACCACACACTGCAGCCCCGCCTCCACTACCACTACACACTGCAGCCCCGCCCCGCCTCCACGACCACCACACACTGCAGCCCCGCCTCCACTACCACTACACACTGCAGCCCCGCCTCTACTACCACCACACACTGCAGCCCCGCCTCCACTACCACCACACACTTCAGCCCCGCCTCCACTACCACTAAACACTGCAGCCCCGCCTCCACTACCACTACACACTGCAGCCCCGCCTCCACTACCACCACACACTGCAGGCAGAACGCAGTTCCCGCCTCCACTACCCCTACACACTGCAGCCCCGCCTCCACTACCACTACACACTGCAGCCCCGCCCCGCCTCCACTACCACCACACACTGCAGCCCCGCCTCCACTACCACTACACACTGCAGCCCCGCCCCGCCTCCACGACCACCACACACTGCAGCCCCGCCTCCACTACCACTACACACTGCAGCCCCGCCTCTACTACCACCACACACTGCAGCCCCGCCTCCACTACCACCACACACTGCAGCCCCGCCTCCACTACCACTAAACACTGCAGCCCCGCCTCCACTACCACTACACACTGCAGCCCCGCCTCCACTACCACCACACACTGCAGCCCCGCCTCCACTACCACTAAACACTGCAGCCCCGCCTCCACTACCACTACACACTGCAGCCCCGCCTCCACTACCACTAAACACTGCAGCCCCGCCTCCACTACCACTACACACTGCAGCCCCGCCTCCACTACCACTACACACTGCAGCCCCGCCTCCACTACCACCACACACTGCAGCCCCGCCTCCACTACCACCACACACTGCAGCCCCGCCTCCACTACCACTAAACACTGCAGCCCCGCCTCCACTACCACTACACACTGCAGCCCCGCCTCCACTACCACCACACACTGCAGCCCCGCCTCCACTACCACCACACACTGCAGCCCCGCCTCCACTACCACCACACACTGCAGCCCCTCCTCCACTACCACCACACACTGCAGCCCCGCCTCCACTACCACTACACACTGCAGCCCCGCCTCCACTACCACTACACACTGCAGCCCCGCCTCCACTACCACTACACACTGCAGCCCCGCCTCCACTACCACCACACACTGCAGCCCCGCCTCCACTACCAGTACACACAGCAGCCCCGCCTCCACTACCACTACACACTGCAGCCCCGCCTCCACTACCACTACACACTGCATCCCCGCCTCCACTACCACTACACACTGCAGCCCCGCCTCCACTACCACCACACACTGCAGCCCCGCCTCCACTACCACTACACACTGCAGCCCCGCCTCCACTACACACTGCAGCCCCGCCTCCACTACCACTACACACTGCAGCCCCGCCTCCACTACCACTACACACTGCAGCCCCGCCTCCACTACCACTACACACTGCAGCCCCGCCTCCACTACCACCACAATGCAGCCCCGCCTCCACTACCACTAAACACTGCAGCCCCGCCTCCACTACCACTACACACTGCAGCCCCGCCTCCACTACCACTACACACTGCAGCCCCGCCTCCACTACCACCACACACTGCAGCCCCGCCTCCACTACCACTACACACTGCAGCCCCGCCTCCACTACCACTACACACTGCAGCCCCGCCTCCACTACCACTACACACTGCAGCCCCGCCTCCACTACCACTACACACTGCAGCCCCGCCTCCACTACCACCACACACTGCAGACCCGCCTCCACTACCAGTACACACTGCAGCCCCGCCTCCACTACCACTACACACTGCAGCCCCGCCTCCACTACACACTGCAGCCCCGCCTCCACTACCACTACACACTGCAGCCCCACCTCCACTACCACCACACACTGCAGCCCCGCCTCCACTACCACCACACACTGCAGCCCGGCCTCCACTACCACTAAACACTGCAGCCCCGCCTCCACTACCACTACACACTGCAGCCCCGCCTCCACTACCACTACACACTGCATCCCTGCCTCCACTACCACTACACACTGCAGGAGCAACATAGCCCCGCCTCCACTACCACCACACACTGCAGCCCCGCCTCCACTACCACCACACACTGCAGCCCCGCCTCCACTACCACTAAACACTGCAGCCCCGCCTCCACTACCACCACACACTGCAGCCCCGCCTCCACTACCACTACACACTGCAGCCCCGCCTCTACTACCACCACACACTGCAGCCCCGCCTCCACTACCACTACACACTGCAGCCCCGCCCCGCCTCCACTACCACCACACACTGCAGCCCCGCCTCCACTACCACCACACACTGCAGCCCCGCCTCCACTACCACCACACACTGCAGCCCCGCCTCCACTACCACTACACACTGCAGCCCCGCCCCGCCTCCACTACCACTACACACTGCAGCCCCGCCTCCACTACCACCACACACTGCAGCCCCGCCTCCACTACCACTACACACTGCAGCCCCGCCCCGCCTCCACTACCACCACACACTGCAGCCCCGCCTCCACTACCAGTACACACTGCAGCCCCGCCTCCACTACCACTACACACTGCAGCCCCGCCTCCACTACCACTACACACTGCAGCCCCGCCTCCACTACCAATACACACTGCAGCCCCGCCCCGCCTCCACTACCGCCACACACTGCAGCCCCGCCTCCACTACCACTACACACTGCAGCCCCACCTCCACTACCACTACACACTGCAGCCCCGCCTCCACTACCACCACACACTGCGGCCCCGCCTCCACTACCACTACACAATGCAGCCCCGCCTCCACTACCACCACACACTGCAGCCCCGCCTCCACTACCACCACACTGCAGCCCCGCCTCCACTACCACCACACACTGCAGCCCCGCCTCCACTACCACCACACTGCAGCCCCGCCTCCACTACCACCACACACTGCGGCCCCGCCTCCACTACCACCACACACTGCGGCCCCGCCTCCACTACCACTACACACTGCAGCCCCGCCTCCACCTCCACTACACACTGCAGCCCCGCCTCCACTACCACTACACACTGCAGCCCCGCCTCCACTACCACTACACACTGCAGCCCCGCCTCCACTACCATTACACACTGCAGCCCCGCCTCTCCTACCACTACACACTGCAGCCCCGCCTTTCCTACCACTACACACTGCAGCCCCGCCTCTCCTACCACTACACACTGCAGCCCCGCCTCTCCTACCACTACACACTGCAGCCCCGCCTCGACTACCACTACACACTGCAGCCCCACCTCCACTACCACTACACACTGCAGCCCCGCCTCTACTACCACCAGTGGTGCTCAACAGAGCTCGAATATTCGAGTAGCTCGAATATTCGAGTAGCTCGAATATTCGAGCTCTTTTTCAGCTATTCGAGCTCGGTATTCGAGCTCCGAATAGCTGCAGCTATTCGAATGGGCTATTCGAGTAAACTCGAATAGCTCATTCACTATTCGCGCTATTCGAGCAAACAGCGCTATTCGAGCTCGAATACCGAGCTCGAATAGCGTCATAGCCCAGATTGATGTCCTTTGAGCCAATCAGAGGGCTCCCAGGCCCTCTGACGGCAGCCAATCACAGAGGGGGACCCTGGCCAGCCCCTACCCTATAAATAGCGGCCGCCATGTTAGGTTTTTCCGTCCTTGCTTGAGACTTGTACAGAGAGAGATCTGCTCCTTTGTGCTTTGGCTTAGCAAGTGCTCTATAGTGGTCAACTACCTAGCGTTTTTGCTCACATACACCTGCTCTATACACCTATATTGTTGTTAGTTAGATAGACATTGTATTTTAGTTAGTAGCTTTTGTGTTACATAGAGAGACAGCCAGCTGCTGCAGGCTTACAGCTTTAGGCCTCAGGGCCTGCCTGTGTGGGCAGCTGTTCTCTCCTGTCCTCTGTTAGTTTATTTCTCATCTATACCAGTATTTCTGCTGTCCTTTACTACTGAGTGATTGTATTTTGTATTGTAGTTATATACTGTAACTGTACTAGGACACTCACTGTCACTGTTTGTTCATAGCTCCTGCGTGTGCGTGCACTCACTGTCTGTGTACACACACTCTATTTCCTTCTGATTACTGATTATTGTAATTTCTAGTTGTACTTACAGTTACTACTTACTGTACTAGTAGGGACACTCAGTCACTGTTCATAGGCTAGCTCCTGCGTGTGTGTGCGACTGTGCATGTGCACTCACTGTCTGTAGTGTACACACACTCTATTTCCTTGTGATTACTACTGATTATTGTAACTTCTAGTTGTACTTCCTGACTGTTACTACTTACTTACTGTACTAGGGACACTCACTCAGTCTCTGTTCATAGGCTAGCTCCTGCGTGTGTGTGCGCGTGCGTGCACTCACTGTCTGTAGTGTACACACACTCTATTTCCTTGTGATTACTACTGATTATTGTAACTGCTAGTTGTACTTCCTGACTGTTACTACTTACTTACTGTAGTAGGGACACTCACTCAGTCACTGTTCATAGGCTAGCTCCTGCGCGTGTGTGCGCGTGCGTGCACTCACTGTCTGTAGTGTACACACACTCTATTTCCTTGTGATTACTACTGATTATTGTAACTGCTAGTTGTACTTCCTGACTGTTACTACTTACTTACTGTAGTAGGGACACTCACTCAGTCACTGTTCATAGGCTAGCTCCTGCGCGTGTTTGCGCGTGCGTGCACTCACTGTCTGTAGTGTACACACATTCTATTTCCTTGTGATTACTACTGATTATTGTAACTTCTAGTTGTACTTCCTGACTGTTACTACTTACTTACTGTACTAGGGACACTCACTCAGTCTCTGTTCATAGGCTAGTTCCTGCGCGTGTTTGCGCGTGCGTGCACTCACTGTCTGTAGTGTACACACACTCTATTTCCTTGTGATTACTACTGATTATTGTAACTGCTAGTTGTACTTCCTGACTGTTACTACTTACTTACTGTAGTAGGGACACTCACTCAGTCACTGTTCATAGGCTAGCTCCTGCGCGTGTTTGCGCGTGCGTGCACTCACTGTCTGTAGTGTACACACACTCTATTTCCTTGTGATTACTACTGATTATTGTAACTGCTAGTTGTACTTCCTGACTGTTACTACTTACTTACTGTACTAGGGACACTCACTCAGTCACTGTTCATAGGCTAGCTCCTGCGCGTGTTTGCGCGTGCGTGCACTCACTGTCTGTAGTGTACACACACTCTATTTCCTTGTGATTACTACTGATTAGTGTATTTTCTAGTTAGTGTACTAGGGGACACACTCACTGTTCACTGTTCACACTTACTGATTACCGATTATTGTATTTTGTATTTGTACTGTACTAGTAATCACTTAGCGATCTAATCACTTAGTGATTAGTGTCACCTCACCCACCAACCCACTCCATTAAAGTACCCCACTTTTCACCCGCCCTTTTAAAAAACGTTTGTGTTTACGCCCAAAACATCTAAGATATCTGGAAGTGGCAGCCAGCGCGGTTTGGGCAAGGGGAAGGGCAGCAAGGGAATCAGGAGGAGAGGGAGCAGCATTGTGGCAAGCCGCGGCCGCGCCACCATGCACAGTTCCGCAGCAGCGTCAGTGGCTAACATTCCTCCCATAGCCACTGGCCGTGGACGCCTTGGGCGCCGCCCAGCAGGAGCAACTCACGCTGCAGAGACACAGCAGCAGCAGCGTGTAGCACCTGCTCCTATTTTCCTCCAGCCGGGTCGGAAACGTCCCATTGAGGAAAAGGATGCAGCCACTGTGGTGCAACTGATGACGGAGGATGAGCAGCCCGCCATCAGCTCTGCATCCGAGGCCTCCACCCTCACCACCACCACCACCACCCCTGTTCACAGCAGCCGCCCAGCAGGGCCTGGGGAGGAGGCCAGTTCACCGTCACTTGGAGATCTGTCATTCAGCAGTCTTTTTTTTTTTTTCCAACAATGTATTTTTATTATATTTTCAGAAGAAATAATACAGAGAATGGAATTGAAAACATTTGTTAACATACAGCATACAGTTGAGGATAATTCTACATTGCAGTGAGATAGTTAACATGCGTTCCTAGAGTAAGCAAATTTGGAGTAGATGGAGTAGGTGTAATATTGGCTTATTGCCGGGTTTACCTTATCTCATAGCAACCACAAACCTATAAGGCTGGTTGATTAGACCAGGCGCCCAGCTGAACTGGACAATTGGAGCGGTGATCAGGCGATCTACCAATTGTTATGATGGACAAGTTTTAGCAGGCCGATGTTTACAATCTAATGAGGCTGAAGTGATATTTAAAGGTGATTTGAGTTTTTTTCAACCTTATAACTAATCATAGTAGTAGATTATGGCAACAACAACTAGGTAACATATAAACAGGTGAACAGGTGACTCACTCATTTTATGATTAGAGAACACTTAGCTGTACATTCGATTACATGTTTATGGCTACATTGATTTATCTTAATTAAAGGCATTTTTACTGGGTGTTCTGTTAAATTCTAGTAGTCTCGACCTTAAGCGTGTTTCCATCATCATATTTTGCTTGTATGTGCTAAGGAGATTGGGAAATAAGAGAGGCTCAGCAGATTTCCAGTTTTTAGTAATCATAGATTGTGCAGTTAATATCAGATGACATATCTGGGATTTGTGTATGGGGTCTATTTCTTTGTAGTCTAAATGTAGGAGTGCCATACGTGGTGTAAGTAGAAAATTAGGGGCAATGGTTTGCTTAATATATGATTCTACGGCACACCATAGCATTTTACTTGAGGGACAATCCCAAAACATGTGGACTAATGTGCCTACCTGTGTAGATTCAGCAGTCTTTTGACCCCAGGCATCATGAGTAAATTGTCTGCTGTTGTTGGCGATTTGGAGGAGGAGATGCTGATGGGCACTTTGGGGGAGGAGGGATTGGACAGCAAGACTGTGGCGACAGTCAAGCAGCCCATCCATGCATCAGGAGAGGAGTTTGGGGGGTCATCATCCCAGCAGGACATGTTTCAGGAGGGGGAGGATGATGATGACACGGTGACAGACAAAGACTGGGTGCCACCAGCTCCAGGGGATGTCGTCCTCAGCAGCTCGGAGGAGGAGGAGGAGGATGCGCTTGTGGGCCTTGCAAGGAGGCGCATCATTGCAAGCATTGGCAGCAGTAGGCAGGTCCCACAGCCTGCTGGTGTCTCAGGCTCAGCAGCAGCAGCAGCATCTGCCAGTACCACCACCAGCCGCACCCAAGCCCCTCCCCCCAACCACCACAGGGAGACAGGCAGCAGCGGCTCCAGGCCGTAGAGGGTTGTTTTTGTCACCAATTTGGCGATTTTTCACAATGCCCACAGTGTACAGCAAGTACGCCACTTGCAACCACTGTCAGCGGAAGTTGAGCAGAGGTGCAGACCCCTTAAAGTTCAGCACCAGCTCGCTCATCAACCACCTTGCTGCTAAACATTTCCACCAGCATGAGGAGTTCCAGAGGCTGAAGGCATCTGGTGCTGGCAGTGGCACCACACCCATCACTGCACAGCCTTCAGCAGCAGCAGCAGCAGCAACAGCAGCCACCCGCCCTCCTGCTCCTCCAGCAGCACCAGCAGGAGTGCGGAAACACACTGCTCCTCCCCCCTCTGCAACTCCTGCCGCCGACACTGAGGCCTGTTCTGGCAGCCAGTCCTCAGTGGCCTCCTCTGCTGTCTCCGCTGATTCCCGTGCTAGCAAAAAGCGACGCCAGAGCCTTTTGAGCGAGTCCTTCCAGGGGGTGGTTAGGGCTCTGCCTCCCAGCAGCCGTCGCGTGCGGCAGCTGAACGGCTTGCTGGCACGGGCCATGTGCTCCCAACTCCTGCCGTACACACTCGTGCAGGAGGGGAGCGACATGCGTGCGCTGCTTGCTTGTGCAGCCCCAGACTGGCAGCTCCCCAGCAGACACTTCTTCGCCCGCAAGGCCATTCCTGCACTGCACCGCTTTGTGATGGCCAATGTGGAGCGAGGGCTGGAGCACGCGGTTGGTGAAAGGGTCCACGTCACCATGGACTCCTGGAGCAGCCGCTTCAGGACAGGCCGCTACCTGTCCTTCACTGTCCACTGGGTCAGCTTGGTGGAAGGGGGTGAGGATGGGAGAGCAGCAGCGGGCACAGCAGCAGCAGCAACACAGTGGGTGGTGCCACCCCGCAGGGTCGGGGGAACTGCAGCAGGTTCCTCCGATCCTCTGCCATCCTCCGGCACACCTGGCCAAACCCCCCGCCTCAGCAGCAGCGTGAAGGCCCGCCACTGCCAAGCGCTGCTGCACTTGGTCAGCCTTGGGAAGACCAAACTGACGGCAACCTATGTGTTGGCCAAACTCCAGGAGCAGGAGAGGATTTGGCTGACCCCCAGAGGCCTCAGAGTCGGAGAGGTGGTGGCCGACAATGGGGCCAATCTGGTTGCCGCCATCGACAGGGGAAACCTGACCCACATCCCCTGTCTTGCCCACGTGCTGAACCTGGTGGTGCAGAAGTTCCTGCGCACCTACCAGGGGATGAGCGAACTGCTGGAAACGGCAAGGAACATTGTGCGTCACTTCCGGCGCTCGGCTGCAGCCTGTGCGAGCCTGGAAGACGTGCAAAAGGAGCTGGAGCTGCCACGCCATCGGCTGATCCTTGACGTTCTGACTCGCTGGAACTCCACCCTGGCGATGTTGGAGCGTCTGGTTGAACAGAAGCACGCTGTCAACTAGTACCTTGCCCTGGCCACTGTTTCCGCCGCTCAGAGAAGGGACAAGACCAGCAACATCCCGTCCATCATCCCCGATGATGACTGGAGGCACATGCAGCAGGTGTGCTTAGTGCTGGCTCCCTTTCTGCAGGCCACTAACATGGTGAGCAGGGACCATGCTATGGTCTGCGAGTGGGTGCCCCTGGTTTGTCTGCTGAACAGGGCCCTCGATGCTTTGCTGGAACAGGGAGCGGCAGCCTTGGACCAGCAGGAGCGGCAACCAGCTGCGCAGTCCACCTCTGAGGGGGAGGAGGAGGAGGACTTGGTGGAGGTCCCTGACCTTGCTGCTGATGAGGGGGATCAGCACAGTGCAGCTGAGTTGGTGCGGGGGTGGAGAGAGGATGAGGCGGCAGAGGAGGAGGATGAGGACAGCAGCACTGCCATCGATGTGCCAGCAGACGTGGCCCGCCTCTTCCCAATGGCAGCGCACATGCTGACGTGCCTGCGCAGGGACCCCAGAGTGAACCAGATGAAGCAGAGGGAGGAGATCTGGATCAGCATGATGTTGGACCCACGCCTCAAGGGGAAGTTGAGCCAGTTCCTGCCGCCTGCAGGAGGAGAGCCAGCGCAACAAATAAGGAGCTTGCAGCAGGCCCTTGTTGAGCGCTTGGAGGAAGCCTTCCCCCAGCCTTCCACCCCCACTGTCCAGCCAGCACAGAGGCAGCAGCAGGTGCCTGCATCCAGCAGCAAGCGCCCCACAGACCTGCTGTCTCTCAGCCACGAGCTCTACAGGACTGTAGAGGCTCCGGCAGCAGTGACTAGAGAGGAGGTGCATGCAGCAGCATCCTCCTCCGGTCACAGCCAGCGCCTGACCCGTATGGTGGCTGACTACATGGGGTCCTACAGCAGGCTTGACAGCGATGCCCCTGTTGATCCCATGGAGTATTGGGTCAAGCGCCTGGACATCTGGAGCGAGCTGGCGCAGTACGCCCTGGAAGTGCTGTCCTGTCCCCCTTCCAGCGTGCTGTCCGAGCGCTGCTTCAGTGCAGCTGGTGGCGTGGTCACCGAGAAACGCTCACGTCTGTCTCACAAGTCTGTGGACAGACTGACGTTTCTCAAGATGAACCAGGCGTGGGTGGAAGGCGAGTTCCTGGCCCCTGTTGTCGGCGAGAGGGGGACATGAACTGGCTACCGGAAAAAACATCTTTAATGTGCCTTACCACCCTTTACCACCTCCTGGCTCCTGCTCACTAAGCCAGCCTGGTTCACTTTGACTATTACGTCGCCTGCAGCCACACATTTTACACCTACAGTGGGCTGCTGTGTACTGCCCTTCTGCTGTCTGTCTGTGTTTCCCACTGCCAGGGTACACGGATTTACCTTCTGCTGCCACTCTGCCACCAGCTATTATGTCAAACAATAGCTATATCTGTGTAATTAACTTGTACAAACAAAACAAAAAAACCATTAAAAAAAAAAAAGGTTTAATTTTTCTGAGGTGCCCGGGTTGAAAACTGTGTTGTCCCAGTTGTGTATTGGACACAATGTGGGCTGCACGACCACTGTCTGGGACCTCCTGTTGTGTTTATTTACGCCCTGGTATCACCGCTAGGTACCAGAGCTATTATGTCACGCTGCCTGCCTGCTGCCACACTCACATTACTACTCCATTCCTCCTGCTGCTGCTGCTGTCTGTCTGTGTTTCCCACTGCCAGGGTACACAGATTTACCTTCTGCTGCCACTCTGCCACCAGCTATTACGTCAAACAATAGCTATATCTGTGTAATTTGTTGTAAAAACAAAACAAAAAAAAACATTACAAAAAAAAAGGTTTAATTTTTCTGAGGTGCCCGGGTTGAAAACTGTGTTGTCCCAGTTGTGTATTGGACACGATTTGGGCTTCACGACCGCTGTCTGGGACCTCCTGCTGTGTTTATTTACAGCCCTGGTATCAACGCTAGGTACCAGGGCTATTATGTCACGCTGCCTGCCTGCTGCCACACTCACATTACTCCTCCATTCCTCCTGCTGCTGCTGCTGTCTGTCTGTGTTTCCCACTGCCAGGGTACACAGATTTACCTTCTGCTGCCACTCTGCCACCAGCTATTACGTCAAACAATAGCTATATCTGTGTAATTTGTTGTAAAAACAAAACAAAAAAAAACATTAAAAAAAAAAAAGGTTTAATTTTTCTGAGGTGCCTGGGTTGAAAACTGTGTTGTCCCAGTTGTGTATTGGACACGATGTGGGCTTCACGACCGCTGTCTGGGACCTCCTGTTGTGTTTATTTACGCCCTGGTATCACCGCTAGGTACCAGGGCTATTATGTCACGCTGCCTGCCTGCTGCCACACTCACATTACTCCTCCATTCCTCCTGCTGCTGCTGCTGTCTGTCTGTGTTTCCCACTGCCAGGGTACACAGATTTACCTTCTGCTGCCACTCTGCCACCAGCTATTACGTCAAACAATAGCTATCTCTGTGTAATTTGTTGTAAAAACAAAACAAAAAAAACCATTAAAAAAAAAAAGGTTTAATTTTTCTGAGGTGCCTGGGTTGAAAACTGTGTTGTCCCAGTTGTGTATTGGACACGATGTGGGCTTCACGACCGCTGTCTGGGACCTCCTGTTGTGTTTATTTACGCCCTGGTATCACCGCTAGGTACCAGGGCTATTATGTCACGCTGCCTGCCTGCTGCCACACTCACATTACTCCTCCATTCCTCCTGCTGCTGCTGCTGCCTGTCTGTGTTTCCCACTGCCAGGGTACACAGATTTACCTTCTGCTGCCGCTCTGCCACCAGCTATTACGTCAAACAATAGCTACTCACATTACTCCTCCATTCCTCCTGCTGCTGCTGCTGTCTGTCTGTGTTTCCCACTGCCAGGGTACACAGATTTACCTTCTGCTGCCACTCTGCCACCAGCTATTACGTCAAACAATAGCTATATCTGTGTAATTATAGCCTCCACTATCACTACACACTGCAGCCCCGCCTCCACTACCACCACACACTGCAGGCGTACACTGCTGATGCACATGTCCTCTCACTTCCTGTACACTGCAGATTAATTATGCGTTAGGGTTAGGAAAGTGGACACAGCCAACACCAGCCAAATACATATGCGGGCAACGCCGGGTCATAAGTGGGCGGAGACAAATACAGCATTTTACTGGGAAAATGTAAACAGCAGCCATTCTTACACTGTTAATGGCAGGGTTCTCAAACTTTGCACAGTTGGTCACTGGGTGACTGGGGTTAATATTCAGAAAAGTGGGCGGAGCCTACAAAAAACAATCAAAAATTACCTATCGATTTTTCAGGGGAATATTTCATTTCTGCCATTCTTGCACTGTTAATGGCACAACCCTCAAACCTGGTACAGTTGATCATTGCGTGACTGGGGTTTACATTCATAAAACAGGGTGGAGCCACAAACAGCCAATCTGATTTGTTTCATTTTAATGCAGGTTATTGATGCCAAAGACCACAAAGCTCACAAACTTGGTTATTGAGTAATTGATTAATTGTGTGTTAGGGTTAGGAAAAGCGGGCGGGGCCAACACCAGCCAAATACATAATCGGGCAATGCCGGGTCATCAGTAGGCGGAGACAAATGCAAATTTCACTGAGAAAATGTAAACTGCAGCAATTCTTACACTATTAATGGTAGGGTTCTCAAACTTTGCACAATTGGTCACTGGGTGACTGGGATTAATATTCAGAGAAGTGGGTGGAGCCTACAAAAGCCAATCAAAATTCACCTATTGATTTTCAAGGGGAATATGTAATTGCTACCATTCTTGCACTGTTAATGGCACAAGCCTTAAACCTGGTACAGTTGGTCATTGGGTGACTGGGGTTCAAATTCAGACAAAGGGGTGGAGCCACAAACAGCCAATCAGATTTGTTTAATCTCAATGCATATTATTGATGCCAAAGACCGCAAAGCTCACAAACTTGTTTATTGAGTAATTGTGTGTTAGGGTTAGAAATAGTAGGCGGAGCCAACACCAGCCAAATACATACCTGAACAATGTTAGGAAATAAGTGGGTGGAGAAAAATACAAATTTCATTGCGCAAATGTAAACTGCAGCCATTCTTACACTGTTAATGGTAGGGTTCTCAAACTTTGCACAGTTGGTTACTGGGTGACTGGGATTAATATTCAGAAAGGTGGGTGGAGCCTACAAAAGCCAATCAAAATCCACCTATTGATTTTTAAGGGGAATATTTAATTGCTGCCATTCTTGCACTGTTAATCACCTGTACCTGGTACAGTTGGCCATTGGGTGATTGGGGTTCAAATTCAGAAAAGGGGTGGAGCCACATCCAATCAGATTAATTTTTATTTTATTGCAAATTATTGATGCCAAAGACTGCAAAGCTCACATACTTGGTTATTAAGTAATTGTGTGTTAGGGTTAGGAAAAGTGGGCAGAGCCAACACCAACCAAATACATACCCGGGCAACGCCGGGCGTCCAGCTAGTGTATTTATATAGCACTGACATCTCCTGCAGCTCACAATCTAATCCTACCATAGTCATAGTCTAATGTCCTACCATATTATTATTATGTATTTATATAGCACTGACATCTCCTGCAGCACATTACAGAGTACATAGTCATGTCACTGACTGTCCTCAGAGGAGCTCACAATCTAATCCTACCATAGTCATAGTCTAATGTCCTACCATATTATTATTATGTATTTATATAGCAATAACATCTTCTGCAGCACTGTACAGAGTACATAGTCATGTCACTGACTGGATAGTGTAGTGGTTAAGGGCTCAGCCTCTGACACAGGAGACCTGGGTTCGAACCTCGGCTCTGCCTGTTCAGTAAGCCAGCACCTATTCAGTAGGAGACCTTGGGCAAGACTCCCTAACACTGCTACGGCCTATAGAGCGCGTCCTAGTGGATGCAGCTCTGGCGCTTTGAGTCCGCCAGGAGAAAAGCGCGATATAAATGTTCTGTGTTTGTTGTTTTTTTTTGTCCTCAGAGGAGCTCACAATCTAATCCTACCATGGTCATAGTCTAATGTCCTACCATATTATTATTATGTATTTATATAGCACTGACATCTTCTGCAGCACATTACAGAGTGCTGCAGAAGATGTCAGTGCTATATATCCTCAGAGGAGCTCACAATCTAATCCTACCATAGTCATAGTGTAATGTCCTACCATATTATTATTATGTATTTATATAGCACTGACATCTTCTGCAGCACATTACAGAGTACATAGTCATGTCACTGACTGTCCTCAGAGGAGCTCACAGTCTAATCCTACCATAGTCATAGTCTAATGTCCTACCATATTATTATGTATTTATATAGCACTGACATCTTCTGCAGCACATTACAGAGTACTTAGTCATGTCACTGACTGTCCTCAGAGGAGCTCACAATCTAATCCTACCATAGTCATAGTCTAATGTCCTACCATATTATCTATATATATAATAGACTAAGTGCCTCAACCTTCAAACAAGAAGAAGAAGTACTTTGCATGAGAAAATGTATGCGTGATCAAACACCAAGTTTAAGGCCTCTTTTCCACGGACTGTTGAGCTGTGTGCTCAGCAAGCAGTTACCAGGCAGCAGTGAGCAGATACCAGGCAGCAACAAGCAGTTACCAGGCAGCAACAAGCAGTTACCAGGCAGCAGCAAGCAGTTATCAGTCAGCAGTGAGCAGATACCAGGCAGCAACCAGGCAGCAACAAGCAGTTACCAGGCAGCAGCAAGCAGTTACCAGGCAGCAGCAAGCAGTTACCAGGCAGCAGCAAGCAGTTACCAGGCAGCAGCGAGCAGTTACCAGGCAGCAGCGAGCAGTTACCAGGCAGCAGTGAGCAGTTACCAGGCAGCAGTGAGCAGTTGTGAGAGTTTGAGAGCCATTTCACTGCCTATTCACAGTCCATGGAAAAGAGGCCCTACCCTAGCAAGTCTGACATTGCAAATCTGGCCTAATTGGCTATTCATGAGGCAATGCTCATGCAAATGCATGCACAAACCAATACCACAAAGCAGTCACCCTGCTACATGCTACATTAGCACTATCCGGCTTAGTGCACACCAGAGCGGTTCGGCAGCGTTTTGCGATCCGCTTGCGGCTGCGGATACACTTGGGTAATGTATTTCAATGGGCTGGTGCACACCAGAGCGGGAGGCATTTTGCTGAAACGCATACTCCCGAGGTGAGGCATTTTTTTGGATTTCGGATGCGTTTCTGCCTCAATGTTAACCACCCTGGCGTTCTGATTAAATCGCCAGGGTGGCTGCGGGAGGGTTTTTTTTAAATAAAAAAAAAAATATTTCATGCAGCCAACTGAAAGTTGGCTGCATGAAAGCCCACTAGAGGGCGCTCCGGAGGCGATCTTCTGATCGCCTCCGGCGGCAAGAAATAACACGGAAGGCCGCAATGAGCGGCCCTCCGTGTTTCGCTTCCCTCGTCGCCATGGCGACGAGCGGAGTGACGTCATGGACGTCAGCCGACGTCCTGACGTCAGCCGCCTCCGATCCAGCCCTTAGCGCTGGCCGGAACTGTTTGTTCCGGCTACGCTGGGCTCGGGCGGCTGGGGGGACCCTCTTTCGCCGCTGCACGCGGCGGATCGCCGCGCTGCAGCGGCGATCAGGCAGCACACGCGGCTGGCAAAGTGCCGGCTGCGTGTGCTGCTTTTTATTTGGTGAAAATCGGCCCAGCAGGGCCTGAGCGGCAGCCTCTGGCGGTGTTGGACGAGCTGAGCTCGTCCAAACCGCTCAGCTGGTTAAGTATAGGAAAAACGCAAACCGCTCTGAAAAACGGCAGTTCAGAGCGGTTTTGCAGGCGTTTTTGTTACAGAAGCTGTTCAGTAACAGCTTTACTGTAACAATATATGAAATCTACTACACCAAAAACGCTTTACAAAACCGCAAAATGCTAGGTGAAATGCTACAGAAAAATAAGAAAAAGCGTTTCATCTGCTAGCATTTTGCGGATCTGCTAGCAGTTTTTGGTGTGCTCCAGGCCTCCAGAGCGCAACGGGGAGGATTCCCAATGCCCCCTTTTTATACAACTGGGGGGACCGCATGGTCCCAGGCTCTCTCACTGCCTGGAAACCACAGCGGCACCCCGGAGGGGGAGGCTGGGTGGCATGGACGACCCCCCCCCAAGTTTGGCCAGCGCCGGGGAGAGCCGTCTGCACCCACCTCCCAATATTAAAAACAGGCACTTACCTTAACGTCCATTGCGTTCTGCTACATGCGCATTAATTTGGGGGCACCACATGAGAAAGGAGAGAAGCATGGGTCACCCCGAGCTTTAGAGCTCAGGGCTGGCTCACATACAGCACTCCAGAGGGGGGGGAGGGGGGACAGGCGCACTCACTCCAGGGTTCACACCACCGGAGCAAGCCATCCACCACCTGCCTCCAAAGGATACAAACTGCACAAAATGCTTTCCATGAGAAAATGAATGCGCATGTAGCAGAACCCAATGGACGTTAAGGTAAGTGGCTGTTTTTAATATTAGGAGGTGGGTGCGGACGGCTCTCCCCAGCGCTGGCCACGCTGGGGGGGGGGGGGGGCGGCTGCGCCACCCAGCCTCCCACTCCGGGGTGCCGCTGTGGTTCCCAGGCAGCGAGAGAGCACTTTGCAGTATTGGTTTTTTGACTCTGCATAGTTTGGCATGCGAAAGCAAATGCATATTTGCATGAGCATTGCCTCATGAATAGCCAATTAGGCCAGATTTGCAAAGCCAGACTTGCTAGGGTTAAACTTGGTGTTTGAGCATGCATACATTTTCTCATGGAAAGCCTACTTCTTCTTGCTTCAAGGTTGAGGCACGTACTCTATTAGATAGATAGATGCGGCGTATGCTACGACGCGGGTTGGCTAGTAGTGTATTATTTTCATAGATTCCCCCAAGTGGGAAGAGTTTTACTTACTTCATTCTGAGTGTGGGAAATATAAAAAAAAAACGACGTGGGGTCCCCCCTCCCAGACCTCTTTAACCCCTTGTCCCCCATGCAGGCTGGGATAGCCAGAATGCGGAGCACCGGCCGCGTGGGGCTCCGCACCCTGACTATACCAGCCCGCATGGTCCATGGATTGGGGGGTCTCGGAAGGGGAGGGGCAGCCAAGCTTTCCCCTCCCCCTCCGAGCCCTTGTCCAATCCAAGGACAAGGGGCTCTTCTCTACCTCCGATGGGCGGTGGAGGTGGAGGCCGCGATTTCCTGGGGGGGGGTTCATGGTGGAATCTGGGAGTCCCCTTTAAAAAGGGGTCCCCCAGATGCCCACCCCCCTCCCAGGAGAAATGAGTATAGAGGTACTTGTACCCCTTACCCATTTCCTTTAAGAGTTAAAAGTAAATAAACACACAGACACTTTGAAAAAGTATTTTAATTGAACAAAAAACATAACCACGAAAAAAGTCCTTTAATATTCTTAATTAACCATTAATACTTACCTGTCCCTTTAAAAGCCAGTTCCCACGCAATATCCTCGGAAATATACTAATCAGTTACAATGTAACAAAGTTGTTACAATGTAACAACTTTGTTACTTTGTAACACTACCGCACCCGACGTCACTCGCCGCTCACCCGCCGGCCGCCGCATACACGCTAAGTCCCCGCCGGCTCCCGCCGTCCACTCCGCCCACACCTGTCACCCATATACATGCTGGCACCCATGGGTGCCAGCATGTATATAGGTGACATGTGGGAGAGGCGGGGAGGGCAGCGAGAGCCGGCGGGGACTTAGCGTCCTTCACCCGACAGAGCTCTGAGCTATATAGCTCAGAGCTCTCGAAAGCATCTTTGTATTTGGGCTCCAAGGAGCCCCATTGGTCCTTAGCAGACCAATGGGGTTCCTTCTGATTTAAAGGAACCCCATTGGTCTGCTAAGGACCAATGGGGCTCCTTGGAGCCCAAATACAAAGATGCTTTCGAGAGCTCTGAGCTATATAGCTCAGAGCTCTGTCGGGTGAAGGACGCTAAGTCCCCGCCGGCTCTCGCTGCCCTCCCCGCCTCTCCCACATGTCACCTATATACATGCTGGCACCCATGGGTGCCAGCATGTATATGGGTGACAGGTGTGGGCGGAGTGGACGGCGGGAGCCGGCGGGGACTTAGCGTGTATGCGGCGGCCGGCGGGTGAGCGGCGAGTGACGTCGGGTGCGGTAGTGTTAGTAACAAAGTTGTTACATTGTAACAACTTTGTTACATTGTAACTGATTAGTATATTTCCGAGGATATTGCGTGGGAACTGGCTTTTAAAGGGACAGGTAAGTATTAATGGTTAATTAAGAATATTAAAGGACTTTTTTCGTGGTTATGTTTTTTGTTCAATTAAAATACTTTTTCAAAGTGTCTGTGTGTTTATTTACTTTTAACTCTTAAAGGAAATGGGTAAGGGGTACAAGTACCTCTATACTCATTTCTCCTGGGAGGGGGGGTGGGCATCTGGGGGACCCCTTTTTAAAGGGGACTCCCAGATTCCACCATGAACCCCCTCCCCCAGGAAATCGCGGCCTCCACCTCCACCGCCCATCGGAGGTGGAGAAGAGCCCCTTGTCCTTGGATTGGACAAGGGCTCGGAGGGGGAGGAGAAAGCTTGGCTGCCCCTCCCCTTCCGAGACCCCCCAATCCATGGACCATGCGGGCTGGTATAGTCAGGGTGCGGAGCCCCACGCGGCCGGTGCTCCGCATTCTGGCTATCCCAGCCTGCATGGGGGACAAGGGGTTAAAGAGGTCTGGGAGGGGGGACCCCACGTCGTTTTTTTTTTATATTTCCCACACTCAGAACGAAGTAAGTAAAACTCTTCCCACTTGGGGGAATCTATGAAAATAATACACTATTGTTACCTGTGCAAAAAAAACTGACATTTTCCGCATTTAAAAGACATTTTTGCCCTTGAAACTTAAAAATCGATTTTCTCAAAAACTATAAGGTCTTTTTGAAAAAAAAATTTTTCCTCTTATTCCCACTGATCCCCTTAATATACCCTGGGAATTTGGTGTTCCTAAACTTTAAGCAGGCTTTGCTATTAACCGTTAAAGTCGGCGGGTTTTTAAATGTATACATTTTTCCTTTGAAACTTTAACAGCGATTTTCTCAAAAACTATAAGGTCTTTTTGAAAAATTTTTTTTTCCTCTTATTCCTCCTGATCTCCTTAATATATTCTCCAAATTTGAGGCTCTTAGCATTTAAGGGGGCTTTGCTATTAAGCGTTAAAGTCGGCGGCTACCTAACATTGATCCATGCGTCAACTTTTCCGCTTGGGAGCATGGCCATACGCATTAATTTCGTAATACCCGCTGTAATGCGAAAATTACGCGAAAATTACGCTTACGCGAAATTTCGCGAAATCCTTCTTCATTACGATTTTGTACTTACGGCCATAATCGTAATTACACTAATTACGCGAAATTTCGCGAAATCGTAATTACGTCACTACGCTCATCTCTAGTGTGAGCTCCTCTGAGGACAGTCAGTGACATGACTATGTACTCTGTAATGTGCTGCAGAAGATGTCAGTGCTATATAAATACATAATAATAATATGGGAGGACATTAGACTATGACTATGGTAGGATTATTTATATAGCACTGACACCTTCTGCAGCACATTACAGAGTACATAGTCATGTCACTGACTGTCCTCAGAGGAGCTTACAATCTAATCCTACCATAGTCATAGTGCAATGTCCTACCATATTATTATTATGTATTTATATAGCACTGACATCTTCTGCAGCACATTACAGAGTACACAGTCATGTCACTGACTGTCCTCAGAGGAGCTCACACTCTAATCCTACCATAGTCATAGTGTAATGTCCTACCATATTATTATTATGTATTTATATAGCACTGACATCTCCTGCAGCACATTACAGAGTACATAGTCATGTCACTGGCTGTCCTCAGAGGAGCTCACACTCTAATCCTACCATAGTCATAGTGCAATGTCCTACCATATTATTATTATGTATTTATATAGCACTGACATCTTCTGCAGCACATTACAGAGTACACAGTCATGTCACTGACTGTCCTCAGAGGAGCTCACACTCTAATCCTACCATAGTCATAGTGTAATGTCCTACCATATTATTATTATGTATTTATATAGCACTGACATCTCCTGCAGCACATTACAGGGTACATAGTCATGTCACTGACTGTCCTCAGAGGAGCTCACACTCTAATCCTACCATAGGCATAGCCTAATGTCCTACCATATTATTATTATGTATTTATATAGCACTGACATCTTCTGCAGCACATTACAGAGTACATAGTCATGTCACTGACTGTCCTCAGAGGAGCTCACACTCTAATCCTACCATAGTCCTAGTCTAATGTCCTACCATATTTTTATTATTATGTATTTATATTATTATTATTATTATTATTATTTATTGTATTTATAAAGCGCCAACATATTACGCAGCGCTGCACAATAGATAAATGGGTAACATACAGGTAGAACATACAGAAACTCACAACAAAACAAGATCATGCAAATGATTTGATAACAATACAGTGTCATAGGTCAAAATAGAGACTGTTCGAGTCTACAAAAGGGGTGGTTGTCAGTAAGATTGCATAATCAAGCTGGAAACACTAGGGAGGAGGGCCCTGCCGGAGGCTTACAATCTAAAGGGTGGGGTGGAGACAACAGGTGCATCTTTTGAGAGGGGGTCTAACAGAACATATTATGGTGCTGGTGTAGGGGGGAATGCGAGCGTGAAGAGGTGAGTCTTGAGAGCTTGTTTGAAGGTATTAAAGGTGGGGGCGAGTCTGACGGCTGGTGGGAGAGAGTTCCAGAGAGTAGGGGCAGCCCTGGTGAAGTCCTGCAATCGTGCGTGTGACTGAGTTATGCGTGGTGCGACTAGGCGCAGGTCATTGGAGGATCGGAGGGGGCGGGCTGGTATGTGCCTGTGGACCAGATCAGAGATGTAGATTGGGCAGGTCTTGTGCACTGATTTGTAGGCCAAGCACAGGATTTTGAAATTGATCCTAAAGCTGATGGGGAGCCAGTGTAGTGCTTTACAGAGCGGAGTTGTAGAGGCGCTGCAGTGAGAAGAATGTATCAGTCTGGCTGCCGCTAGAGTTGGGCCGAACCTCCGATTTTAGGTTCGCGAACTTCCGCAGAAGGTTCGGTTCGCGTTAAAGTTCGCGAACCGCAATAGACTTCAATGGGGATGCGAACTTTGAAAAAAAAAATTATGCTGGCCACAAAAGTGATGGAAAAGATGTTTCAAGGGGTCTAACACCTGGAGGGGGGCATGGCGGAGTGGGATACACGCCAAAAGTCCCCGGGAAAAATCTGGATTTGACGCAAAGCAGCGTTTTAAGGGCAGAAATCACATTGAATGCTAAATGACAGGCCTGAAGTGCTTTAAAACATCTTGCATGTGTATACATCAATCAGGTAGTGTAATTAAGGTACTGCTTCACACTGACACACCAAACTCACCGTGTAACGCACCGCAAACAGCTGTTTGTATAGTGACGGCCGTGCTGGGCTGGTGCGCACCATGGCGAGAGTGCAGGTTTTGGTGGCTTTACAGCCCATATGGTTGCCTGGCTGATGTAGCTGAATGACAGAACAGTGACTGTCCAGCTGATCAAATTTGGTCTGACCACAATGAGGCAACGACCTTATTATCGTGGGTGTGCCCCCCGAGACACTCATCTAGGCGCCGGTCATTGCTTCATTGTGATACGCAAGCCCCTTCACCATGGCAAGGTAATGATCACGAAGGGGAATGGGCGCATGTACATGCCTTTTCTTTTGTTGTTGCAGCTGCCCGCAGTGCAGCCAGAAAAATTAGGCAGTCATGTACACGCACCAGAAAAATTATTACAGCGGCCGCTGCTAGCAGCGGCCTAAAAAATTCAGCAAGGTATACAGTGGCGGGTTCACTGAACAGAACAGGTATACAGTGGCAGGTTCACTGAACAGAACAGGTATGCACTGGCGGGTTCACTGAACAGTACAGGTATACAGTGGCGGGTTCACTGAACACAACAGGTATGCAGTGGCGGGTTCACTGAACAGGTATGCAGTGGCAGGTTCACTGAACAGGTATGCAGTGGTGGGTTCACTGAAAAGGTATGCAGTGGTGGGTTCACTGAACAGGTATGCAGTGGTGGGTTCACAGTACAGGTATGCAGTGGTGGGTTCACAGAACAGGTATGCAGTGGTGGGTTCACAGAACAGGTATGCAGTGGCAGGTTCACTGAACAGGTATGCAGTGGTCTCACTGAACAGAACAGGTATGCAGCCAGGAACAAGCTAAGCCTAACTAATCTTTCCCTACGAGAGACAGTCTGCAGCAGCTCGCCCTACTCTGACTAATGCAGGCACACGAGTGACCGTAATGGCCACCACTGCCTGCCTTATATAAGGGGGGTGGGGCTCCAGGGGCTAGTGTAGCCTAATTGGCTACACTGGGCCTGCTGACTGTGATGTAGAGGGTCAAAGTTGACCCTCCATGGTGCGTTATGGGGCGAACCGAACTTCCGCAAAGGTTCGCCTGCGGGATGCGAACGCGAACCACGGAAGTTCGCATGGAACCGTTCGCAGGCAAACCGTTCGCCCCAACTCTAGCTGCCGCATTCATTACCAATTTAAGTGGGTCAGTACGGTTAAAGGGGAGGCCAGATAAAAGAGAATTGCAGTAGTCTATAGCACTGACATCCTCTGCAGCACATTACAGAGTACATAGTCATGTCACTGACTGTCCTCAGAGAAGCTCACACTCTAATCCTACCATAGTCATAATGTAATGTCCTACCATATTATTATTATGTATTTATATAGCACTGACATCTTCTGCAGCACTGTACAGAGTACATAGTCATGTCACTGACTGTCCTCAGAGGAGCTCACACTCTAATCCTACCATAGTCATAGTCTAATGTCCTACCATATTATTTTTGTGTATTTATATAGCACTGACATCTTCAGCAGCACATTACAGTGTACATAGTCATGTCACTGACTGTCCTCAGAGGAGCTTACTATCTAATCCTACTATAGTCATAGTCTAATGTCCTACCATATTATTATTATGTATTTATATAGCACTGACATCTTCTGCAGCACATTACAGAGTACATAGTCATGTCACTGACTGTCCTCAGAGGAGCTCACAGTCTGTTCCTACCATAGTCATAGTATAATGTCCTACCATATAATTATTATGTATTTATATAGCACTGACATCTTCTGCAGCGCTGTACAGAGTACATAGTCATGTCACTGACTGTCCTCAGAGGAGCTCACACTCTAATCCTACCATAGTCATAGTCTAATATCCTACCATATTATTATTATGTATTTATATAGCACTGACATCTTCTGCAGCACTGTACAGAGTACATAGTCATCTCACTGACTGTGCTCAGAGGAGCTCACACTCTAATCCTATCATAGACATAGTTTAATGTCCTACCATATTATTATTATGCATTGATATAGCACTGACATCTTCTGCAGCACATTACAGAGTACATAGTCATGTCACTGACTGTCCTCAGAGGAGCTCACACTCTAATCCTACCATAGTCATAGTGTAATGTCCTACCATATTATTATTATGTATTTATATAGCACTGACATCCTCTGCAGCACATTACAGAGTACATAGTCATGTCACTGACTGTCCTCAGAGAAGCTCACACTCTAATCCTACCATAGTCATAATGTAATGTCCTACCATATTATTATTATGTATTTATATAGCACTGACATCTCCTGCAGCACATTACAGAGTACATAGTCATGTCACTGACTGTCCTCAGAGGAGCTCACACTCTAATCCTACCATAGTCATAGTCTAATGTCCTACCATATTATTATTATGTATTTATATAGCACTGACATCTTCTGCAGCACATTACAGAGTACATAGTCATGTAACTGACTGCCCTCAGAGGAGCTCACACTCTAATCCTACCATAGTCATAGTGTAATGTCCCACCATATTATTATTATGTATTTATATAGCACTGACATCTCCTGCAGCACTGTACAGAGTACATAGTCATGCCACTGACTGTCCTCAGAGGAGCTCACACTCTAATCCTACCATAGTCATAGTGTAATGTCCTACCATATTATTATTATGTATTTATATAGCACTGACATCTCCTGCAGCACATTACAGAGTACATAGTCATGTCACTGACTGTCTTCAGAGGAGCTCACACTCTAATCCTACCATAGTCATAGTCTAATGTCCTACCATATTATTATTATGTATTTATATAGCACTGACATCTTCTGCAGCACTGTACAGAGTACATAGTCATGTCACTGACTGTCCTCAGGGGAGCTCACACTCTAATCCTACCATAGTCATAGTCTAATGTCCTACCATATTATTATTATGTATTTATATAGCACTGACATCTGCAGCACATTACAGAGTACATAGCCATGTCACTGACTGTCCCCAGAGGAGCTCACAATCTAATCCTACCATAGTCATAGTCTAATGCCCTACCATATTATTATTATGTATTTATATAGCACTGGCATCATCTGCAGCACATTACAGAGTACATAGTCATGTCACTGACTATCCTCAGAGGAGCTCACACTCTAATCCTACCATAGTCATAGTCTAATGTCCTACCATATTATTATTATGTATTTATATAGCACTGACATCTTCTGCAGCACTGTACAGAGTACATAGTCATTTCACTGACTGTCCTCAGAGAAGCTCACACTCTAATCCTACCATAGTCATAATGTAATGTCCTACCATATTATTATTATGTATTTATATAGCACTGACATCTCCTGCAGCACATTACAGAGTACATAGTCATGTCACTGACTGTCCTCAGAGGAGCTCACACTCTAATCCTACCATAGTCATAGTCTAATGTCCTACCATATTATTATTATGTATTTATATAGCACTGACATCTTCTGCAGCACATTACAGAGTACATAGTCATGTCACTGACTGCCCTCAGAGGAGCTCACACTCTAATCCTACCATAGTCATAGTGTAATGTCCCACCATATTATTATTATGTATTTATATAGCACTGACATCTCCTGCAGCACTGTACAGAGTACATAGTCATGCCACTGACTGTCCTCAGAGGAGCTCACACTCTAATCCTACCATAGTCATAGTGTAATGTCCTACCATATTATTATTATGTATTTATATAGCACTGACATCTCCTGCAGCACATTACAGAGTACATAGTCATGTCACTGACTGTCTTCAGAGGAGCTCACACTCTAATCCTACCATAGTCATAGTCTAATGTCCTACCATATTATTATTATGTATTTATATAGCACTGACATCTTCTGCAGCACTGTACAGAGTACATAGTCATGTCACTGACTGTCCTCAGGGGAGCTCACACTCTAATCCTACCATAGTCATAGTCTAATGTCCTCCCATATTATTATTATGTATTTATATAGCACTGACATCTCCTGCAGCACATTACAGAGTACATAGTCATGTCACTGACTGTCCTCAGGGGAGCTCACACTCTAATCCTGCCATAGTCATAGTCTAATGTCCTACCATATTATTATTATGTATTTATATAGCACTGACATCTGCAGCACATTACAGAGTACATAGCCATGTCACTGACTGTCCTCAGCGGAGCGCACAATCTAATCCTACCATAGTCATAGTCTAATGTCCTACCATATTATTATTATGTATTTATATAGCACTGACATCTTCTGCAGCAATTTCCAGAGTACATAGTCATGTCACTGACTGTCCTCAGAGGAGCTCGCACTCTAATCCTACCATAGTCATAGTCTAATGTCCTACCATATTATTATTATGTATTTATATAGCACTGACATCTTCGGCAGCACATTACAGAGTACATAGTCATGTCACTGACTGTCCTCAGAGGAGCTCACACTCTAATCCTACCATAGTCATAGTCTAATGTCCTACCATATTATTATTATGTATTTATATAGCACTGACATCTTCTGCAGCACTGTACAGAGTACATAGTCATGTCACTGCCTGTCCTCAGAGGAGCTCACACTCTAATCCTACCATAGTCATAGTCTAATGTCCTACCATATTATTATTATGTATTTATATAGCACTGACATCTTCTGCAGCAATTTCCAGAGTACATAGTCATGTCACTGACTGTCCTCGGAGGAGCTCGCACTCTAATCCTACCATAGTCATAGTCTAATGTCCTACCATATTATTATTATGTATTTATATAGCACTGACATCTTCTGCAGCACATTACAGAGTACATAGTCATGTCACTGACTGTCCTCAGAGGAGCTCACAATCTAATCCTACCATAGTCAGTCTAATGTCCTACCATATTATTATTATGTATTTATATAGCACTGACATCTTCTGCAGCACATTACAGAGTACATAGTCATGTCACTGCCTGTCCTCAGAGGAGCTCACACTCTAATCCTACCATAGTCATAGTCTAATGTCCTACCATATTATTTTTGTGTATTTATATAGCACTGACATCTTCAGCAGCACATTACAGTGTACATAGTCATGTCACTGACTGTCCTCAGAGGAGCTTACTATCTAATCCTACTATAGTCATAGTCTAATGTCCTACCATATTATTATTATGTATTTATATAGCACTGACATCTTCTGCAGCACATTACAGAGTACATAGTCATGTCACTGACTGTCCTCAGAGGAGCTCACAGTCTGTTCCTACCATAGTCATAGTATAATGTCCTACCATATAATTATTATGTATTTATATAGCACTGACATCTTCTGCAGCGCTGTACAGAGTACATAGTCATGTCACTGACTGTCCTCAGAGGAGCTCACACTCTAATCCTACCATAGTCATAGTCTAATATCCTACCATATTATTATTATGTATTTATATAGCACTGACATCTTCTGCAGCACTGTACAGAGTACATAGTCATCTCACTGACTGTGCTCAGAGGAGCTCACACTCTAATCCTATCATAGACATAGTTTAATGTCCTACCATATTATTATTATGCATTGATATAGCACTGACATCTTCTGCAGCACATTACAGAGTACATAGTCATGTCACTGACTGTCCTCAGAGGAGCTCACACTCTAATCCTACCATAGTCATAGTGTAATGTCCTACCATATTATTATTATGTATTTATATAGCACTGACATCCTCTGCAGCACATTACAGAGTACATAGTCATGTCACTGACTGTCCTCAGAGAAGCTCACACTCTAATCCTACCATAGTCATAATGTAATGTCCTACCATATTATTATTATGTATTTATATAGCACTGACATCTCCTGCAGCACATTACAGAGTACATAGTCATGTCACTGACTGTCCTCAGAGGAGCTCACACTCTAATCCTACCATAGTCATAGTCTAATGTCCTACCATATTATTATTATGTATTTATATAGCACTGACATCTTCTGCAGCACATTACAGAGTACATAGTCATGTCACTGACTGCCCTCAGAGGAGCTCACACTCTAATCCTACCATAGTCATAGTGTAATGTCCCACCATATTATTATTATGTATTTATATAGCACTGACATCTCCTGCAGCACTGTACAGAGTACATAGTCATGCCACTGACTGTCCTCAGAGGAGCTCACACTCTAATCCTACCATAGTCATAGTGTAATGTCCTACCATATTATTATTATGTATTTATATAGCACTGACATCTCCTGCAGCACATTACAGAGTACATAGTCATGTCACTGACTGTCTTCAGAGGAGCTCACACTCTAATCCTACCATAGTCATAGTCTAATGTCCTACCATATTATTATTATGTATTTATATAGCACTGACATCTTCTGCAGCACTGTACAGAGTACATAGTCATGTCACTGACTGTCCTCAGGGGAGCTCACACTCTAATCCTACCATAGTCATAGTCTAATGTCCTACCATATTATTATTATGTATTTATATAGCACTGACATCTGCAGCACATTACAGAGTACATAGCCATGTCACTGACTGTCCCCAGAGGAGCTCACAATCTAATCCTACCATAGTCATAGTCTAATGCCCTACCATATTATTATTGTGTATTTATATAGCACTGGCATCATCTGCAGCACATTACAGAGTACATAGTCATGTCACTGACTATCCTCAGAGGAGCTCACACTCTAATCCTACCATAGTCATAGTCTAATGTCCTACCATATTATTATTATGTATTTATATAGCACTGACATCTTCTGCAGCACTGTACAGAGTACATAGTCATTTCACTGACTGTCCTCAGAGAAGCTCACACTCTAATCCTACCATAGTCATAATGTAATGTCCTACCATATTATTATTATGTATTTATATAGCACTGACATCTCCTGCAGCACATTACAGAGTACATAGTCATGTCACTGACTGTCCTCAGAGGAGCTCACACTCTAATCCTACCATAGTCATAGTCTAATGTCCTACCATATTATTATTATGTATTTATATAGCACTGACATCTTCTGCAGCACATTACAGAGTACATAGTCATGTCACTGACTGCCCTCAGAGGAGCTCACACTCTAATCCTACCATAGTCATAGTGTAATGTCCCACCATATTATTATTATGTATTTATATAGCACTGACATCTCCTGCAGCACTGTACAGAGTACATAGTCATGCCACTGACTGTCCTCAGAGGAGCTCACACTCTAATCCTACCATAGTCATAGTGTAATGTCCTACCATATTATTATTATGTATTTATATAGCACTGACATCTCCTGCAGCACATTACACAGTACATAGTCATGTCACTGACTGTCTTCAGAGGAGCTCACACTCTAATCCTACCATAGTCATAGTCTAATGTCCTACCAAATTATTATTATGTATTTATATAGCACTGACATCTTCTGCAGCACTGTACAGAGTACATAGTCATGTCACTGACTGTCCTCAGGGGAGCTCACACTCTAATCCTACCATAGTCATAGTCTAATGTCCTCCCATATTATTATTATGTATTTATATAGCACTGACATCTCCTGCAGCACATTACAGAGTACATAGTCATGTCACTGACTGTCCTCAGGGGAGCTCACACTCTAATCCTGCCATAGTCATAGTCTAATGTCCTACCATATTATTATTATGTATTTATATAGCACTGACATCTGCAGCACATTACAGAGTACATAGCCATGTCACTGACTGTCCTCAGCGGAGCGCACAATCTAATCCTACCATAGTCATAGTCTAATGTCCTACCATATTATTATTATGTATTTATATAGCACTGACATCTTCTGCAGCAATTTCCAGAGTACATAGTCATGTCACTGACTGTCCTCAGAGGAGCTCGCACTCTAATCCTACCATAGTCATAGTCTAATGTCCTACCATATTATTATTATGTATTTATATAGCACTGACATCTTCGGCAGCACATTACAGAGTACATAGTCATGTCACTGACTGTCCTCAGAGGAGCTCACACTCTAATCCTACCATAGTCATAGTCTAATGTCCTACCATATTATTATTATGTATTTATATAGCACTGACATCTTCTGCAGCACTGTACAGAGTACATAGTCATGTCACTGCCTGTCCTCAGAGGAGCTCACACTCTAATCCTACCATAGTCATAGTCTAATGTCCTACCATATTATTATTATGTATTTATATAGCACTGACATCTTCTGCAGCAATTTCCAGAGTACATAGTCATGTCACTGACTGTCCTCGGAGGAGCTCGCACTCTAATCCTACCATAGTCATAGTGTAATGTCCTACCATATTATTATTATGTATTTATATAGCACTGACATCTCCTGCAGCACATTACAGAGTACATAGTCATGTCACTGCCTGTCCTCAGAGGAGCTCAAAAACTAATCCTACCATAGTCAGTCTAATGTCCTACCATATTATTATTATGTATTTATATAGCACTGACATCTTCTGCAGCACATTACAGAGTACATAGTCATGTCACTGCCTGTCCTCAGAGGAGCTCACACTCTAATCCTACCATAGTCATAGTGTAATGTCCTACCATATTATTATTATGTATTTATATAGCACTGACATCTTCTGCAGCACTGTACAGAGTACAGTACTGGCAAAAAGTTTAGAGACTGTCAAAAAATACTGGAAATGAGAAAAGTTAGAGCTTAACCACTTGAGGACCGCAGTGTTAACCTCCCCTAAAGACCAGACCATTTTTAGTTAAATAGGCCAGGTTTAAGGCCAAGCTGCAGGGTCGTAAAACACAGCACACAAGTGACCCCCCCCTTTTCTCACCACCAACAGAGCTCTCTGTTGTTGGGGTCTGATCACTCCCCCTATGTTTGTTTTTTTTATAAATATTTATTTATATTATTTTTAAATAAAATGTTGCTTTTTATTTTTTATTTTTACTGACCTCCCTCCCTCCCTCCCTCCCCTGGCCAGCCTATTACAATGGATCGCTTCCCTGTGTCCCAGGGGGAGAGCAGTGTCACACGGCTGTCCCCAGTACAGCGCTGCTGCAGATCGCAGCACTGTACTACCCTATTAGACGGCGATCGCCGCTCAGAGAATGAAGGCGGAGCAGAGACTTCCAAGCAGGAGATGCGTGTGCAGCCTGTGCGGGATCTCCTGCTAGCCCCATAGACAGCCGATCACGCCAATGGGTGTGGAGCAGTCGGCAAGTAGTTATGTTTTTATAATAGCAATTTGCATATACTCCAGAATGATAAGAAGAGTGTTCAGATGAATTGCATAGTCCTTCTTTGCCATGAGAATTAACTGAATCCCCCAAAAAACCTTTCCACTGCATTTCATTGCTGTCATTAAAGGACCTGCTGAGATAATTTCTGTAATCGTCTTTCTAAAGACTCATACACACATCAGACTATAGTCTTTGGAAACTGAAAGATCACAGACCAATCTTACCATCCTTCATGTAGTATGAGAGCCACACCTTCACAGTCTTTTCTATGGAGCTGATCTCCACATCAGACAGAAATCTTACCCCCTTCCATGTAGTATGAGAGCCATACCTACACAGTCTATTCTATGGAGCTGCACTCCCCATCAGATAGAAATCTTACCCCCTTCCATGTAGTATGAGAGCCACACCTACACAGTCTATTCTATGGAGCTGCACTCCCCATCAGACAGAGATCTTACCCCCTTCCATGTAGTATGAGAGCCACACCTACACAGTCTATTCTATGGAGCTGATCTCCCCATCAGACAGAGATCTTACCCCCTTCCATGTAGTATGAGAGCCACACCTACACAGTCTATTCTATGGAGCTGCACTCCCCATCAGACAGAAATCTTACCCCCTTCCATGTAGTATGAGAGCCACACCTACACAGTCTATTCTATGGAGCTGCACTCCCCATCAGACAGAAATCTTACCCCCTTCCATGTAGTATGAGAGCCACACCTACACAGTCTATTCTATGGAGCTGCACTCCCCATCAGACAGAAATCTTACCCCCTTCCATGTAGTATGAGAGCCACACCTACACAGTCTATTCTATGGAGCTGAACTCCCCATCAGACAGAAATCTTACCCCCTTCCATGTAGTATGAGAGCCACACCTACACAGTCTATTCTATGGAGCTGCACTCCCCATCAGACAGAGATCTTACCCCCTTCCATGTAGTATGAGAGCCACACCTACACAGTCTATTCTATGGAGCTGATCTCCCCATCAGACAGAGATCTTACCCCCTTCCATGTAGTATGAGAGCCACACCTACACAGTCTATTCTATGGAGCTGAACTCCCCATCAGACAGAAATCTTACCCCCTTCCATGTAGTATGAGAGCCACACCTACACAGTCTATTCTATGGAGCTGCACTCCCCATCAGACAGAGATCTTACCCCCTTCCATGTAGTATGAGAGCCACACCTACACAGTCTATTCTATGGAGCTGCACTCCCCATCAGACAGACATCTTACCCCCTTCCATGTAGTATGAGAGCCACACCTACACTGTCTATTCTATGGAGCTGAACTCCCCATCAGACAGAGATCTTACCCCCTTCCATGTAGTATGAGAGCCATACTCTACACAGTCTATTCTATGGAGCTGAACTCCCCATCAGACAGAAATCTTACCCCCTTCCATGTAGTATGAGAGCCACACCTACACAGTCTATTCTATGGAGCTGCACTCCCCATCAGACAGAAATCTTACCCCCTTCCATGTAGTATGAGAGCCACACCTACACAGTCTATTCTATGGAGCTGAACTCCCCATCAGACAGAAATCTTACCCCCTTCCATGTAGTATGAGAGCCACACCTACACAGTCTATTCTATGGAGCTGAACTCCCCATCAGACAGAAATCTTACCCCCTTCCATGTAGTATGAGAGCCACACCTACACAGTCTATTCTATGGAGCTGCACTCCCCATCAGACAGAAATCTTACCCCTTCCATGTAGTATGAGAGCCACACCTACACAGTCTATTCTATGGAGCTGCACTCCCCATCAGATAGAAATCTTACCCCCTTCCATGTAGTATGAGAGCCACACCTACACAGTCTATTCTATGGAGCTGCACTCCCCATCAGACAGGAATCTTACCCCCTTCCATGTAGTATGAGAGCCACACCTACACAGTCTATTCTATGGAGCTGCACTCCCCATCAGACAGAGATCTTACCCCCTTCCATGTAGTATGAGAGCCATACCTTCACAGTCTTTTCTATGGAGCTGAACTCCCCATCAGACAGAAATCTTACCCCCTTCCATGTAGTATGAGAGCCATACCTACACAGTCTATTCTATGGAGCTGAACTCCCCATCAGACAGAAATCTTACCCCCTTCCATGTAGTATGAGAGCCACACCTACACAGTCTATTCTATGGAGCTGCCCTCCCCATCAGACAGAAATCTTACCCCCTTCCATGTAGTATGAGAGCCACACCTACACAGTCTATTCTATGGAGCTGCACTCCCCATCAGACAGGAATCTTACCCCCTTCCATGTAGTATGAGAGCCACTCCTACACAGTCTATTCTATGGAGCTGCACTCCCCATCAGACAGGAATCTTACCCCCTTCCATGTAGTATGAGAGCCATACCTACACAGTCTATTCTATGGAGCTGCACTCCCCATCAGACAGAGATCTTACCCCCTTCCATGTAGTATGAGAGCCACACCTACACAGTCTATTCTATGGAGCTGCACTCCCCATCAGACAGAAATCTTACCCCCTTCCATGTAGTATGAGAGCCATACCTTCACAGTCTTTTCTATTGAGCTGAACTCCCCATCAGATAAAAATCTTTGCAAGATGCTGCAGACAAAGATGCTGTACACATGCAACAGATCAGTATCTGCAAAAGATCTGTTCCTGCAAAAGATCCGTTCCTGCAAATTGCAATGATAGTCTATGAGATCTGCCGATCATCATACACATATGATTTAACTGACATTCATCTGCAGATCAAGCAATCATCCGCAGATCTGAAAAACCATCCTGGTGGATCTGATCTGCAGATGAATGTCAGTTAAATCATGTGTGTATGATGATCTGCAGATCTCATAGACTATCATTACAATTTGCAGGAATGGATTTTTGGCAGTAACAGATCTTTTGCAGCTACAGATCTTTTGTGTCTGTACAGCATCTGTGTGTACAGCATCTTGCAAAGATTTTTTTCTGATGTGGAGTTCAGCTCCATAGAAAAGACTGTGTAGAGTATGGCTCTCATACTACATGGAAGGGTGGTAAGATTGGTCTGTGATCTTTCAGTTTCCAAAGACTATAGTCTGATGTGTGTATGAGCCTTTACTCAGGTGAGAATGTTGACGAGCACAAGGCTGGAGATCATTATGTCAGGCTGATTGGGTTAGAATGACAGACTGACATGTTAAAAGTAGAGATTGCTCGAACCTCCGATTTTAGGTTTGCGAACGTTGAACGCGAACTTCCGCAAAAGTTCGGTTTGTGCAAACTTTGCAAACCGCAATAGACTTCAATGGGGAGGCGAACTTTGAAAACTAGAAACACTTATGCTGGCCAGAAAAGTGATGGAAAAGATGTTGCAAGGGGTCTAACACCTGGAGGGGGGCATGGCGGAGTGGGATACATGCCAAAAGTCCCGGGGAAAATCTGTATTTGGCGCAAAGCAGCGTTTTAAGTGCAGAAATCACATTGAATGCTAAATTGCAGGCCTAAAGTGCTCTCAAACATCTTGCATGTGTATACATCAATCAGGGAGTGTAATTAGAGTACTGCTTCACACTGACACACCAAACTCACCGTGTAACGCACCGCAAACAGCTGTTTGCATAGTGACGGCCGTGCTGGACTGGTGCGCACCGTGGCCAGAGTGTAGGCCGTGGCGTTTTTCAAGCCCATATGGTCGCCGGGCTGTGGTAGCTCAATGATAGAACAACAGTGACTGTCCAGCTGATCAAATTTGGTCTGACCACAATGAAGCAACGACCTTATTATCTTTGGTGTGCCCCCCCCGAGACACTCATATAGCCGGCGGTCATTGCTTCATTGTGATACACAAGCCCCTTCACCGCGGCAAGGTAATGATCACGAAGGGGGATGGGCACATGTACATGCCTTTTGTGTTGTTGTTGCAGCCGCAGTGCAGCCAGAAAAATTAGGCAGGCATGTACACGCACTAGAAAAAATTGTTGTTGTTTCTGTTAGCGGCCGCTGCTAGCAGCTGCCTTAAAAATTCAGGAATCCACCTGGAGTCCTGGACCCTGTTGGTGGTGGCGGAGAAGGCAGTCAAGCGGCCTGCGGGCAGATATGTTGTGTGGGGAGTGACTTAGTCTCGGGGCAGGCAGTCACATGGCGTGCAGGCAGAGATGCTGTGTGTGGGGACTGACTTAGTCTTCGGGCAGGCCTGACCGTGCTTTGCAGACCACGTGGTCAGATGGACCCTTGACCCAACGCTGTGTGCCAGAGATGACACCACTTGCCTTTCAGCATCACGGTACAGTTTGGGTATCACCTTTTTTGAGAAATAATTGTGTGATGGTATCTTCCACTGCGGTGTGTGGCTTTGCTTTTGTGTGCTGCTTTTCCTCAGGTGGTCATCCCATTGCAGTTTGTGCTTTGTCATCATGCGCCTTCATAAGGAAGTTGTCCCTACGCGGGTCTTGGTCTTTCCATGGCTCAATTTTCGGTGGCAGAGAGTACAGATGGCATTGCTCTCATCTGAGGCAGACACACACAAACATTTCCACACGGCTGAGCCCTGGGATGATGGCAATTTGGTGGTGGTGGCCGACTGAGTGTTAAGTGGGGTGCCAGAATCAGAGCAGGAGGAGGAAGATATGTCACGCTTCCGTGCGGAAGCTGACGAAGATGAGGTGTTCTGTGTTAAATAGTCAAGTACGTCCTGATAATCTTGGGGGTTGATGGCGCGTGCCTTCTGAACACTGTATTTTGGTCCAGGGCCGCACAAAATCATGACAGCATGACCTGGAACAGACCTGCCGGGTGGCCTGCCTCTTGCTCTGCCTCTGACTCTGCCTGTTTTGTCCATATTGGGGGGGATGAAGTGAAAGGTATGCACTGACTTGACTAATACAATGTGCGGTTACACAGGTGCAGTGAACAGGTATGCATGGACTGGTATCAATACAATGTGCAGTTGTCACTATAAGTAGATGTACAGAGGCGCCAAAAGGATAAAATATGCTAAAATGTTTAAAATATTCGGGTGGCGGCGGTGGACCGGCCACTCAGAAATAGACTCGATGCTGTCGCTTAAAGGGACACTTAAGTCAAACAAAAAAAATGAGTTTTACTCACCTGGGGCTTCCAATAGCCCTCTGCTGTTGTCCGGTGCCCTCGCCGTCTCCCCCCAATCCTCCTGGCCCCGCCGGCAGCCACTTCCTGTTTCGTGACAGGAGCTGACAGGCTGGGGACGCGAGTGATTCTTCACGTTCCCAGACACATTAGCACCCTGTATGCTGCTATATGGTATAGGATATATGCTATAGCAGCATAGATGGCGCTATTGTGGCCAGGAACGCGAAGAATCACTCGCGTCCCCAGCCTGTCAGCTCCTGTCACCGAAACAGGAAGTGGCTGCCGGTGGGGCCAGGAGGATCGGAGGGAGACGGCGAGGGCACCGGACAGCTGCAGGGGGCTATTGGAAGCCCTCGGTGAGTAAAACTCATTTTTTTGGTTTGACTTAAGTGTCCCTTTAAGATAAAGACAATTTATTCACATACTCCATGAACAGAACCGCAACGCGTTTCACGGGTATATTCCCGCTTCCTCAGGCAATAAACAGATAGGAGTACACAGTACAGTCTCAAGGTCACGAATAGCGCCTCTGCAGAGGCGCTATTCGTGACCTTGAGACTGTACTGTCTTTATCTTAAGCGACAGCATCGAGTCTATTTCTGAGTGGCCGGTCCACCGCCGCCACCCGAATATTTTAAACATTTTAGCATATTTTATCCTTTTGGCGCCTCTGTACATCTACTTGTCAAGATATCCACCCTTGGTGGTTGGAAGGGTGACAAACCCTCCTTTCCTTCTTCAGAGAGCGACATCTTAATCCTGAGTGGGGACAGGTCTAATCTCCCCACCTGCCTATATAGTGGTTGCCTAAACGGTAACCCATGTTTGTAAGTATAATACTTACTCCACACTAATTCTCCCTGATCCAATACATACTACACTATATTGGGCTCTCGGTTTCTCTGTTTTATATTAGTTGTCACTATGGTAGGATTAGATTGTGAGCTCCTCTGAGGACAGTCAGTGACATGACTATGTACTCTGTAATGTGCTGCAGGAGATGTCAGTGCTATATAAATACATAATAATAATATGGTAGGACATTAGACTATGACTATGGTAGGATTAGAGTGTGAGCTCCTCTGAGGACAGTCAGTGACATGACTATGTACTCTGTAATGTGCTGCAGAAGATGTCAGTGCTATATAAATACATAATAATAATATGGTAGGACATTACACTATGACTATGGTAGGATTAGAGTGTGAGCTCCTCTGAGGACAGTCAGTGACATGACTATGTACTCTGTAATGTGCTGCAGGAGATGTCAGTGCTATATAAATACATAATAATAATATGGTAGGACATTAGACTATGACTATGGTAGGATTAGAGTGTGAGCTCCTCTGAGGACAGTCAGTGACATGACTATGTACTCTGTAATGTGCTGCAGGAGATGTCAGTGCTATATAAATACATAATAATAATATGGTAGGGCATTAGACTATGGCTATGGTAGGATTAGACTGTGAGCTCCTCTGAGGACAGTCAGTGACATGACTATGTACTCTGTAATGTGCTGCAGGAGATGTCACTGCTATATAAATACATAATAATAATATGGTAGGACATTAGACTATGACTATGGTAGGATTAGAGTGTGAGCTCCTCTGAGGACAGTCAGTGACATGACTATGTACTCTGTAATGTGCTGCAGGAGATGTCACTGCTATATAAATACATAATAATAATATGGTAGGACATTACACTATGACTATGGTAGGATTAGAGTGTGAGCTCCTCTGAGGACAGTCAGTGACATGACTATGTACTCTGTAATGTGCTGCAGAAGATGTCAGTGCTATATAAATACATAATAATAATATGGTAGGACATTAGACTATGACTATGGTAGGATTAGAGTGTGAGCTCCTCTGAGGACAGTCAGTGACATGACTATGTACTCTGTAACGTGCTGCAGAAGATGTCAGTGCTATATAAATACATAATAATAATATGGTAGGACATTAGACTATGACTATGGTAGGATTAGAGTGTGAGCTCCTCTGAGGACAGTCAGTGACATGACTATGTACTCTGTAATGTGCTGCAGAAGATGTCAGTGCTGTATAAATACATAATAATAATATGGTAAGACATTAGACTATGACTATGGTAGGATTAGACTGTGAGCTCCTCTGAGGACAGTCAGTGACATGACTATGTACTCTGTCTGTAATGTGCTGCAGAAGATGTCAGTGCTATATAAATACATAATAATAATATGGGAGGACATTAGACTATGACTATGGTAGGATTAGATTGTGATATTTTATTAAAAATTATCAAAAATACATAAGCATACACATAAATAAATAATAAAAGTATGCACATCAGTATGACACAACACAAGGAATGCCTCAGCATAAGAAATAAACAAATTATACCATAAGGAACCTGCCAAGGAGGTACTCATGCACTCACACTCATACTAACAAGACTTTAACAAACCACCACAAAAACGACACTGACAACACCTACATTACAACAGTCATACAACTAAAACCACCAACATAAACTACATTCAGACCACTCATATGGCAATTATGGAGCTTTTATGTCCAGAATTTGAGAAATGAACACTGAAGACTAAAGACAAACAAAGAAACGAGACACAAAAAACTAAATAAATAAATTACAGGACAGTGCAAAGAGGAAATAAAAGGAAAATAATAAAAACCTCAACCAAAACACATATATACAGGAACACAAAGGGACAACTCCCTTGTGTTTGCGGCCTATCTTCAAAAAATGAGTATAAAAAAAAAGATCAAAATCTACAGTGGAAGAGTAAGAGACAGAAAAGACCCATCACCAAGAGAGACTCCACCAGGTCAAGGAGGCTTGATGTTCTGCCATGCCAGAGCCCAAGCTCCTCTTCCCAGTTTACGCCTCTCTAAGTACCGAATCTGCCCAACCTCACCGAGTATGTTGCTCACCACCACCTGGACAGGCAAGATTTTCTGTCTAATAGCTAAATCACACCGTGCTAACCAAGTGCAGCGCCTAACCACTAAACTGACTATATATAAAGTGCACAAATCATAACCCTGGCGTTGGTTGAAGGCTCCATATGCCCACTCAGCATAACTGAGATGCTCCAGAAATGGGATATTGAGGGACCCACCCACCTGTTTTTACACCTCTACATTGAAGGGACATGACACCAGGAAGTGGTCCATGCTCTCCTCAACACCGCATCCTTGTCGAGGACAAACACGTTCCATCACACTCCTGCACTTCATGTTCCCCCCAACATAAAGCTTGCCCTGAAAAGTAAGCTAGGCGATGTCCCACAATTTATTCGGAATTCGCGGCGAGTTAAACACTTGTAACCCCTCCTCCAAAATTGTGCCTGGGCAATCCCTCAAGGCCAGTGTGTCATGATAGTAAGAATCTATCACCCGAGCCAAGAGGGCTTTCCTCTCGACCAATCTGATATCTTCCACCGTCAATCCCCACCGCAATAATTTCT
This sequence comes from Hyperolius riggenbachi, assembly GCF_040937935.1. Taxonomy (NCBI): domain Eukaryota; kingdom Metazoa; phylum Chordata; class Amphibia; order Anura; family Hyperoliidae; genus Hyperolius; species Hyperolius riggenbachi. Next base: position 2,330,436 of record NC_090653.1, read on the forward strand.
TCATACAAGGTATAACGTAGGCCGGAAGATAGCCATGGCGTGCTCTCAAATTTTTCACTGGGCCACCGCTCTTCCAGCTCCCAAGGAAAGGCTCACACCAATCTTGAAAAATACTAACCCAACTAGGCGGGCTCTCTGCAAGCATGTTACCAACATTGTACTTAATGAAAATCAGAGAGAAAAAGACAATCGGGTTGACCATCCCTAGGCTACCCTCCCACCTAGTTCTGAAAGTAATGTTCCTGCGTACATGGTTCAGCTTGTTCCCCCAGAGCATCAGAATCAGAATCAGAATCAGAATTCGTTTATTTCGCCAAGCACGGTTGGGCCGTGCCCGGAATTGGATTTGACACATTGAAGGCACAAAAAGAGTTATACAACAGAAAGGAGTAGTACACAGAGCAAGGGTAATACAACAGGACATGAGAATACACATTGACGTTTTATACACATTATCGTTTGACGTAGAGCATTTCGGGACTAGCAGGGACAGCAGTGTGTGACAGCAGGTGACTCTAGCATGACCTAAGCAAGGCAGATAACAACACAGCCGCAGTCAAGGTCAGATGTTAGACTGGAGACGGCTACAGGGGGGGTCAGTACAACGGGCAGAGTTCAAGAGTCTGATGGCAGTGGGGAAAAAGTGTTCATACGCCTAGTGGTTTTAGCAGGGATGGACCGGAACCTCCGACCTAGTTTGAGTCGCCTGAAAAAAGCGTGGCCAGGGTGCGAGAGGTCACCCACAATTTTCATTGCTCTGTTATGCAGTCTGGTGTTGTAGATGTGATCAAGAGGGGGAAGAGGTTTCCCGATGATCCTCTCCGCTGCGCTGATGACCCTCTGAAGTTTGTGTCTGTCACTGGTGGTGCAGCCAGCGAACCAGACCAGGATGGATGAGCAGAGGACTGACTCGATCGTTGCAGAGTAGAAGGACCTCAGAAGTTCTTGGGCCATACCAAACTTCTTTAGTTGGCGAAGGAAGAAGAGTCTTTGCTGAGCCTTCTTCTGAGTTGCGGTGGTATTTGCCCTCCAGGTCAGATCGTGAGAGATGGTTGTACCCAGAAGGCGGACGCTGGGAACCCTAGCGACTTCGGTACCCTCGATGTACATAGGGGGGGGGATTACTGGCATACTTCCTGAAATCAATGACCATCTCCACGGTTTTGGCTGTGTTGAGAACCAGCCTATTCTCTCTACACCAATTGCGGACTCTGTCAACCTCCTGGCTGTAGAACAAGCCATTGATCCTGGTATTTAGGGATGCTGGCAAAATTGCAACGTAGCTGACGTATAACATGATGGGAACCAGATAGGTTTTGATCAAGTCAACCCTTTCTCTAAGAGTTAAACTCCAACTCTTCCAACGTTCTACTTTTACGCTGACATCCTTTAGTTTGCTTTCCCAATTTCGCAGGCCATAATCGCCTGGGCCGAATCTGATGCCAAGGATTTTTATTTCGGGTTGAGGCACAGGGAAGGAACCAGGAAGTTCAAAGGATTCTCCATCCTTTCCCATCCAGAAAGTTTCACATTTATCTGGATTGATCATTGAACCTGATGCCAACGAGTACCGAGTGATCTCTTCGGCAACCACCAACGCCTCCTCTGCCTCTGAGACCACTACAGTAACGTCATCAGCATACGCCAACACCTTTAGAGGCAAGACACCAGGGACGCCCACTGGAACCCCACTAAGCGTGCCGCCATCTAGCCTCCTCACGAAGGGGTCAATGGCAAACACATACAGTAGAGAACTCAAAGGGCAACCCTGGCGGACCCCAGAACTCACCTCAAAAGGCTGGCCGACCCAACCATTGATGAGCATGAAACTTTCAGCCCCTTTGTACAATGTCTGCAGCCAATTAACAAACCCACCCGGCAAACCATAAACGCAGAGCAAACGCCATAGATACTTGTGATTGACTCGATCAAAAGCCTTTGACTGGTCCAAAGTCAGCAGGTACTTTCCCCAACCTTCAGCCTGCACCGTTCCAGGACTTCCCGGACAGCTAATAGTGCTGAGAGTGTGCTCCTACCCGAAACAGAACAGTGCTGATGGCAGGAAAGTACATCCGTTACCTGGGACAGACGCCAGAATAAAACTTTTGCCAGGATCTTCCTGTCGATGTTGAGAAGGCTGATGGGACGCCAATTCTCAATCATCTCAGGATCACGATCTTTTGACAAGAGGATAACTGCAGATTGCCTCATGGAGGGCGGTAACTGGCCCTCAGCAAGGCAGTCGTTAAAAACACCAGCCAATTGAGGGGCCAAGATGGATATGAAAGCCTTGTAAAATTCGGCCGTCAACCCATCCGGACCCGGGGTTTTTTTTGGTGCGAGACCACCAATGGCCTTCGCGACTTCTTCTGCAGTAATCTCTCCTGTCAAATCTGTAGCAGGGACATTTACATTTCCCAGACCAGGTGTGGAAGCCAAGAAGTTCTCCATTCTCGTTTGGTCAAGTGGCTTCTCTCCAAGCAGGTCAGCGTAAAACTCTCTAGCAATAGATAGGATCTCTGACCTGGACTTTGCCAAAGACCCCGATCTATCCCTGAGACCATTGACCGTCTTAAGCGCTGCACTTTGTTTGTAGCTCTGGTAAGGGTCAGGCGAGTGGTATTTCCCATGATCCCTCTCCAGAACCAAAGAAGCCAGCCGGTCATACTGCTGCTGCTTGAGGCGAAGTTTGACCTCAGAGATCTCCCCCGGATCTCCACCCTCAGAAACGAGAATGTTTAACCTCTCCCTTAATTGCTGGCAAGCAATGTTGTTATCAATACTTCTACTTAATGATAGACCCTTGAAAAATTTAATCACACGCTTCTTGACCAGCTCCCACCACCCAGACCTACTGTTGAAGCAGTCCAGGATGGAAACCTGTGCATGAAAAAACTCCTCGAAGGATTGTCTTACCCTTCCTTCCAGCAGCAGGGACGAATTCATCCTCCAAATACCCCTACCTCTGGGAGGAGCATCTGAAGTATTCAAACACACCGACAGAATAAGGTGATCAGAGAATTCCACCGCCAGCAACCCGGGGGTTGAAGTAGTGACATTCTCGGAAACAAAAAACCTATCTATCCTACTCTTATGACTACCTCTAGTAAAGGTGAACCCCGTGAGATTTGGTGAATGACGAATGTGCGCATCCACCAAATCAGCCTCATTAACCAATCTAACTAAGTACCTACCTGATCCCAGGTACTTGACCTGTCCCTAGACCTAGTGATGGTGTTAAAATCACCACCTAGGATCACAGGGTAGGCACAAAAAAGGAAAGGCCTGATCTGTGTGAAGAGGCGTTTCCTCGCCCCACAGGACCTCGGGTCGGCATAGATGTTAATAAGCCGGAGGTCTTGCCTCCCCACAAAGACGTCCAAGACCAAACACCTCCCCATCTCTACCTCAATTACTCACCGGCATGTTACCATATCAGTTCTAAAGAGAACTGCCACACCACTACCAGGCTCTCCCGCAAGGGACCAGTAACTCAGACCAGACCTCCAGTCCCTCTCAGCCAACCAAAGGTCAGCCATAGAGGTGAGCCTAGTCTCCTGCAGGAAAAAAATATCAGCATCAAAGCTGGCCAGAATTGAGAAAGCCAAACTTCGAGCTCTGGGGGTTTTGATGCTGGCAACGTTGATCGTTGCCAGCATAAGTGGTGGGGGAGCAGCCATCAGAGTAATTAAGGCTTCCCTTTGTCTTCCCTAGACAAATACAGAAAAAAAATAAAAGCACAACATTAACAGTAAACAAAAGAACATTAACACTACTGGACAGTACCCCCTTGGTCAGGCACTGATCCACTAACTTCCATGTCTTCCTCCTCAGAGGAGAAAGTCGCCCCTTCCAGGGCTTCAAACCTGTTTGACAATTTAATGTCAGATCTCTTGCGAGAAGCCTCAGCTCTCGCCAGAGATCTCATGTCATCCACTGACTTAGTTCTCTTCTTTTTTACATTCTTCAGCCTTTCCTCCCTATCATCCCGGAACCGAGAATCCTCGGCCCGAGAATCAAGGGACACCCTGGAGGGAGGCTGAAAATCATCTTTGGTAGGAAGGGAAGAGGAGGGGGTAGGCTGAGGATTGGGCTGGGGGACAGGGGGAAGGGTGGGCTGGGAAGAGGGAAGGGATCTGGGAAGGGAGTGTGAACGGGTGTTAGGATGGGAAGAAGGGGAAAAAAATTGGTTTAGAGGAGGTAGAAGGTATGGGCTGTCTAGCACCCCTACCCCTAGACCCCCTCTGAGGTCTAGGCTGTTGCCCAGTGGAAGGAGGGTCCATAGCCCCTCCCGCCGCATCCCTGACGTGATACTGCCGCCCAGGTCCAGTCTTCGCTGAGGCCGCACCAGTCTGAATGTCGGAAGAAGGAGACACAGAAGAAGGGTACACGTTTTCTGGCTCAGGAGGGGACACATGGGAAACAGACTGGACAGGGACATTGGGAGAAATAGACGACCGGGCTTCTTCCTCCATAGAGACCAGCACGGCCTTCCTTAACTCCAAGGGCATATGCCACCAGGAGTTCGGGCACTCCGTGTAGGGATGACCTATCTCAAAGCAAAAGTTGCATTTGATTGTTTTACATTCTTTTGCAGAATGCCCGAACTCCTGGCATAGGCTGCACCTTGGGTCAGGGTAGCTGCTGGCAAGATGCCCCCTCCTACCACAGCGGTTGCAGGTCCTTGGCTGACCCAGGTAGTAAACGGTGATTCGATCCTTACCAATTAAAGAGGATCGGGGAATATAGGTGACCTCCCCTTCTTTAATTCGGAGCTTGATGGCCACCTCATATTCCCCCCACCAAATACCCAGATCATCAAGGACCCGCTGTGGAGGGGACATAATGTCTGAGAAATACTGGACCCACGCGACAACATCCCGTACAGGGATGCTTTCATTCGTCACCACAACATGGGCTTTTTTATACAGAGACTGTCTGGATAAAGGAATTACTGTGAACCCGTGCCACTTGTTATTTATGGTGTGCTTCAGTCTCTCCTCTAAAAAGAAATCAAGGCCATTGTAAGGAATTCTAAGCATAAGTATATACACTGTCAGCCATTTTGTCCCTTCTGCAGCCATCTTAGGATCCATATATAATGCACTAAGCTTCTATTTCTCTCTCTGGGTCTAGCTACAGCTTAAAGACTGTACCTGTCATGCAACACTGCATTCCTACTTCTGCTTTCCTGTTCTATCTTTGCCTATCTCTCCAAGTATACAGGAAAATGTTAACCGCATCGGCCGAATGAAACCGAAAGTAACTTTGAATGTACCACCCTAACTGTCAATGACACCTGCAGAGATATGTCATATGTTTATGCCGGGAAATTCCTATCATGTAAATTTGCCAGAATTTCTTTCTTTATTGAGTTTGCGCAGCCTATACAAATCTGTGTATAAATATAACGTCCAGGGCTAATACAAAAAAAATCTGGTTATCAGCCACAAACTGTCTCCGTGTCTTTCATTGTGGATGATCAGATTCAATGCTAGTACTAGCTAAGAAATCACAGAGTATTATTTCTAGGTCATCCCTGATGGTCAAGTGGGTCTGAAAACTGACCAATCCTTTCAGCTGGGGGCTCGTCCGGGATTGTTCGAACACTTCACTTCTTCAGTTCACGTAAGTAATAATTATGTCTTTGTTTTAAGGACTTTTATTACTCATGTGAATTGTCGTGAATGTTGATCTAGGCAACTCAGGTTTGAATAGTATTCAGACCTGGGGTCTACATTTTTGATAGTATAGTTTAAATATATATACCTTAATTTGGAAAAAAAAAAAAAAAACGTGAGACAGGAAATAGGTTTGACTTTTGATAAGTCTAAATTTTAAAAATTTTTGGGACTTTTTAGGTAAAAGTCTGAACGAATTTGGTGTCAAGTTTTTGGAAAAAGTGACAAAGTATATGTTCTGGGTTTGATCAACTCAGTAAATAGTTTCTTTAGGGAAGAAAAAACATTTCTATAGATATAGAAATAATTCCTTTTGGTAAGGAATATAGGCAATAGAAGTAATAAGGGTTTTGATAGGCGCCATAGTACATACTGATTATGTGGGTTCAAATACTTTGTGATTTCTAAATATATGTTTTGTCTACTTGTCTGTTTATCTTACATCTATTACATAGAGTTATAAGATAATTTGTTGTTTTTCATTTGTGTGGAACTTCAAGCCCAAAATCATTATATAGAGTGATTTTGGTTCCACTGTATTTTGTTGTTTACACGTAGACATCTACATTGATTATGTAACTTTAAATGAGTCTGTGATTTCTATTATGTGTTTTGTGGTGTAAAATTTGTCATATATATTTGTGTTTCTTGTCTGGTTGGTTTTCTGTAATAATACATTTGACAAATTACAAATAATAGATTGGAGATAGAAAGGATCCCTAGACTTGAATAAAATATTTCTCTAGTAATACAGTAATCTTAATAAATGGCCAAGAAAGTATATTATAAAACTGAATTGGGTCCAATGGGCCAGGACATTGTTAAGTTAATTCCTGTCCCTACGCCTATGAATTTTGAGTCATGTGTAGATTTTGTTATAAGGGTATCTGGAAAAGAATATTTAGTTCATCCCTGGATGGAAAATATAGTGAAGAGGACAAAAGAAATGAATTTTAGTCTGCAATTTCCTTTAATTGGGAGTAATAGTCTAATCCATATGGAATTGATTAAAAACTTATGTTTAAAGGGCACAAAAGATTTGTCACATAATACTAACTGGGACTATGAGTATATGTACCAAGGGGGGAAGAATTGGTTGAAATTTGCCCCTCATTATTATTACAGAACAGTTGACTAGTAATGTGTGTTTTATGTATGTTCTCCGTGTATAGGGTGCGCCAGCGATGATAAAGTATTATATAAATTGTTATAAGATCCTTACTGTGTTTCTGAGAGATGATTAGTAAGATTAATATTGGGGGACACTCATGAAATTCAGATAAGAGCGGTCACTTACTAAAATCGCCTGTATAAATTCTATGTACGTACAAACTGGTTTCAGATGCCACCTTTGGAAAAAATCTGTTATACTGAAATTTTTGTAGAAGACCGATCATCAAAATTATCTGAATAAATTATTCATGTGTATAAGCCTTTCTGTAAGAGAAAAATTTCAGAAATATAGTAATGTAATTAATTATTGCAAACTTAGGTAAAGTTCATAAGGATATAGAATAACATGTATCATAATGTATTCATATGTATTGTGTGTAAACTGACACATATGTGTGTAAATTGAGAGTTGTATTGGGTACATGCTTGTGATATGTAAAGTATGGAGGAGACACCCGCAGGGGCGTAGCAATAGGGGTGCAGGGTAGTAACCACACCGGGGCCCTTGGTCCAGAGGGGCCCCAAAGGGTCCACCCTCTATCACAGTATTAGCTCTATATTGGTCCTGTGCTGGTAATAATCAATTCTATAGATGCTTTGAATAGTAGCAATCCTTAACACACTGTTCCCAATCCCCTTCTTGCACCTCTGACACTGTGCTTGTCCTTGGCAAGTTTTGGTGCGCTGTATCAATTGCTATGTATAAAGTTGGGGGGGGGGCATATAAAACCTGCACCAGGGCCCACAGCTCCTTAGCTACGTCACTGGGCACCCGTGAAAGTATGTGTTGAAACTATGGGTATATCTGCCTCATAAAATAGGTTTTCTCCTTTCTTATTAGGAGATTACTTCTTTAAATCATTTAGTCTCAAGTAATTAGACAGACATATGTTCCTTTGAATAATGATTTTTGAAATAGTCAGAAATACTTAAGTTGTTTTATTAAATAATGTTAGAATTCCCCTTTTAGTCTTGAAAGGGTTAAAGATGCATTAGGAGATGTCAGATTTTTTCTTTAGTGATCTACGCCCGCCAACATCTGTGTGGGTTTCACCACTGAAGGAGTCAGTGACAGGAAAGAAAAAAAAGAGGAAGTAACTTAAACGTACAAGTTTGTCATTTTTTTTCCTGCTGAAGAAAAAAAAATGCATTTAAAAGCCTTTATGAGCGTAGAATATATCTTTATACATGTATACATACATATGTATATATGTATGTACGTGTATAGAAGTAGAAAGGAATTTTATGAGTTATATTATTGGATTGTTCTGAACAGTGGATAATTTATATGTTCTTTTTGGGAAATGTTTTAAGTTAATTGTCATATTTATCTAAACAACATCTTAGGTTTTTCTCTTAGTTAGATGTTAGAGGTTAGTAAATAATGACATAATAGGTTTTGTCCCTATCTTTCCTTAATAAGTCTTGTCCCTACTTTTCCTTTATAGTACAATCTTACTATTGTTGAATTTACCTGCTTCTGTGTTCACTACACACGTGGCAGTCTTTAAAGATAACCTTAAGTCCCAAAAAAAAATAAGATGAACTCACCTGGGGCTTCCCTCAGCCCCCTGCAGCCGATCGGTGCCCTCGCAGCTCCGCTCCGATGCCTCTGGACCCGCCGGCGATGACTTCCGGTTTTGCCGTCACCGGCCGACAGGCATGGGAACGCGAGTGATTGTTCGCGTTTCCAGCCTGTATATCGCCCCCTATGCTGCACTCGCGTTCCCATGCCTGTCGGCCGGTGACGGCGAAACCGGAAGTCGTCGCCGGCGGGTCCAGAGGCATCGGAGCGGAGCTGCGAGGGCACCGATCGGCTGCAGGGGGCTGAGGGAAGCCCCAGGTGAGTTCATCTCATTTTTTTTTGGGACTTAAGGTTCACTTTAAATAAGTCCAAAAGTCTAGTATAGGAAGTTTTTTAATAAGAATGATTTTTCTCCTGAAACTTAGTGTCCTTAAATTAAATTAGATTAATTCATTGATACCAACTGTCACCCAGGTCTATATGTATGTGAATGAAGTTTCCCATATTGCAGAATAGATTTTTGGAATTTTTATATCATGACCAAAAGAGGTTCAGATTTTTTTCCATAGGAAGCATAGTGAAATCATATATCATAATTTTGGGCCAATTTGGGGGGGGGAAGAGCCGGTTGACTTGTCTGTGTTTTTTTTTGGGTGAGGAAACTGGAGTGCCTGGGGGAAACCCATGCAGACACGGGGAGGACATGTGGACTCCGTGCAGATGTTGACCAGGCAGAGATTTGAATAACATTGCAAGGCGAGAGCACTGGCTGCTACGTCACCATGTTACCTTAGTTTCATAGTGTAATTCCCTTAATCTAAAGTGGATTAATTAAGTAATGGCATTTGTCACCCAGACTTATACAAGTGAGTAGAGTTAAATCATTTCCCCATGTAATGGTAGTGTGCCATAAGTTTGATAGAATAATGTTCATATTTGAACAGAATTTATATAGCTTGTAACTTTGAAGATTCAAATGATTTACTCAATAGTTCTCCATGGATAAGTTCCTTCTTGAATATTGTATCATAGTTGGTAGGCTGTATTTTTTATATAAATCGCAGCAGAAAAGGCATTTAATGTTGTTTGCAACTCATTGTTGAAGTGTTACTTGCTGTTGTAACTAAGCTGTGTCTGATTTAATTCTTCACTGGCCTGGTCACCCAGTAGAAGAAATTTTCTCAGCCTCTTCGCCACCTAGAGGTTAATAAGAGAACTGCTCCTCCTCCAAGCCACACTGATAAAGCACAGTTATTGTAACTTCAATATTTCTGAATGTCATGCAACTATTGAAAAAATAATGCATTGTATACTGTTTGTACTTATATTTTAGTGGATATTGTGAAACTATGAAAGCCATATTCATCTGGGAAAATGTATGGAAAAACATTGAGGACATACTAAATAAAATAGTCAGGACAGGTATACAGTTTAAGGTCAATTAAGATCGCATGTGTAACTCTGGGTCACGCTTGCTGTTTATTTCATATCATCCTTTGTATTATAGGAATGCTTTCCCAATAGTGGGGTTTTGACCTTAATAACCCCTCTTCCTGTTAATAAATTCATCTCCTTTAATTTATTACCTCCTCTCCGATCGCCACAACATCTGTGTGTGTATGTAATTAATGACATATATTAGCAGAAAGTTATTTAAGGCTCTGACTCTAAGTCACTTTTGTCTTTAGTGAGAATATATGGTTTTTTTAAGCCCAAAAGTCCTTACACTCAGCATAGGAAAATAAGAACATTTTTTCATCCTTAGGAAAATAGTTTTATTTTAGTTTGCTTAAACTTCTTTTGACAAAATGCAGAATTATTTGATGTTGTTATGACAATTATACTATAGATTTTTCACTGTTCTGAAGAAAGGTAAATCCAGAAGAAAAAAAAAAACACTTTAATTTTATAGTGTACTGATTAGAAACTTTATCTCTGACAGGATTTTAATTTCACCTCTGCTGGTTGCTATAGTTTAGGACCTATTTTGTTTAGTAAGGAGACCTTAGCCTAGTCTCTCTAGTGCTGTTTCTGTGTGTCTTGGGGACAACCATAGTTGTAGTACCTTAAGCGCACTATAGGGATAAGGACACTATAGATGTTCTTTGTATGTCTGTGACTTTAAATCTGGAAGGGGATCCAACCCTGTACTGGGACCCTGCTCATATTTTGCCTTATAGCCTTTTGCTAACTCTGACCAGACATTAAAATAACTTTAATGTATGGTCAAATAGGGGAAAGGAGGAATATGGGAACGGTCATGTTAGTTTTTTTGTCTATACACATGTCCAGCCCTGCCCAGGCCTAGTGGTCTGTGTCATGTCACTCCATGTAGTGGTATAGTAAGAAGGGGGTAGATATTGCATTAGGACCACCTAAATTCTTTAAATACATCACTATTTTTGGTTTGTGGTATGATTGTGGCAGGTATGATGGAATGAAAATGGATATGTGACTTGTAATGGAAGAATGGGAATTCATCATGGTGTAAAAATTCATTGGGAATTTATCCTCTCTGCCATGTATGGAGTCACATACTCGCACGGGTACAGCGACGTCATGCGAACGGGGTATTGCGAGAGATCCGTTGGGATCATAGAAAGATCCGCTAAGTATGTTTTGAAGTTCATGGTGGAGAGTATGAATCATATTAGTATTACAAGTACTAGCAAAAATAAATAATTTATTGGATTTTTGGGAAAACATGATGCTCGCACATTTTTCTTTTTCTTTTTCTTTCAGAAACAACTTGCCAGACATCTATCCTGAGGAGGATAAGAGCTGACTACCTGACCAGAATCCATCCGGAGGTAATCCATCCAGAGGGAGCCTGTCTAGAGAGAACGATCCAGAGGGAGCCTGTCTAGAGGGATCCATCCAGAGGGAGAAGGACCAGAGGCTATCCTGAGGCTATCTTTACAGAAGGATTTCCTACTGGATCCGCTGTATTGGGTGAAATAGTTAAACTAAGTCCTGAATCCCAAGTGAAAAGAGACTTTTCATCAGGTGGACAGTAACAGCGTGCTCTGATAAAAGTTTGAAGGTTGCTCGTGTCGTCTGTTGAGGAATGGAACAAGATCTGGATCTCGGACCCAGGAAGATTGTATGGATTGTGGGACATTCTTATGTGTATTGGGCTTGTAGAAAAGCTATTGATAGTAGCTATGGGGAAAACCTTGGTTTATCTAAAAATGACTTTATGATATATTGGTTCAGTATTAGAGGGATGATTTGGAATATGTTTTTTGGTAGGGTTACTTCTTTAATGCGGAAATTTCCTATGCCAGACATTCTTATTTGTCATTTGGGTGGGAATGATGTGGGTAAAGCTAACACTATTGATTTGTTACACCGTATGAAATATGATTTCATGAGAATTCATGAGATCATTCCCCAAAGTGTACTGGTCTTCTCTGAAATCATTCCCAGACGGGTGTGGATTTTTCCCCAAGATAGATTAAGGGCCATTAAAACATTCATTAATAGAGCATTATCTAGATCCCTGGCAGCTATAAGGGGTTTTTTCGTATTGGCATAACAAGCTTGAGGGTTCCCGGCCTAACCTATTCCGCCCGGATAGGGTTCACTTGTCTGATCAAGGATTGGACATTTTCAATGCCGATATTAGATCGATGATTGAATCAGCTGCTATGAGGGGTGGGTCACTATATTAACCTCCTTAGCGGTAATCCCGAACGTAGTTCGGGGTAAGCCGCCGGAGGGTGCCGCTCAGGCCCTGCTGGGCCGATTTGTTTAATTTTTTTTTTGCTGGACGCAGCTAGCACTTTGCTAGCTGCGCCAGCACCCCGATCGCCGCCGCCGCGCGCCCGATCGCCGCTATCCGGTGCGGCGCGCGGCCCCCCCCCCAGACCCCGTGCGCTGCCTGGCCAATCAGTGCCAGGCAGCGCCGAGGGGTGGCCCGGGACTCCCAATGACGTCCCGACGTCAGTGACGTCGGTGACGTCATCCCGCCCGTCGCCATGGCGACGGGGGAAGCCCTCCAGGAAATCCCGTTCTTTGAACGGGATTTCCTGATCGGAGATCGCCGAAGGCGATCGAAGAGGGCGGGGGGATGCCGCTGAGCAGCGGCTATCATGTAGCGAGCCCTGGGCTCGCTACATGATATAGAAAAAAAAAATTAAAAAAAAACTGCTGCGCTCCCTCCTGGCTGATTTTTTTATAACGCCAGGAGGGTTAAGGATAGTATAGAATGGGAGTTAGTTGTAAGTCACATTATGGGTTAATGATGCTTTCTAAATAGTAACAGCCTGCATCTCTGCTATATCATCCTTTAGGAAAGGATTAGGATTAGGGTTTTTTGTAAGTTAAACAATGGGTTGATATGTAATGAGCTGATATTTTTATAAATAGTATATATAGAGCAATCTTTTGAGTAAGGTCAACAAATTAAGATCTTTTCTGAAGTATGTAATTCTCAATTACTAAATAACGCCAAGTACTGGTGATCCAGGGATTTTTTCTGATTGCCATTTTGGAGTCGGGAAGGAATTTTCCCTTTCTGGGGCTAAATTACACTATGCCTTATAAGGGTTTTTTGTCTTCCTCTGGATCAGCAGTAAAATGGGCTGGTGTGGTGCTTTGTTTTTTTGGTTAAACTTTATGTACACACATCCTTCTTCAACCCATATAACTATAAAATTGTATATTTATCAGACGGTAAAATATATATATATACGCATATGTGTTACTACACATATAATTCAGCAGGCCTGATCTCAGTGGGCGATTTTCAGGGAACAAATCTCCTATTTTCTGAAACCTTGGTCTTTAGTAGAGTTGAGCCGAACCTCCGATTTTAGGTTCGCGAACCGGGTTCGCGAACTTCCGCAGAAGGTTCGGTTCGCGTTAAAGTTCGCGAACCGCAATAGACTTCAATGGGGATGCGAACTTTGAAAAAAAAAAAATTATGCTGGCCACAAAAGTGATGGAAAAGATGTTTCAAGGGGTCTAACATCTGGAGGGGGGCATGGCGGAGTGGGATACATGCCAAAAGTCCCCGGGAAAAATCTGGATTTGACGCAAAGCAGCGTTTTAAGGGCAGAAATCACATTGAATGCTAAATGACAGGCCTAAAGTGCTTTAAAACATCTTGCATGTGTATACATCAATCAGGTAGTGTAATTAAGGTACTGCTTCACACTGACACACCAAACTCACCGTGTAACGCACCGCAAACAGCTGTTTGTGTAGTGACGGCCGTGCTGGACTGGTGCGCACCATGGCGAGAGTGCAGGTTTTGGTGGCTTTACAGCCCATATGGTCGCCTGGCTGATGTAGCTGAATGACAGAACAGTGACTGTCCAGCTGATCAAATTTGGTCTGACCACAATGAGGCAACGACCTTATTATCGTGGGTGTGCCCCCCGAGACACTCATCTAGGCGCCGGTCATTGCTTCATTGTGATACGCAAGCCCCTTCACCACGGCAAGGTAATGATCACGAAGGGGAATGGGCGCATGTACATGCCTTTTCTTTTGTTGTTGCAGCTGCCCGCAGTGCAGCCAGAAAAATTAGGCAGTCATGTACACGCACCAGAAAAATTATTACAGCGGCCTAAAAAATTCAGCAATCCGCCTGGAGTCACGGACCCTGTTGGTGGTGGCGGAGAAGGTAGTCAAGCGGCCTGCAGGCATACATGCTGTGTGGAGAGACTGGGAGCGACTTAGTCTTCTTGGGGCAGGCCAGGCAGCCAGTCACACGACGTGCAGGCAGAGATGCTGTGTGTGCGGGGACTGACTTAGTCTTGGGGCGGGCAGCAGCCCTCCGGGATCCATGCCTCATTCATTTTGATAAAGGTGAGGTACTTAACAGTTTTGTGACTTAGGCGACTTCTCTTCTCAGTGACAATGCCTCCAGCTGTGCTGAAGGTCCTTTCTGACAGGACGCTTGCGGCAGGGCAGGAGAGAAGTTGGATGGCAAATTGGGACAGCTCTGGCCACAGGTCAAGCCTGCGCACCCAGTAGTTCAAGGGTTCCTCATCGCTGTTCACAGCAGTGTCTACATCCACACTTAAGGCCAGGTAGTCGGCTACCTGACGTTCCAGGCGTTGGTGGAGGGTGGATCCGGAAGGGCTACGGCGAGGCGTTGGACTAAAGAATGTCCGCATGTCCGACATCACCATGAGATCGCTGGAGCATCCTGTCTTTGACTGCGTGGACACGGGAGGAGGATTAGTGGCAGTGGTACCTTGCTGGCGTTGTGCTGTCACATCACCCTTAAAGGCATTGTAAAGCATAGTTGACAGCTTGTTCTGCATGTGCTGCATCCTTTCCGCCTTCAGGTGAGTTGGTAACAGGTCCGCCACTTTGTGCCTGTACCGAGAGTCTAGTAGTGTGGCCACCCAGTACAGCTCATTCCCCTTGAGGTTTTTTATACGGGGGTCCCTCAACAGGCAGGACAGCATAAAAGACGACATCTGCACAAAGTCGGATGCAGATGTAACATCCATCTCCTCTTGCTCTTCCTCAGTGACGTCACGTAAGTCAACCTCCTCCCCCCAGCCGCGAACAATACCACGGGAAGGTTGAGCAGCACAAGCCCCCTGCGACGCCTGCTGCGGTTGTTCTCCTGCCGCCGCCCCCTCCTCCTCCTCCCCCAAAGAAACACCTTGCTCATCATCCTCTGAGTCTGACTCGTCTTCTGCACACGACTTCTCTTCTTCCTCCTCCTCCCCCCTCTGTACTGCCGCAGGTGTTGAGGAAACAGCTGGGTCTGATGAAAATTGGTCCCATGCCTGTTCCTGCCGTAACAGTTCCTGGTCACGCTCATTCGCAGCTTCATCCGCCACTCTACGCACAGCACGCTCCAAGAAGTAAGCGTAGGGAATTAAGTCGCTGATGGTGCCTTCACTGCGGCTCACCAGGTTGGTCACCTCCTCAAACGGCCGCATGAGCCTGCATGCATTTCTCATCAGTGTCCAGTTGTCGGGCCAGAACATCCCCATCTTCCCAGACTGTTTCATTCTACTGTAGTTGTAGAGGTACTGGGTGACGGCTTTCTTCTGTTCTAGCAGGCGGGAGAACATGAGCAGGGTCGAATTCCAGCGAGTCGGGCTATCGCAGATCAGGCGTCTCACCGGCAAGTTGTTTTTCCGCTGAATTTCCGCAAAGCGTGCCATGGCTGTGTAAGACCACCTCAAATGCCCACAGAACTTCCTGGCCTGCTTCAGGACATCCGCTAAGCCAGGGTACTTTGACACAAATCTTTGAACAACTAGATTCATGACATGTGCCATGCAGGGTATGTGTGTCAGCTTCCCCATATGCAAAGCAGCAAGCAGATTGCTGCCGTTGTCGCACACCACGTTGCCTATCTCCAGGTGGTGCGGGGTCAGCCACTCATCCACCTGTTTCTTAAGAGCAGCGAGGAGAGCTGCTCCAGTGTGACTCTCCGCTTTGAGGCAAGACATGTCTAAGATGGCGTGACACCGTCGTACCTGGCATGCAGCATAGACCCTGCGGAGCTGGGGCTGTGTAGCTGGAGAGGAGAACTGCCACTCAGCCAAGGAGGAGGAGGACAGCGAAGAGCATGTAGCAGGAGGAGAGGAGGTGGCAGGAGGCCTGCCTGCAAGCCGTGGAGGTGTCACAATTTGGTCCGCTGCGCCCTGCTTGCCATCGTTCACCAGGTTGACCCAATGGGCTGTGTACGTAATGTAGCGGCCCTGCCCGTGCTTGGCAGACCAGGCATCCGTGGTCAGGTGTACCCTTGACCCAACGCTCTTCGCAAGAGATGACACCACTTGCCTCTCAACTTCACGGTGCAGTTGGGGTATGGCCTTCCTAGAAAAATAAGTGCGGCCTGGCATCTTCCACTGCGGTGTCCCGATGGCCACAAATTTACGGAAGGCCTCAGAGTCCACCAGCCGGTGTGGTAACAGCTGGCGAGCTAACAGTTCCGCCACGCCAGCTGTCAGACGCCGGGCAAGGGGGTGACTGGCCGAAATTGGCTTCTTCCGCTCAAACATTTCCTTCACGGACACCTGACTGCTGCTGTGGGCAGAGGAGCAGGAACCGCTCAAGGGCAGAGGCGGAGTGGAGGAGGGTGCCTGTGAAGGTGCAAGGGAGAAAGCGGCAGAAGCAGATGATGCACCTGAAGGAGGAAGAGGAGAAGGAGGGTGACTTTTCTTTTGTGTGCTGCTGCTGCTTTTGCTCAGGTGGCCATCCCATTGCTGTTTGTGCCTTTTCTCCAGGTGCCTTCGTAAGGCACTTGTCCCTACGTGAGTGTTGGCCTTTCCACGGCTCAATTTTTGTTGGCAGAGCGAACAGATGGCTTTGCTCCGATCTGAGGCACACACATTAAAAAATTTCCACACCGCTGAGCCACCCTGGGATGTGGGCACTATGGGGACCTCAGCAGCTGATGCTGAAGGGCAAGTTGGCTGGCTGTACATAGGTGGCGATACATGGTGCCGGACTCTGCCACCAGCTGTTTCTGACGAAGAGCTGCCCCAGCTTCTTTCAGCAACTTCTCTCCTCCTACTACTCTCTGACTCCCCCTCTGAACTGTCCCCCTCTTCATCTCCTCTATTGGGAACATACAGAGGATCCGTATCATCGTCATCATCGTAATCATCCTGCCCAGCTTTGCTTGCCTCAGAAAAATCCAAACATGCACCATCAGTAGGTCCTTCATCCTCCTCACACGTTACATCCATAGTGTTGGCGCGTAACTCAGACATATGAGCTGGTGAAAATTCATCTGGCTGTAACAACAATGGCTGTGCATCAGTGATTTCACCACTAAATAATTCTTGCGACGTGTCAAATGCAGCGGAAGTGGTGCTAGTAGTAGCGCTGGTGGCTGAGCAAGATGAGGTGTTCTGTGTCGCTAAATACTCAACCACGTCCTGACAATCTTGGGAGGTGATGATGGGACGTGCCTTCTTCCGAGCACTGTACTGTGGGCCAGGTCCACACGAAATTACATTTACACGACCTCGCACAGACCTGCCGGGTGGCCTTCCTCTGGCTCTGGCACTACCTCTTCCTCTACCTGTTTTGTCCATATCGGGTATGCACGGAGTGGTATATCACACTGCGTGCACTCACGTAGGTAGGTGGGTTCACTTAACTGCACAGGTATGCGCACTGATGCGGTGGGTTCACTGAACAGAACAGGTATGCAGTGGCGGGTTAACTGAACAGGTATACAGTGGCGGGTTCACTGAACAGGTATCAGTGGCGGGTTCACTGAACAGAACAGGTATACAGTGGCAGGTTCACTGAACAGATATACAGTGGCGGGTTCACTGAACACAACAGGTATACAGTGGCGGGTTCACTGAACAGAACAGGTATGCAGTGGCGGGTTCACAGAACAGGTATGTAGTGGTGGGTTCACTGAACACAACAGGTATCCAGTGGCGGGTTCACTGAACACAACAGGTATGCAGTGGCGGGTTCACAGAACAGGTATGCAGTGGCGGGTTCACTGAACACAACAGGTATGCAGTGGCAGGTTCACTGAACAGAACAGGTATACAGTGGCGGGTTCACTGAACACAACAGGAATGCAGTGGCGGGTTCACAGAACAGGTATACAGTGGCGGGTTCACTGAACAGAACAGGTATGCAGTGGCGGGTTCACTGAACACAACAGATATGCAGTGGCGGGTTCACTGAACAGGTATACAGTGGCGGGTTCACTGAACAGAACAGGTATACAGTGACAGGTTCACTGAACAGAACAGGTATGCAGTGGTGGGTTCACAGAACAGGTATACAGTGGCGGGTTCACTGAACAGAACAGGTATGCAGTGGCGGGTTCACTGAAACACAACAGGTATGCAGTGGCGGGTTCACTGAACAGGTATACAGTGGCGGGTTCACTGAACAGAACAGGTATACAGTGACAGGTTCACTGAACAGAACAGGTATGCAGTGGTGGGTTCACTGAACAGGTATGCAGTGGCGGGTTCACTGAACAGGTATGCAGTGGCGGGTTAACTGAACAGGTATACAGTGGCGGGTTCACTGAACAGAACAGGTATGCAGTGGCGGGTTCACTGAAACACAACAGGTATGCAGTGGCGGGTTCACTGAACAGGTATACAGTGGCGGGTTCACTGAACAGAACAGGTATACAGTGACAGGTTCACTGAACAGAACAGGTATGCAGTGGCGGGTTCACTGAACAGGTATGCAGTGGTGGGTTCACTGAACAGGTATGCAGTGGTGGGTTCACAGAACAGGTATGCAGTGGCGGGTTCACAGAACAGGTATGCAGTGGCGGGTTCACTGAACAGGTATGCAGTGGCGGGTTCACTGAACAGGTATGCAGTGGCGGGTTCACTGAACAGGTATGCAGTGGCGGGTTAACTGAACAGGTATACAGTGGCGGGTTCACTGAACAGAACAGGTATGCAGTGGCGGGTTCACTGAAACACAACAGGTATGCAGTGGCGGGTTCACTGAACAGGTATACAGTGGCGGGGTCACTGAACAGAACAGGTATACAGTGACAGGTTCACTGAACAGAACAGGTATGCAGTGGTGGGTTCACTGAACAGGTATGCAGTGGCGGGTTCACTGAACAGGTATGCAGTGGCGGGTTAACTGAACAGGTATACAGTGGCGGGTTCACTGAACAGAACAGGTATGCAGTGGCGGGTTCACTGAAACACAACAGGTATGCAGTGGCGGGTTCACTGAACAGGTATACAGTGGCGGGTTCACTGAACAGAACAGGTATACAGTGACAGGTTCACTGAACAGAACAGGTATGCAGTGGCGGGTTCACTGAACAGGTATGCAGTGGTGGGTTCACTGAACAGGTATGCAGTGGTGGGTTCACAGAACAGGTATGCAGTGGCGGGTTCACAGAACAGGTATGCAGTGGCGGGTTCACAGAACAGGTATGCAGTGGCGGGTTCACTGAACAGGTATGCAGTGGCGGGTTCACTGAACAGGTATGTAGTGGCGGGTTCACTGAACAGGTATGCAGTGGCGGGTTAACTGAACAGGTATACAGTGGCGGGTTCACTGAACAGAACAGGTATGCAGTGGCGGGTTCACTGAAACACAACAGGTATGCAGTGGCGGGTTCACTGAACAGGTATACAGTGGCGGGGTCACTGAACAGAACAGGTATACAGTGACAGGTTCACTGAACAGAACAGGTATGCAGTGGTGGGTTCACTGAACAGGTATGCAGTGGCGGGTTCACTGAACAGGTATGCAGTGGCGGGTTAACTGAACAGGTATACAGTGGCGGGTTCACTGAACAGAACAGGTATGCAGTGGCAGGTTCACTGAAACACAACAGGTATTCAGTGGCGGGTTCACTGAACAGGTATACAGTGGCGGGTTCACTGAACAGAACAGGTATACAGTGACAGGTTCACTGAACAGAACAGGTATGCAGTGGCGGGTTCACAGAACAGGTATGCAGTGGCGGGTTCACTGAACAGGTATGCAGTGGTGGGTTCACAGTACAGGTATGCAGTGGTGGGTTCATAGAACAGGTATGCAGTGGCAGGTTCACTGAACAGAACAGGTATGCAGCCAGGAACAAGCTAAGCCTAACTAATCTTTCCCTATGAGAGACAATCTGCAGCAGCTCGCCCTACTCTCACTAACGAAGGCACACGAGTGACCGTAATGGCCGCCGCTGCCTGCCTTTTATAAAGGGGGGAGTGGCTCCAGGGGCTAGTGTAGCCTAATTGGCTACACTGGGCCTTCTGACTGTGATGTAGAGGGTCAAAGTTGACCCTCATGGTGCATTATGGGGCGAACCGAACTTCCGCAATACTTCGCCTGCGGGACGCGAACGCGAACCACGGAAGTTCGCATGGAACCGTTCGCAGGCGAACCGTTCGGCCCAACTCTAGTCTTTAGTAGATTCAATTTGGCCATAATTGTTTTGCGAAGGGTCCATGTTGCTATTGTGTTTCGTGTTATCCTGATTGTGAGTATAGTTGCTAAGTGTCCATATGTGTGATTAGCAGAGTCCTTCTAGTATGGTTAAATCTGAAGGTAGTTATCATTACAGTTGTCCTGTTAGTCCTGACCTTGAAAGAGTATCTATGGCAGCGGTTGCTATTGGTTACATCCTTTCTGCTTTGATTTGTAGTGTGTCTGTGTAGATATTTACCATTACTGTGGTAAAAAGTCGATTAGCTAACATTCCCTTCCCTTACTAAATCAGAGTTTGTTTATCTGTTTGTCTGAGCAAGCATAACAGGCTTTGGTCAGTATGATTGGTGTGATGGACTACAATTTCACAGCACCACAGTTGCCTTGAGCAACCGGATTGGTATATTTAATATGGGATAATTGGAAGGCCAGAGATGTTGAGGGTCTCATGTAGCCTTATTCCCTAGCCTCTGCTGTGATCTGTGTATTCCCTTTCACAAATATGTCCTGGACTGAGGCCTGTAGCTACGTTTGACTCACCTGGTGAGTTCTGGCAGTACTCCTGTATTTCTGATGTCAGCCTCTGTACTCTGGGCATTAAGGCCTGAGTATGATTGTAGTTGGGTTGGTGTTATCTTTCCACCCCCTGTTTTAACAGGAGTGTGTGACTTAGAGTAAAGAATACAGAAATAGCTTGGAGTACAGTGGCTGATGGAAGGTGAGAAGTCTGCCATGCCTCACAAACGGTTTGTGAACTAAATTGTAGAGTCAAGACTACCCTCACATGCCCAAATCTCATATCTTGTTGCATAGCCACCTTACGCAGGAGTTAGTTGCTATCATAAGGGTTTTGACCCTGGCCTACCTTAGGCCTATTATTTAGACAAGCCCTTTTCTAAAATAGAGCAGATGGAGGTTTCTCTTGGAGTAAGTGCTGAGATAAGAAAGCTTCTTATATTGATCTAAGACAAATATTCCTGGTGCAAGCTAAGTTAAACACATGAGTGTACTACTAAATTACATCAGAAAAGAGAAGTGTTCTTAGTTCTGATCTGCACCAGGAAAAATAATTGTTGGGTTTTTTCCTGAGTAATTTCTGATTTGGTTCTTTCCTGATTAGTCTGATTTGGGTGACCATTGTTTAAGTGGTTGTTCAAGATTAGTTTGCTAATCATGTGCTGTGCTAGAGTTAATGTCGCAAACAACTTTTCATATGTCCATTATCTCATTGGGAAGATGTGACCAGAATTTTGCCCACTGATATGCTAGTTCTGTATAAGGCTAAATAATTGGCATTAGTATGATTATCTTTTTCATGAAGATGCAATTAGATTGTATCAAGAAAAGCAAGAATTGGCACCCCCCAGGATACTAATCCTGATGGGACAACACTAGCATAATCTGTGTAGCCATTTTTCTTTTGAAAAATGTCTAAAAAGGAGGGAATTGTAAGGAATTCTAAGCATAAGTATATACACTGTCAGCCATCTTGTCTTCTGCAGCCATCTTAGAATCCATGTATAATGCACTAAGCTTCTATTTCTTTCTCTGGGTCTAGCTACAGCTTAAAGACTGTACCTGTCATGCAACACTGCATTCCTACTTCTGCTTTCCTGTTCTATCTCTGCTCATCTCTCCAAGTATACAGGAAAATGTTAACCGCATCGGCCGAATGAAACCGAAAGTAACTTTGAATGTACCACCCTAACTGTCAATGACACCTGCAGAGATATGTCATATGTTTATGCCGGGAAATTCCTATCATGTAAATTTGCCAGAATTTCTTTCTTTATTGAGTTTGCGCAGCCTATACAAATCTGTGTATAAATATAACGTCCAGGGCTAATACAAAAAAAATCTGGTTATCAGCCACAAACTGTCTCCGTGTCTTTCATTGTGGATGATCAGATTCAATGCTAGTACTAGCTAAGAAATCACAGAGTATTATTTCTAGGTCATCCCTGATGGTCAAGTGGGTCTGAAAACTGACCAATCCTTTCAGCCATGCTGTGAGACGAAACTGACATCATAATACGCAGGAGGGTCCCCCGGAGCCAGGATTGCGAATAAATCAACCGCTTTGATCCCCATGTCAAGGAGGAGGCCCACAAATGCCCTCTTGTTTGGGACTGCCTCTCCACTCTCCCATTTGAGGCGCACCACGTTTCTCCTCCCCGGCATGGCGACCTCTGATCCTGACTCTAGGGGAGCCAAGACCCTTCTTCCACTGGGCACACTGCGTGCAGCCTTGGCATATGATAAAGGCTGTGCCCTCTGACCCTGGCCACCGGAGGAGGCAAGAGCCGCAGGGTTGGAGGGTGATCCCAGGGGAGGGAAGTCACCACACCTGAGAACACTCTCCACCTTGGGTACCTCCGATGTCCCAGGCTCCACAGCCTCTTGCACAACTTCTACAGTCTGTACTGCTTCCAAAGTTTGTGCCACCTGTACCATCTGAAGAGGATCAACAGAAGCATGTGTCTTGCATAAGGTCCTAATCGAATCAGGGGCATGTTTGCCTCGGCCGATTATTGGATCAAGAAAGCTCTGTTTCCCTGAAAAATCATGCCAGAAGATTGTTTCACCTCTTACAATGAACCTCCTACCTCCTGCCCTAAAATCCACCTGTAGGCCACAGTCTACATCGCCCGCACCTATCAGGTGAACCCGCACAAAATTCCCACCAGCCTCCAAAGTGTAAATGAGCACTTCATCTGATTGGCCATCAAGGATAACAAACCTGTCTTTCTCTATTCTGTAAATCCTATCAAAGGAACAAAATTCAGTAACTACATTCTCTGGTATTACATTTGGAGGTTCACAAAGCTCCTCACATGACTCCTGTTCAGCCTCTTCACATGCATATTCTCTACGTGCAGCCTTTTTTTTTCCCCTACGCTCCTGAAAGGGATCTTTTTCAAACATCTTTTGCAACACCTCAACTCTATTCAAG
Organism: Hyperolius riggenbachi; assembly: GCF_040937935.1. Lineage (NCBI taxonomy): Eukaryota > Metazoa > Chordata > Amphibia > Anura > Hyperoliidae > Hyperolius > Hyperolius riggenbachi. The sequence continues at coordinate 2,353,642 of NC_090653.1, forward strand.
AGGCCCTGCTCAATTGCATTGTAAACCACTGCCTCCTGGTCAGAGGGAGTGTCAACAACATCTTTGTTGATTTTATTAGTGTCACTGGTATTGCCATCATTTTTACCTTCACCCTCCCCTCCCTCCTCCCCACCTTTGGCAGCACCAGTAACACTATCCTCCCCTTCCATATTCTCAGTATTAGAGAAAATCTCATTTTGTTTTATAGATTTATTGTGGCCCTTATGTTTCTTTTTCTCATTTCCCTCTACCACGAGAGACAAATTATTTTTTAATTTCATTTTTGCCTTTTTCCCACCAGGGGCAAGAACTGTAGGCAATTTAGTTTTCTTGTCCTCTCCCACTGCTTCTTGGAGAACAGACTCATCTGCACCTAGATCAGCTGCATCAGATGCATTTATATCCATATTTTCCTCTTTTCCACTAGAAAGCGATAAAGTCTCTGCTGACTTAGTTTTCCTTCTCTTACTCACTGTGTCTTGGGAAAAAGAAAAGTCATCATCACAAGTATTCAAATTAGTTGCATTCTCGTTTTTACCAACCGAGGGCTGTACTTCCATTTCCTCATCAATCAGAGTCTCATTCTTAACCTCCATGAATACGCTCTCTCTTGTAACATTAGAGCCACTACCTTCTATCTGAAAGGAGGAGGGCTCCTGCATACTTAATATAACAGCCTCTGATCCACCACTGACTGCGTTTACCTGCAGAGAGTGAAGTCCACATCCTCCTTCATGTTGTATGCCAATACTGCTTATAGAAACTTCCCCGCTCTCTCTTTGCGTTTCATCCACTATGCAGACCTCTTCTGGACGCTTCTCCTCTTGCGTCCCAACACCGCTAAACGGAAATTCAAGCTGCGATTCAGCGGTTGTTACTTCTGGTTTAGAAAAAGTCGCTTCCTGTTTAGAAAAGGGCACTTCCGGTTTCGGGAAAGCCACTTCCGGTTTCGGAAAAGTCACTTCCGGTTGTGCAGAAAGACCCTCTCGCTGGCATCCCATTCTATCTTGAGACTTCACACTGCCTGACAACACACCATCCATCTGTACAGCGTCAGGCACTTCAGGAATTCTAACTAGCGACATGCTTCTCTCCACTCCAGGCTGCTCCCCAGCATCCATATTGGCAGTATCATTCATCTCGTGGCTTCCTGAAATCACATCCCCCCGGCGTTCTCCACAACCAGTAATGGAAGGATTCCCCATGTCCACATCCGGTAGGTTTAGCTTCACCACCGTATCATCATCATCTTTTTTTTCCACACTCCCTGCACCATCTATACTAGAACCAAAGCTTCCAGAGGCACAGCATGACACCGTATCCCCAGCTACTCCAGCACCAGCAACAGGAGCTTGGGAGGGGATCCCACGCTGTGCGGCCATCTTCCCTTCTTTCTCAGCCAACCTTTGAGATGTTCTCCTAACCACACTGCTAGCACCATCTACACCAGAGCCAGAGCTCCCAGAAGCACCCAAACCATTAGCGCCCTTAGTTACTCTGACTTCAGTGACAGGTACCTGAGCAGGGGTTGTTTTTGTCATCGTCACATTTACTTCGGGCAAAGGGTTTTTTTCCACCACCTCTTCATGGCTAGAAGCCCCAAGAGCACAGATAGCTTGCCTCTGTTCCTGCCCAGCGTCTTCCTCTTTACTAGCACTTTCCTTGATGGCCTGACTGGGAAAGTCGTCTTCCCCATCACTCTCCGATTCATCCAGGCCCTCTGTAGGCACTAAAGGCTTGAAACGCCTCTGGCACGATAGCCTTTCTGCGAAGGGACCACCGCACGATTCCAGCTGTTTTAGTACACTTCTTTGCTTCTTATACTCCGCTCTGATGTTCACCAGCTCTTGGTTAGTATGTAAGAAGTTATTGTTCCAAGAAACTCCATATCGGTGCTTAATTTCAATAAAGTCTAACCTCAATTTCCCAAGCTTTGTATTGCAGTCATTCACTGACTTCAGCCAACAGATGGTGTCCTGGGCAATGTCTCTGCCATCCATGGATCCTCCTTCCAGGTAATCCAGGCTAGGGGGGGTATGAGCCGACTGCTCCATTTCCGGAGCAGCCGGCTAGCTTAGGGAAGGTCCATGTAAGGCCTAGGCCTTGAACAGGGGCCTCAAGTCCAACTTCACCCAGAGATCAAGCGCTGAAATCGGACTGATCGAGCAAGTCTGAAGACCCTCCTCTGGAACTCCAGGAACTCTCACACACACAACCTCACACCTATGGCAGGATTAGATTGTGAGCTCCTCTGAGGACAGTTAGTGACATGACTATGTACTCTGTAATGCGCTGCAGAGGATGTCAGTGCTATATAAATACATAATAATAATATGGTAGGACATTAGACTATGACTATGGTAGGATTAGAGTGTGAGCGCCTCTGAAGATAGTCAGTGACATGACTATGTACTCTGTAATGTGCTGCAGGAGATGTCAGTGCTATATAAATACATAATAATAATATGGTAGGACATTAGACTATGACTATGGTAGGATTAGATTGGGAGCTCCTCTGAGGACAGCCAGTGACATGACTATGTACTCTGTAATGTGCTGCAGAAGATGTAAGTGCTATATAAATATATAATAATAATATGGGAGGACATTAGACTATGACTATGGTAGGATTAGATTGTGAGCTCCTCTGAGGACAGTTAGTGACATGACTATGTACTCTGTAATGTGCTGCAGAAGATGTCAGTGCTATATAAATACATAATAATAATATGGTAGGACATTAGACTATGACTATGGTAGGATTAGATTGCGAGCTCCTCTGAGGACAGCCAGTGACATGACTATGTACTCTGTAAAGTGTTGCAGAAGATGTCAGTGCTATATAAATACATAATAATAATATGGTAGGACATTACACTATGACTATGGTAGGATTAGAGTTTGAGCTCCTCTGAGGATAGTCAGTGACATGACTATGTACTCTGTATTGTGCTGCAGAAGATGTCAGTGCTATATAAATACATAATAATAATAATATGGTAGGACATTAGACTATGACTATGGTAGGAATAGATTGTGAGCTCCTCTGAGGACAGTCAGTGACATGACTATGTACTCTGTAATGTGCTGCAGAAGATATCAGTGCTATATAAATACATAATAATAATATGGTAGGACATTAGACTATGACTATGGTCGGATTAGATTGTGAGCTCCTCTGAGGACAGCCAGTGACATGACTATGTACTCTGTAATGTGCTGCAGAAGTTATCAATGTTATGTAAATGCATAATAATATTATGGTAGGACATTACACTATGACTATGGTAGGGTTAGATTGTGAGCTTCTTTGAGGACAGTCAGTGACGTGACTATGTACTCTGTAAAGTGCTGCAGAAGATGTTAGTGCTATATAAATACATAATAATAATATGGTAGGACATTAGACTATGACTATGGTAGGATTAGATTGTGAGCTCCTCTGAGGACAGTCAGTGACATGACTATGTACTCTGTAATGTGCTGCAGAAGATGTCAGTGCTATATAAATACATAATAATAATATGGTAGGACATTACACTATGACTATGGTAGGATTAGAGTGTGAGCTCCTCTGAGGACAGTCAGTGACATGACTATGTACTCTGTAATGTGCTGCAGGAGATGTCAGTGCTATATAAATACATAATAATAATAATATGGTAGGACATTACACTATGACTATGGTAGGATTAGAGTGTGAGCTCCTCTGGGGACAGTCAGTGACATGACTATGTACTCTGTACAGTGCTGCAGGAGATGTCAGTGCTATATAAATACATAATAATAATATGGTAGGACATTAGACTATGACTATGGTAGGATTAGAGTGTGAGCTCCTCTGAGGACAGTCAGTGACATGACTATGTACTCTGTAATGTGCTGCAGAAGATGTCAGTGCTATATAAATACATAATAATAATATGGTAGGACATTAGGCTATGACTGTGATAGGATTAGATTGTGAGCTCCTCTGAGGACAGTCAGTGACATAACTTTGTACTCTGTAATGTGCTGCAGAAGATGTCAGTGCTATATAAATACATAATAATAATATAGTAGGACATCAGACTATGACTATGGTAGGATTATAGTGTGAGCTCCTCTGAGGGCAGTCAGTGACATGACTATGTACTCTGTAATGTGCTGCAGAAGATGTCAGTGCTATATAAATACATAATAATAATATGGTAGGACATTACACTATGACTATGGTAGGATTAGAGTGTGAGCTCCTCTGAGGACAGTCAGAGACATGACTATGTACTCTGTAATGTGCTGCAGGAGATGTCAGTGCTATATAAATACATAATAATAATATGGTAGGACATTACACTATGACTATGGTAGGATTATAGTGTGAGCTCCTCTGAGGGCAGTCAGTGACATGACTATGTACTCTGTAATGTGCTGCAGGAGATGTCAGTGCTATATAAATACATAATAATAATATGGTAGGATATTAGACTATGACTATGGTAGGATTAGAGTGTGAGCTCCTCTGAAGACAGTCAGTGACATGACTATGTACTCTGTAATGTGCTTCAGGAGATGTCAGTGCTATATAAATACATAATAATAATATGGTAGGACATTAGGCTATGACTATGGTAGGATTAGAGTGTGAGCTCCTCTGAAGACAGTCAGTGACATGACTTTGTACTCTGTAATGTGCTGCAGAAGATGTCAGTGCTATATAAATGAAAGGATATGTAGGTATATATGTATATATATGTGTATATATATATATATTGGTATATAGATCAATTTCATATACAAGCATACATGTATCTGATCAATGTGATATTAATGTGTCTATAGAACAATCAGCCACCCACACACATCTGTGCAGGAAGAGCTGGCTGCATGAAATAGAGAATAGTCAAATTCTTCTTGCTGGGCAAAACCCCTAAGTGCCCCAAATGGGGACACCTGGAAGGTCATAAATAACATATTTCCCCGTGATCATTGAACTGTGCTATTTCTTGTAAATCACATGACTTTCTGTAATTATGGTGATGTATGATGATAGACTGCGCATGAGCAAAACCAGTATTCAGTAGCATATAAGGAAAATACGGAACTCATAATACAGCATAATGTGTGCTCACATCTTCTGTGTCTGTGTGGTCTGTTAACCATTTTATGTCCTGGCGCCAGGAAGTGAAGTAGTCTAAAGCATCTGATATCTGACATGAACGTATATAGATACCACTCCTTTCAGCTGGGGGCTCGTCCGGGATGGTTTTCTTCCGAATTCACGTAAGTAATATGACTATATTTCTCTTTTTATTTTTTTTAAAGAGAGAGGTGTCTATATTATTTATGTGAAATTTCTGTTGATACCAAAACGAATCTAGTTTTGGAGTTTGTGTTTTTTGATAGTATAATTTTAATTATATAGATTATAAGGTTTTTAGAAGGCCTTAGTTTTAAAAAAAAAATTATTAGGGAGAAGGCTTTTGGTAAGTCTATTACGCTTCTCTTAGTAGGTCTAAGGGAAATATAGATTTTTTGGGAAAAATCTAACAAATTTGAAGTCTGATCAACTTCAATAAATATTTTCTTTTTGCAAGAAAATAGTGTTCATTTGGGTAATGAACAGGGCACCATATGGTATGGATTTTTTGGGTACTTGTAGTTCTTCTTAGGTTTTGGATGGGTTTATTATAGTTTATTTTTGTAAGGTTTTTATAATGTCAGATAAGATTCAGATGTTTTGGATTATTTGTCTGTGTTTGTTTTGTAAATAATAATCTGTTTTATTAGTAAGGTTAAGAAAAAAGTTATTCAATTGTAAGAAACAGTTTGGGTTTAGTGAGGTTGTAGAAAGATAAAATCCCTAGACAAAGTTTGTTTTGTTCTCATGAGATGAGAATTATAGAATTATTGATAAATATTAGTTATTGATAAAAATAGTGTTGATAAATTTGAAAAATATATAAATTATAATTTATCTAGATAAGAATTGTCTATTGGTACGGCAATATCTTATATGTGTATTTGACACATAGATTTAATAGAGGGCCAATAAATTACAGTATAAAACTGAAATTAGATCAAAAATATTGTCAAAATGTTTCCTATCCCAATCCCTAATATAGATGAAATTTATGTACCTTTGTGTTGCCAGAATATCTGGGAGAAAAATATTTTGTTCATCCTTGATTAGAATATAATATAGTATATTAGTCTTGGGCTGTCATTCCCTTGGGGGGGGGGGGGAGAGAGGAGTAATAGTTCAACCCATATACAATTGACTAAAGAATTATGTCTAACGGTGATTAGAATTATCTATGTCCAAGTCTGTCTCGTTTGTGTGTTAATCTTGACTAACAGTGTGTTTTATGTATATTCTCCGTGTATAGGTTGCGCCAGCGATGATAAATTGTTATATAAGTTGTTATAGATCCTTACTGTGTTTCTGAGAGATGATTAGTAAAATTAATATTAAAGACACTCATGAAGTTCAGATAAGAGCGGTCACTTACTAAAATGGTCAGTATAAATTCTATGTACGTACAAACTGGTTTCAGATGCCACCTTTGGAAAAATCTGTTATACTGAAATTTTTGTAGAGACCGATCATCAAAATTATCTGAATAAAAATATGTCTGTGTCATTTGATATAAGCCTTTCTGTAAGAGAAAAATTTCAGAAAAACAGTAATGTAATTAATTATTGCAAATTTAGGAAAAAAAGTTCATAAGGATATAGAATAACATGTATCATAATGTATTCATTTGTATTGTGTGTAAATTGAGAGATGTATTCAGTACATGCTTGTGATATGTATGGTAGAGAGGTGGTACCCGCAGGGGCATAGCAATAGGGGGTAATAATCAATTCTATAGATGCTTTGAATAGTAGCAATCCTTAACACACTGTTCCCAATCCCCTTCTTGCACCTCTGACACTGTGCTTGTCCTTGGCAAGTTTTGGTGCGCTGTATCAATTGCTATGTATAAAGTTCTTGGGGGGGGGGGCCCATGTAAAACCTGCACCAGGGCCCACAGCTCCTTAGTTACGTCACTGGGCACCCGTGAAAGTATGTGTGAAGTATGAATATATTTGTCTCATAAAATAATAGGTTTCTCTCTCTCTCCTTATTAGAAGAGTGGTCCTTTAACTTATTTAGACAGATACACACTCCTATGGGTAATGATTTTTAGATAAATGCAGATGTAATTTTGAAATAGTTAGAAATAAAAGAGTTAAATTGTATCGAGATATGTCCGGTTCTGTGACAAAGGATTCATTTTTTTTCTTTAATTGGTGTTTCCGGGTGGCTGCGCGAAACACCTGCTTGTGTTTTTTTTTCCTCTGCCAGTAAAAGTAAAATGAGGAACTAACTTAAGGCCCGGTTCACACTTGCAGTTCTCTGCCAAACGGACCGGATGACCTGACCGGATCCGGATCGGAACCGTACGGTTCTGATCCGGATCCGATCCGGATCCGGTCAGGTTGCATCAGGTGTTCATCAGGATGCGATCTGGATCCGTTTGGCAAAAGAGAGTAGAAATAAAATAAAATGTTGGTGTCTGGGAGGTCAGCAGAAGGTGGACCTGTGGAATCAGGCCCTCCGCTGTTTAGCACTCACCTCCACCTCCGACATACTGCCAACATCTCCAGCACGTTTAAAGTCACTGCTGCTCCACTCCAAAATGCTTGCCCATGTGTCCGCATCCAAAATCGCCGCTACAATACGCCTAGGAAGTGGGGTAGAACATCCGGATTTTATAGCCAGTGTGTTGTGCGCTCTCCGGTTCTCATTGGTTTGTATTGGCCGGATGGTGCAGTCCGGCTCCGCTCCGGATACGTCTGCCGGAGGAGCCGGACCAAAAAATAGCGCATGTTGGGTCTTATGCCGGAGTCCGGATCCGGTCCGGATCCGGTCCGGACGAAACGGACGCATGTGAACGGACGCATAGACTTTCATTGCTATGCTGTGCGTCCGTTCCATCCGTTCCGCATGCGGTCCGGCTCCGGAGCGGCGATTCCGGACGGCCACCGCTAATGTGAACCGGGCCTAAACGTACTACCTTGTCATTTTTTCCTGCTGAAGGAAAAAAAATGCATTTAAAAGCCTTTATATACAATATATCTGTATACATGTATACATACATATGTATATATGTATGTACGTGGATAGAAGTAGAAAGGAATTTTATGAGTTATATTATTAGATTATTTGGAACAGTGAATAATTTATATATATATTCCTTTTGGGAAATGTTTTAAGATGTAATTTAATTGTCATATTTATCTACACAACATCTTAGGTTTCTCTTAGTTAGATGTTAGAGGTTAGTAAATAATGACATAGCAGTCATTATTTTCTCCTGAAACTTAGTATCCTTCAATTAGATTAAATTAATTCATTGATACCAACTGTCACCCAGGTCTATATGTATATGAATGAAGTTTCCCATATTGCAGAATAGATTTTTGTAATTTTTATATCGTGTTCAAAAGAGGTTCTGATATTTTTTCATAGGTAGTATAGTGAAATCATATATCATAGTTTGGGGCCAATTTGGAAGGGAGCCGGTTGATTTGTCTGTGTTTTTTTGGGTGAGGAAAGTGCCTGGGGGAAACCCATGCAGACACGGGGAGGACATGCGGACTTCTTGCAGATGTTGACCAGGCCGAGATTTGAATAACATTGCAAGGCGAGAGCACTGGCTGCTACGTCACCGTGTTACCTTACCTACCTTTCATAGTGTAAAGTAGTGTTGGGCGAACACCTAGATGTTCGGGTTCGCGAACGTTCGCCGAACATCGCCGCGATGTTCGGGTGTTCGCGCCGAACTCCGAACATAATGGAAGTCAATGGGGACCCGAACTTTCGTGCTTTGTAAAGCTTCCTTACATGCTACATACCCCAAATTAGCAGGGTATGTGCACCGTGGGAGTGGGTACAAGAGGGAAAAAAAATATTTGAAAAAGAGCTTATAGTTTTTGAGAAAATTGATTGTAAAGTTTCAAAGGAAAAACTGTCTTTTAAATGTGGAAAATGTCATGTTTCTTTGCACAGGTAACATGCTTTTTGTCACCATGCAGTCATAAATGTAATACAGAGAAGAGGTTCCAGGAAAAGGGACCGGTAACGCTAACCCAGCAGCAGCAGCAGCACACGTGATGGAACAGGAGGAGGCGCAGGAGGAGAAGGCCACGCTTTTTGAGACACAACAACCCAGGCCTTGCATGAGGACAAGAAGCGTGCGGATAGCATGCTTTGTACCGCCATGCAGTCATAAATGTAATAAAGATAAGAGGTTCAATAAACAGGGACCACGCGGCAACGCTAACCCAGCAGCAGCAGACGTGATGGAACAGGAGGAGGCGCAGGAGGAGAAGGCCACGCTTTGAGACACAACAACCCAGGCCTTGCATGAGGACAAGAAGCATGCGGATAGCATGCTTTTTACCGCCATGCAGTCATAAATGTAATAAAGATGAGAGGTTCCATAAACAGGGACCGGCAACGCTAACCCAGCAGCAGCAGCAGCACACGTGATGGAACAGGAGGAGGCGCAGGAGGAGAAGGCCACGCTTTGAGACACAACAACCCAGGCCTTGCATGAGGACAAGAAGCGTGCGGATAGCATGCTTTGTACCGCCATGCAGTCATAAATGTAATAAAGATAAGAGGTTCAATAAACAGGGACCACGCGGCAACGCTAACCCAGCAGCAGCAGACGTGATGGAACAGGAGGAGGCGCAGGAGGAGAAGGCCACGCTTTGAGACACAACAACCCAGGCCTTGCATGAGGACAAGAAGCATGCGGATAGCATGCTTTTTACCGCCATGCAGTCATAAATGTAATAAAGATGAGAGGTTCCATAAACAGGGACCGGCAACGCTAACCCAGCAGCAGCAGCAGCACACGTGATGGAACAGGAGGAGGCGCAGGAGGAGAAGGCCACGCTTTGAGACACAACAACCCAGGCCTTGCATGAGGACAAGAAGCGTGCGGATAGCATGCTTTTTACCGCCATGCAGTCATAAATGTAATAAAGATGAGAGGTTCCATAAACAGGGACCGGCAACGCTAACCCAGCAGCAGCAGCAGCACACGTGATGGAACAGGAGGAGGCGCAGGAGGAGAAGGCCACGCTTTGAGACACAACAACCCAGGCCTTGCATGAGGACAAGAAGCGTGCGGATAGCATGCTTTTTACCGCCATGCAGTCATAAATGTAATAAAGATGAGAGGTTCCATAAACAGGGACCGGCAACGCTAACCCAGCAGCAGCAGCACACGTGATGGAACAGGAGCAGGCGCAGGAGGAGAAGGCCATGCTTTTTGAGACAACAACACAGGCCTTGCATGAGGACAAGAAGCGTGCGGATAGCATGCTTTTTACCGCCATGCAGTCATAAATGTAATAAAGATAAGAGGTTCCATAAACAGGGACCGGCAACGCTAACCCAGCAGCAGCAGCACACGTGATGGAACAGGAGCAGGCGCAGGAGGAGAAGGCCATGCTTTTTGAGACACAACAACACAGGCCTTGCATGAGGACAAAAAGCGTGCAGATATAGAAGCAATGCTTTTTGCCGCCATGCAGTCATAAATGTAATACAGATGAGAGGTTCAATAAACAGGGACTGGAAACGCTAAACCATCCCAGATGTTCATTGGTCATGTTACTTGGTTGGGGTCCTGGAGTGTTGCGTAGTCGTTTCCAATCCAGGATTGATTCATTTTAATTTGAGTCAGACGGTCTGCATTTTCTGTGGAGAGGCGGATACGCCGATCTGTGATGATGCCTCCGGCAGCACTGAAACAGCGTTCCGACATAACACTGGTTGCCGGGCAAGCCAGCACCTCTATTGCGTACATTGCCAGTTCGTGCCAGGTGTCTAGCTTCGATACCCAATAGTTGAAGGGTGCAGATGGATTGTTCGACACTGCTACGCCATCTGACATGTAGTCCTTGACCATCTTCTCCAGGCGATCGGTGTTGGAGGTGGATCTGCACGCTTGCTGTTCAGTGGGCTGCTGCTGCATGGGTGTCAGAAAATGTTCCCACTCCAAGGACACTGCCGATACCATTCCCTTTTGGGCACTAGCTGCGGCTTGTGTTGTTTGCTGCCCTCCTGGTCGTCCTGGGTTTGCGGAAGTCAGTCTGTCGGCGTACAACTGGCTAGAGGAGGGGGAGGATGTCAATCTCCTCTCTAAAGTCTCCACAAGGGCCTGCTGGTATTCTTCCATTTTGACCTGTCTGACTCTTTCTTCAAGCAGTTTTGGAACATTGTGTTTGTACCGTGGATCCAGAAGTGTATAAACCCAGTAATTGGTGTTGTCCAGAATGCGCACAATGCGTGGGTCGCGTTCAATGCAGTCTAGCATGAATTGAGCCATGTGTGCCAGAGTCCTACCAGAATCCTCATCATCCTCTTGTGAGCGTTGTGATAGTTGTTGTGATGCATCATAGTCGTCACCTTCTTCCTGGTCTGCTTCTGCTGACCATTCGCGCTGAATTGTGGAAGTCCAACGTGCACCGCTCTGGCCCTCGTCAGTGGTGGCAGGAAATTCCTGCTCCAACTCCAGCTGTTCCTCCTCCTCTTCTTCGTCATAGCTGCTGGGGCCAGCGTTTCCTGATGCGGATGGCCTGATGTTGGTACCATCACGCTGATCGTTTTCTCCTTCAGATTCCCCCAGTTGCATCATGACAGCTGTTTCCTTGATTTTCAACATTGAACTCTTCAGTAAACACAGCAGTGGTATGGTAATGCTGACTGAAGAGTTGTCACTGCTCACAAGCAACGTGGATTGCTCAAAATTTTGGAGGACTTGGCAGAGGTCCAACATGTTGGCCCAATCGGATCCACAGAAGCTTGGCAGCTGGCCGGATGCGCCTCAGTACTGCGCCGTCATGTACTGGACCACTGCACTCTTCTGCTCGCAAAAGCGGGCTAGCATGTGCAGCGTAGAATTCCAGCGCGTAGGGACATCACACAGCAAGCGATGGTGGGGGAGATTGAAGCGCTCCTGCATCTTGGCGAGTGCCCCCGAAGCAGTACTGGAATTTCTACAATGTTTGGCCACTCGACGCACCTTCAACAGAAGATCGGCCATGCCTGGGTATGTCCTCAGGAACCGCTGAACTACTAGGTTCATCACGTGCGCCAGGCAAGGGATGTGTGTCAGCTTAGCCAACCTTAAAGCGTGAATGAGATTACTCCCATTATCACACACAACCATGCCCGGTTTCAGGTCCAGCGGTGCCAGCCACAAATCCGTCTGTTCCTTTATTCCCCTCCAAATTTCCTCCCCTGTGTGCTGCTTATCCCGAAGGCAGATCAGCTTCAGCAACGCTTGCTGATGCATGCCAAAAGCTGTGCTGCACTGCTTCCACGATCCTACTTCTGCTGGGTTAGCGTTTCCGGATAAGGTACAGCTTTGAGATGCGTTGGAGGAGAAGGAGTCAGAGAGGTAGGTGCTGCTGTTATCCAGTGGGAGGGACGGCGGTGCAGCTGTTTGCGGCGTGGGCAACACCCGCGCCCTAGCAGGTGAGGAATCGCTGCCAGGCTCCACAAGGTTCACCCAGTGCGCGGTAAGGGAGATGTATCGACCCTGGCCGAACGCACTCGTCCAGGTGTCAGTGGTGAGGTGAACCTTGCAGGCAACGGCATTCTTCAAGCTTCGGGTTATTTTGCTGACCACGTGCTCATGCAACTCAGGCACTGCAGAGCACGCAAAGTGGTAGTGGCTGGGAACCACGTAACGTGGGATGGCCACTGACATCATGCCCTTGAAGCTGTTTGTCTCCACCACTCGATATGGCAGCATTTCGCAGGCCAGAAGCTTGGCTATGCTGGCTGTTAGTGCCACGGCCCGGGGGTCATTTGCTGGCAATTTCCTCTTGCGCTCAAACATCTCCGAGACAGACAACTGAACCGTAGGGCTGCACACTGAAGGGCTGTTGGTTGTTGTGTTTGATGAAGACTGGGAGACCTCAAGAGCACTAGTCCGGAAAGTGACAGTGTCAGCGTCGTCTGATGTTTGTGAATGTTGTGAACCACGCAATGGCTGGGCTACTGCTGCTGCTGAGGCGGGTCTGGTGGTGAGTCTGGTGAACCCAAGGGAGGCAGTGTTGCTGGTACCCTGTCCTGCCGCGTTTGCCCACAGAGTGGGATGTTTGGATAGCATGTGGCGGCTCATGCTGGTGGTGGAGAGGTTGTTAATACTTTTCCCCCTGCTCAGGCGGGTCTTGCACACCTTGCAAATCGCCATGGTAACATCCTCAGTGCAGTCTTCAAAGAAAGCCCAGACTTTGGAGCACCTGCCTTGCTGGCGATTTCTGTTTGCGCCTCTTTTGCCTCTCACTTGAACTTCCACGCTTGTGGTGCCTGAAATTGCGCGCCGCCTACCTTGTGGCACAAGGCGAACTCGTGCAGCAGTGGGTTCTTCAACAGACTCATCTGTGCTGCTGCTACGATGGCGATGTTCTCCTTCACAAACAAAATCTGGGTCTATGTCCACATTGTCCATACCCTCCTCTTCCATCTCCTCAAACTCATCATATGTCATTGTGGGGGGCCGCCACCGTGGAGTAGAGCTCCCCAGAACAACCTCTGCGCAGCTCACTCCAACGTCGTCTTCCAGAGCTTCTCGGCCGACCTCCTGCAATTGCAACCCCTCCTGCCCAACTTGCTCTGGAATTTGGGTTTCAAAGTCCTCGGACTCGCCTATTTCAGTGCCCGGTGCATTTCCCACAGTTAATGGTTGTGAATCCGGGCACAACATTTCTGGCTGTTCCTCCATTGACCTTTCAAAGGTGGAAGTTTGTTGGCCTGGGAATAGCTCCTGCAAATACCCCATTGTGTCCTGAGGTAATTCATCGGACTGGTTATCTGGCAGTTGTGTGCGTGGTGTCGCTGCCGGTTGTGTCAGCTTTGTGCCCACTGGCTCCTTGTAACTGGCTGAGGACTCGGACCTCGTGCGTGATGTGCTGGTGCTGCTTAACCCACTGCTGGACGCTTGAGAGGTCATCCAAGTAATAATCTGGTCCTGTTCTTTTGGATCTGTGAGGGTTGTTGTCCTGGACAACATGGGCGGTATTGAGTGGGTTTTCTTGGGTGCTCCCCTGTGGCCTGTACGTGAACCATCAGGGGAAACACCTCTTCCCTTGCCCCTCCCTCTTTCACCGGATTTCTTCCTCATTTCACGTATCCTTAAAGTACACGCTGACTGGCAGCAGTACAGTGGCAGTACAGAAATGCTATACAGTGGTGGGTGAGCGGTGTACCACTATTGCCAGCAGCGACACAGAGCACTATGCTATACAGTGGCGGGTGAGCGGTGTACTACTGTTCCCAGCAGACACAGAGTGGCAGTAAACACAATGCTATATAGTGTGGCTGAGCGGTGTACACAGAGTGGCAGTAAACACAATGCTATATAGTGTGGCTGAGCGAGCGGTGTACTACTGTTCCCAGCAGACACAGAGTGGCAGTAAACACAATGCTATATAGTGTGGCTGAGCGAGCGGTGTACTACTGTTCCCAGCAGACACAGAGTGGCAGTAAACACAATGCTATATAGTGTGGCTGAGCGGTGTACACAGAGTGGCAGTAAACACAATGCTATATAGTGTGGCTGAGCGAGCGGAGTACTACTGTTCCCAGCAGACACAGAGTGGCAGTAAACACAATGCTATATAGTGTGGCTGAGCCGTGTACACAGAGTGGCAGTAAACAATGCTATATAGTGTGGCTGAGCCGTGTACACAGAGTGGCAGTAAACACAATGCTATATAGTCTGGCTGAGTGGTGTACACAGAGTGGCAGTAAACACAATGCTATATAGTGTGGCTGAGCCGTGTACACAGAGTGGAAGTAAACAATGCTATACAGTCTGGCTGAGCCGTGTACACAGAGTGGCAGTAAACACAATGCTATATAGTGTGGCTGAGCCGTGTACACAGAGTGGCAGTAAACAATGCTATATAGTCTGGCTGAGTGGTGTACACAGAGTGGCAGTAAACAATGCTATATAGTCTGGCTGAGCGGTGTACACAGAGTGGCAGTAAACACAATCTATATATATAATAGACTAAGTGCCTCAACCTTGGAGCAAGAAGAAGAAGTACTTTGCATGAGAAAATTTATGCGTGCTCAGTTACCAAGTTTAAGGCCTCTTTTCCACGGACTGTTGAGCTGTGTGCTCAGCAAGCAGTTACCAGGCAGCAGCAAGCTGTTACCAGGCAGCAGCAAGCAGTTACCAGGCAGCAGCAAGCTGTTACCAGGCAGCAGTAAGCAGTTACCAGGCAGCAGCAAGCAGTTACCAGGCAGCAGCAAGCTGTTACCAGGCAGCAGTGAGCTGTTAACAGGCAGCAGCGAGCTGTTAACAGGCAGCAGCGAGCTGTTAACAGGCAGCAGCGAGCTGTTAACAGGCAGCAGCGAGCAGTTACCAGGCAGCAGCGAGCAGTTACCAGGCAGCAATAAGCAGTTACCAGGCAGCAGCAAGCTGTTAACAGGCAGCAGCAAGCTGTTAACAGGCAGCAGCAAGCTGTTACCGGGCAGTAGTGAGCAGTTGTAAGAGTTTGAGAGGCATTTTACTGCCTATCAACTGTCCGTGGTAAAGAGGCCTACCCTAGCAAGTCTGGCTTTGCAAATCTGGCCTAATTGGCTATTCATGAGGCAATGCTCATGCAAATTTGCTTTTGCATGCCAAACTATGCAGGGTCAAAAAACCAATACCGCAAAGCGGTCGCCCTGCTACATGCCAGTGATGAGCGAAAATGCAAAAATTTGTTTCGACAAATTTTTACCGAATTTTCGCCTAATTTCGTTTTGACAAGCAAATTTTCCATCTAATTTTTTCGCGTTAATTTTCGCCTAATGCCAGTCATTTTCGCATTACTTGCGTATTATTGCTGACATTTTCCGCATAAGGGCATTAGCGTCCGCATTCAGAGAAGTTTCTTGCGCATCATTGCGGACATTTTTCCGTATAAACTTCCGCATAGACTGAATTTCCATGCGGATTATTGTGGACATTTTTCCGCGTAAGGGCATAAGCATCCGCATACAATGAATTTTCGATGCTGGTCGAAAACGCAAATATTTCTGAAGATTTTCGTGAAAATTCGCCAAAAACGAAAATGGGATTTTCGATGCGAAACTGCTACATGCTACATTAGCACTATCCAGGAGCGCCACAGGGAGGATTCCCAATGCTCCCTTTTTATACAACCGGGGGGACCGCGGGTCCCAGGCTCTCTCACTGCCTGGGAACCACAGCGGCATCCCGGAGGGGGAGGCTAGGTGGTGCAGGTGACCCCCCCAAGCGTGGCCAGTGCCGGTAGAGCCGTCTGCACCCACCTCCCAATATTAGAAACAGGCACTTACCTTAACGTCCATTGCGTTCTGCTACATGCGCATTAACTTGGGGGCACCACATGAGAAAGGAGTGAAGCATGGGTCACCCCAAGCTTTAGAGCTCAGGGCTGGCTCACATACAACACTCCAGGGGGGGGGGGGGAGGACAGGCACAGACAACTCACTCCAGGGCTCACACCACCAGAGCAAGCCATCCACCACCTGCCTCCAAAGGATACAAACTGCAAAAAATGCTTTCCATGAGAAAATTAATGCGCATGTAGCAGAACGCAATGGACGTTAAGGTAAGTGCCTGTTTTTAATATTATGAGGTGGGTGCGGACGGCTCTCCCTGGCGCTGGCCACACTTGGGGGGGGTCGGCTGCGCCACCCAGCCTCCGGGGTGCCACTGTGGTTCCCAGGCAGTGAGAGAGCCTGGGACCCTGCGGTCCCCCCGGTTGTATAAAAAGGGGGGCATTGGGAATCCTCCCCGTGGCGCTCCTGGATAGTGCTAATGTAGCATGAACTTATTCCCGCAGGGCGACCGCTTTGCAGTATTGGTTTTTGACCCTGCATAGTTTGGCATGCGAAAGCAAATGCATATTTGCATGAGCAAATGAGCCAATTAGGCCAGATTTGGAAAGCCAGACTTGCTAGGGTTAAACTTGGTGTTTGAGCACGCATACATTTTCTAATGGAAAGCCTAAAGGTGGGTACACACATCAGATAAAAGTCTTTGGAAAATGAAAGATCACAGACCAATGTTACCCCCTTCCATGTAGTATGAGAGCCATACCTACACAGTCTATTCTATTGAGCTGAACTCCCCATCAGATACAATTTTTTGCAAGATGCTGCACACAAAGATGCTGTACACATGCAACAGATCAGTATCTGCAAAAGATCTGTTCCTGCAAAAAATCAGTTTCTGCAAAATGCATTCATAGTCTATGATATCTGCAGATCTCATGCTGGGCATACACGGTATGTTTTCTACCATGTAATCGAGCCGCTGATGGCTCGATTGATAATTTCCGACGTGTCCGATACCCCGCCGGATCGATTCTGCGCTCGATACCGGCGGGCAGGACAAAAGAAGAAACGAGTGGAAAATAAGAAAGCGCTCGATTACACGGTAGAAAATGTACCATGTATGCCCAGCATAATACACACCTTGTTTGACGGACATTCATCTGCAGATCAGACAATCATCTGCAGATCCAAAGATCCATCCTGGTTGATCTGATCTGCAGATGATTGTCCGTTAAACAAGGTGTGTATGAGATCTGCAGATATAGACTATGAATGTATTTTGTAGGTACTGATCTTTTGCAGGAACTGATCTTTTGCAGATACTGATCTTTTGTGTCTGTACAGCATCTGTGTGTGCAGCATCTTGCAAAGATTTCTATCTGATGGGGAGTTCAGCTCCATAGAATAGACTGTGTAGAGTATGGCTCTCATACTACATGAAGGGTGGTAAGATTGGTCTGTGATCTTTGATTTTCCAAAGACTTTTATCTGATGTGTGTACCCACCTTTATTCTTCTTGCTTCAAGGTTGAGGCACGTACTCTATTAGATAGATAGAAGATGCGGCGTATGCTACGACGCGGGTTGGCTAGTGCTATATAGTCTGGCTGAGCGGTGTACACAGAGTGGCAGTAAACACAATGCTATATAGTGTGGCTGAGCGAGCGGTGTACTACTGTTCCCAGCAGCGACACACAATGACTGGGGGGACCCTGGCTAGCCTGGCTGGAGAGAGAACTACCCTGCCTGCCTACCCAAAGCTAAACCCACAGACAAATGGCGGAGATATGACGTGGTTCGGGTATTTATTTACCCGAACCACGTGACCGTTCGGTCAATCAGAGCACGTTCGGGCCCGAACCACGTGAACCGTTCGGCCAATCAGAGTGCGTTCGGGTCCGAACCACGTGACCCGTTCGGCCAATCACAGCGCTAGCCAAACGTTCGGGGAACGTTCGGCCATGCGCTCTTAGTTCGGCCATGTGGCCGAACGGTTTGGCCGAACACCATCAGGTGTTCGGCCGAACTCGAACATCACCCGAACAGGGTGATGTTCTGCAGAACCCGAACAGTGGCGAACACTGTTCGCCCAACACTAGTGTAAAGTGAATTGAGTTTTTAGTACAACCTAATTCCCTTAATCTAAAGTGGATTAATTAAGTAATGGCATTTGTCACCCAGACTTATACAAGTGAGTAGAGTTAAATCATTTCCCCATGTAATGGTAGTGTGCCATAAGTTTGATAGAATAATGTTCATATTTGAACAGAATTTATATAGCTTGTAACTTTGAAGATTCAAATGATTTACTCAATAGTTCTCCATGGATAAGTTCCTTCTTGAATATTGTATCATAGTTGGTAGGCTGTATTTTTTATATAAATCGCAGCAGAAAAGGCATTTAATGTTGTTTGCAACTCATTGTTGAAGTGTTACTTGCTGTTGTAACTAAGCTGTGTCTGATTTAATTCTTCACTGGCCTGGTCACCCAGTAGAAGAAATTTTCTCAGCCTCTTCGCCACCTAGAGGTTAATAAGAGAACTGCTCCTCCTCCAAGCCACACTGATAAAGCACAGTTATTGTAACTTCAATATTTCTAAATGTCATGCAACTATTGAAAAAATAATACACTGTATACTGTTTGTACTTATATTTTAGTGGATATTGTGAAACTGTGAAATCCATATTCATCTGGGAAAATTTGTGGAGAAATATTGAGGACATACTAAATAAAATAGTCAGGACAGGTATACAGTTTTAGGTCAATTAAGATCGCATGTGTAACTCTGGGTCACACTTGCTGTTTATTTCATATCAGACTTTGTATTATAGGAATTCTTTCCCAATAGTGGGGTTTCTGACCTTAATAACCCCTCTTCCTGTTAGTAAATCCATCTCCTTTAAATTAATATCTCCTCTCCGGGTGTCACAACATCTGTGTGTGTATGTAATTAATGACATATATTAGCAGAGAGTTGTTTAAGGCTCTGACTCTAAGTCACTGGTGGTTTTAGTGAGAATATAGGAGCCCAAAGTCCTTACACTCAGCATGGGAAAATGAGAACATTTTTTTCATCCTTAGGAAAATAGTTTGTTTTAGTTTGCTTGAACTTTTTGACAAACTGTAAAGCCATTTGATGTTGTCATACTATAAATTTTTCACTGTTCTGAAGAAAGGTAAAAATCTCCAGGAAAAAACACTGTTTAATTTTATAGTGTACTGATTAGAAACTTTATCTCTGACAGGATTTTAATTTCACCTCTGCTGGTTGCTATAGTTTAGGGCCTATTTTGTTTAGTAAGGAGACCTTAGCCTAGTCTCTCTAGTGCTGTTTCTGTGTGTCTCGGGGACAACCATAGTTGTAGTACCTTAAGCGCACTATAGGGATAAGGACACTATAGATGTTCCTTGTATGTCTGTGGCTAAAAATCTGAAAGGGGACCCAACCCTATTACAGGGAGACAGTGCTGGCCACTGTCCCGCTGTACTGTGACCCTGCTCATATTATGCCTTATAGCCTTTTGCTAACTCTGACCAGACATTAAAGTAACTTTAATGTATGGTCAAATAGGGGAAAGGAGGAATATGGGAACGGTCATGTTAGTTTGTTGTCTATACACATGTCCAGCCCGGCCCAGGCCTAGTGGTCTGTGTCATGTCACTCCATGTAGTGGTGTAGTAAGAAGGGGGTAGATATTGCATTAGGGCCACCTAAGTTCTTTAAATACATCACTATTTAGGGTTTGTGGTATGATTGTGGCAGGTATGATGGAATGGAAAATGGGAATTCATCATGGTGTAAAAATTCATTGGGAGTTCATCCTCTCTGCCATGTATGGAGTCACATACTCGCACGGGTACAGCGACGTCATGCGTACGGGGTATTGCGAGAGATCCGTTGGGATCATATAAAGATCCGCTAAGTATGTTTTGAAGTTCATGGTGGAGAGTATGAATAATATTAGTATTACAAGTACTAGCAAAAATAAAGAATTTATTGGATCTTTGGGAAAACATGATGCTCGCACATTTTTCTTTTTCTTTCAGAAACAATTTGACCAGACCGACATCTATCCTGAGGAGGATAAAAGCTGACTACCTAACCAGAGCCCATCGGAAGGTAATCTGAGGGAGCCTGTCCAGAGAGACCCATCCAGAGGGAGTCTGACCAGAGGCTATCCTGAGTCTATCTGTCCAGAAGGTTTTCCTACTGGATCCACTGTATTGGGTGAAATAGTTTGACTAAGTCCTGAATCCCAAAAAGAGACTTTTCATCAAGTGGACAGTAAAAGCGTGCTCTAATAGAAGTTTCTAAGTTGCTTGTGTCATCTGTTGAAGAATGGAACAAGATCTGGATCTCAGACCCAGGAAGATTGTATGGATTGTGGGACATTCTTATGTGTATTGGGCCCGTAGGAAAGCTATTAATAGTAGCTATGGGAAAAACTTGGGTTATCTAAAAATAACTTTATGATCTATTGGGGTGGGCTACGATATTAAGGATATTCTAGATGGAGAGTTAGTTGTAAGTCACAATGGGCTTGATTCACAAAGCGGTGCTAACTGTTAGCACGCCTGTGAAAACCCCCTTAGCACGTCTAAACAAGCTTTTCGCGCATAAAATTATACGCGCGCAAAACTTTATGCGCATAAAACTTTACGCGCGTACTGCACAGAGCGCAGGGCGCTCCGCGCGAAGTGCCCATTAAAGCCTATGGGACTTAGCGCGCGTAAAACTTTGCACGCGTAAAACTTTGCGCGCATAAAGTTAGCGCGCGATCTGATTGAGAAATCCGGTGCTAACCTACTTAGCACCCTGGTTAGCGCGTCTAAAGACTTTAGATGTGCTAAGTAGGTTAGCACCGCTTTGTGAATCAAGCCCAATATGGGTTAATGCTTTTTGAATAGTAAAAGCCTTTATTTCTGCAATATCACCCTTTAAGTAAAGATTAGGATTAGGGTTTTTTGTAAGTTAGATAATGGGTTGATATGTAATGAGCTGATATGTTTTTATCTTAATTACTAAATAAGGCCAAGTGCTGATGATCCAGGGATTTTTTCTGATTGCCATTTTGGAGTCGGGAAGGAATTTTTCCCTTTCTGGGGCTAATTACACTATGCCCTATAAGGGTTTTTTGCCTTCCTCTGGATCAGCAGTGAAATGGGCCGGTGTGGTGCTTTGTTTTGGTTAAACTTTATGTACACACATCTTTCTTCAACCCAGATAACTATAAAATTGTATATTTATCAGACAGTAAAATATATATATATACATACATGCGCATATGTGTTACTACACATATAATTCAGCAGGCCTGATCTCAGTGGGCGATTTTCAGGGAACAAGTCTCCTACTTTTTGATACCTTGGTCTTTAGTAGATTCAAGTTGGCCATAATTGTCTTGCTAAGTTTTGCTAGAGTATTATATTTCGTCCTATCCTGATTGTGAGTATAGTTGCTAAGTGTCCATATGTGTGATTAGCAGAGTCTTTTTAGTATGGTTAAATCTGAAGGTAGCCATCATTACAGTTGTCCTGTTAGTCCTGACCTTGAAAGAGTATCTATGGCAGCGGTTGCTATTAGTTACATCTTTTTCTGCTTTGATTTGTAGTGTGTCTGTATAGATATTTACCATTACTGTGGTAAAAAGTCAATTAGCTAACATTCCCTTCCCTTACTAAATCAGAGTTTGTTTATCTGTTTGTCTGAGCAAGCATAACAGGCTTTGGTCAGTATGATTGGTGTGATGGACTACAATTTCACAGCACCACAGTTGCCTTGAGCAACCGGATTGGTATTTAATATGGGAAGTCTGCCATGCCTCACAAACAGTTTATGAACTAAATTGTGGAGTCAAGACCACCCTTTCCCAAATCTCATATCTTGTTGCATAGCCACCTTACGCAGGAGTTAGTTGCTATCATAAGGGTTTTTTGACCTTGGCCTACCTAAGGCCTAGTACTTAGACAAGCCCTTTTCTAGAATAGAGCAGATGGAGGTTTCTCTTGGAGTAAGTGCTGAGATAAGAAAGCTTCTTATATTGATCTAAGAGAAATATTCCTGCCGCAGGCTAAGTTAAACACATGAGAGTACTCCATGCATGCAGTCCGCATAAGATCTTTACTAGATCACATCAGGAAAGAGAATTGTTCTTAGTTCTGATCTGCATCAGGAAAAATAATTATTGGGTCTTTTCCTGAGTAGTTTCAGATTCGGTTGTTTTCTGATTTTTCTGATGTGTTTGACCATTAAATTGGCCAACATTATTTAATTGGTTGTTTAAGGTTACAGGTTGGTTAATCATTTTCTTTGTTATGAGTACTTTACCAAATAGCTATTCGTGTTTTGACCATTAGGAGGCTTCGACCAAAATTTTGCCCACTGTGATGCTAGCTCTGCCTGATTTAGGTATTGGCTTTAGTATGGTCATCTTCTTCCTTTGGAAGAAATGACCAAAGGGGGGACTGAAAGGATATGTAGGTATATATGTATATATATATATTAGTATATAGTATAGTATATAGATCAATTTCATATACAAGCATACATGTATCTAATCAGTGTGATATTAATGTGTCTATAGAACAATCAGCCACCCACACACATCTGTGCAGGAAGAGCTGGCTGCATAAGGTAGAGAATAGCCAAATTCTTCTTGCTGGGCAAAACCCATAAGTGCCCCAAATGGGGACACCTGGAAGGTCATAAATAACATATTTCCCCGTGATCATTGAACTGTGCTATTTCTTGTAAATCACATGACTTTCTGTAATTATGGTGACATATGATGATATTGTAACGCTCGGTGAAGCACAGAGAGGTCTGATTACCGGTGATCTGCAGTATCACGGGAAATACAGACGTATATCAGATTATATGTGATCTGCAGTATCACCGATAATCCAATATACTAGCTAACCTCTGGTCACCTGAGTAGAGTGTTGTGATTGGTGCAACAGTAATACAGAGGACAAGCCTCAGTGCAGCAAGGAGAACTGCACAGATTCCTTCCACAGGTCTGAGCTCTCCAAGACGGGAGGAGTCAGACTGACAGTGGGAAGGAAAGTCCGAAAGTGACACTCAGGCGCAAGTGTCACTAACAGGACAAGGAACCGCCTCCAATCGTGAGGTCATTTCTCGAGGTCGGGCAAGCCAAGTCGTAAACACACAGACAGATAAGGTACAAGATCAGCAGACAAAAGGCAGAGTCAAAGTACAGGCAGGGTTCGGCAACGGGGTATCAGATATATCGGGGTACAAAATCAGGAGGCAGAAACAGAGTCTAGGAGCGAGCCGGGGTTCGGCAACAGCGTATCAGAAATAACGAGGTACAAGATCAGAGTTCAGAAGGGTAGTCAAGGCAGGCAAAAGTCATAACAGATAATCACAATCAAACTAGTACTTTAAGCTATCAACAGAATCTAGCTTAGTGTAGGATTACAGCTCCAGCTGGTCCCGGCACACTAACGGATCTGACTACGGATCTGGGTGCTCCCACATATGTGAACGCAACGCCAGACAAAGAGCAAGTGAACAGCCAGCAGTATATATACTCTAGGACCTTTCCAGGACCTCCCTAATTGCTGGTCCAATGAGAGCAGTGGAATTTGTCAGCTGACCCAGCTGGTCAGCCGACTCCCTTCTAACTGCTATTTAAACCTCTGTGCACGCGCGCGTGTCATTCTGGAGCTTGGTGGACTATCAGTCCCAGCCACATCAGTACTGTCTTGCAATGTATTTTGTGAACCACTTGCGGGGGCCGCCTCCAATGCGGATTCCGCCGTTCTCAATGCGGAATCCGCCGTTCCCAATGCGGATTCCGCCGCTCTGCCTAAGCGGCATGCGGCGATTTTTCCGCGTTGTGACGCGCTGCTGGATGCGGAAACAGCCGCCTCACTGTGAGAGACGGCGGCTTTTCCGCGTTTCCTCACAGTACCCCCCCCCCCCGAGGAGTGGACTCCGGACAACTCCCACCAGGTTTCTCGGGATGTAAGGCATGAAATTCTCTCTTTAATTCGTCTGCATGCATGCGCGTCCCCAGTACCCATTGCCTCTCCTCAATGCCGTACCCTTTCCAGTGTACGAGATATTGTACTGAGTTTCGCACAACACGTGAATCTAGAATCTTTTCCACCTCATATTCAGGTTGGGCGTCTACTAACACAGGAGGAGGAGGAGTGGGACCCACCTGGACTGCGGGTTTAAGAAGTGATACGTGGAAGGACCTCACTCCCCGCATGCTGGTGGGAAGATCAACGGTATATGTGACCTCGTTGATCTTTCTAGCAACCGGGAATGGACCCACGAACCTGGGACCAAGTTTGTCAGAGGGTTGTCTCAGGGTTAAGTGACGTGTGGACACCCAAACCAAGTCTCCTGGCTGGAAGCTCCACTCTACTGAACGTCTTTTATCAGCTTGACTCTTTTGACTAAAAAACGCCTTTTGTAAATTATTTCTCACCGTGCGCCAAATGTCTTTAAAAGACCTCTGCCAGACCTCCAGAGCTGGAAATGGGGTGGAGGCCACTGGCAATGGTGAGAATTTGGGCAATCTTCCAGAAACAACCTGGAACGGAGAGAATCCGGTAGAAGAGCTCTTTAAATTGTTTTGTGCGAACTCCGCGAAAGGCAGAAATTTGACCCAGTCATTCTGTGTCTCCGCAACATAGCACCTCAGAAATTGCTCCAATGACTGGTTGATTCTCTCCGTTTGCCCATTGGTCTGTGGGTGGTAGCCCGATGAAAATGACAGTTTCATACCCATTTGTTGGCAGAATGCCCTCCAAAATTTAGAAACGAACTGGACTCCCCGATCCGACACTATGTTTTCCGGAATGCTGTGCAGCCGGAACACATGTGTAATAAACAGGCCAGCCAGTTCCTGGGCCGAGGGGAGTCCTTTCAAGGGCACGAAATGGGCCATTTTACTGAAACGGTCGACTACCACCCAAATGACCGACATGCCTTCTGACTTGGGAAGTTCGCCCACAAAATCCATGGACAAATGAGTCCATGGCTCACTCGGGGTGGGTAAAGGCTGCAAGGTACCCACAGGTGCCAGCCGGGAGGGTTTGCTCTTGGCACAAATCGCACATTCCCTCACGTATTCCTTGCAATCAGCTGCCAAGGAGGGCCACCAGGCGCATCTGGCTACCAGATCCTGAGTTCTAGATGCTCCAGGATGCCCAGCATTTTTATGCGCATGGAACATCTCCAGAACCTGGAGACGGAACGGTAACGGAATAAACAGCACCCCTGCGGGTTTTCCTTCTGGGATGTCTTGTTGAAAGGGAATTAAAGTCCCCTTCCAATCCTCCCAAGTCTCTGTTGCAGCCAGTACCAACCTCTGGGGAATAATAGTCTCTGGAATGGAGGGCTGTGCTGTTTCTGACTCAAAACACCTGGACAAGGCATCCGCCTTGACGTTTTTGCTACCTGGGGTGTATGTAATAATGAAAGAGAACCGAGAAAAAAATAATGACCAACGAGCCTGGCGAGGGCTCAACCTCTTAGCCCCCTCGATGTATTCTAGATTTTTGTGGTCAGTGTAAACCGTGACCGTATGCTCCGCTCCCTCTAACCAATGTCGCCATTCCTCGAAGGCTAACTTAATGGCTAAGAGCTCTCTGTTGCCAATATCGTAGTTCCTTTCCGCAGGGGAGAACCTACGGGAGAAGTAAGCACACGGGTGCAATCTACCCTGCAAGCCAGATCGCTGGGACAGCACAGCCCCCACCCCGACCTCCGAGGCATCCACCTCCACAATAAATGGAAAAGACGTATCCACATGTCTGAGGACGGGTGCAGAACAAAATAGGCCCTTCAGGGTGGCAAAAGCCTGTAACGCCTCAGGAGACCAGTGAGTGGTATCTGCACCTTTCTTGGTGAGACTGGTAAGTGGGGAAATTACCGTAGAGTACCCCTTTATGAACCTCCTGTAATAGTTGGCGAAGCCAAGAAACCGCTGAAGCGATTTCAAGCCTACCGGCTGAGGCCATTCTAGCACAGCGGAGACCTTGGCCGGATCCATGGACAGGCCTGTAGTAGAAATTATGTACCCCAGAAAAGCGACAGATGTTACCTCGAAGATACACTTTTCTAATTTTGCGTACAATAGGTTCTGCTTTAGCCTGTTCAAAACAAACCTCACATGAGTCCTATGTTCAGAGAGATTGTTGGAGAAGATAAGGATATCGTCTAAATAAACTAGAACAAATTTCCCCAACACCTCTCTGAAAACCTCGTTGATGAGCTCCTGAAAAACGGCCGGGGCATTACATAACCCGAAGGGCATCACCAAGTACTCATAATGCCCGTCAGGCGTATTAAAGGCCGTTTTCCATTCATCGCCCTGTCTTATGCGTACCAGGTTATACGCACCCCGCAAATCCAGTTTAGAAAAGATCTGGGCGCCAGTGATCTGTGTGAACAAATCGTCTATCAGGGGTAGCGGATAGCGATTCTTTATTGTAATTTTGTTAAGACCGCGGTAGTCGATGCAAGGCCGCAGGCCTCCGTCTTTCTTTTTTACGAAAAAGAAGCCTGCCCCAGCAGGCGACCGGGACGGGCGGATAAAGCCTTTGGCCAGATTCTCCTTGATGTACTCCTGCATAGCCAATTTTTCGGGCCCCGACAAATTGTACAAATGACCCCAGTCAAAAGGGCGATGTGGAGGCAATTTATCGGCTGCTTTAGGGCAGAAAACATCAGAATATTCAGCATACTGGTCTGGTACACCTCCCACCTGAACTCTGGTTTGTCCCAATGTTAATCTCCCCAAACACTGTTGAAAACAATGGGGAGACCAGGAGGTTAACTGACCTGTGGCCCAGTCTATGTGCGGTGAATGGACTTGCAACCACGGCATACCTAAGATAATAGTGGAGGTTGACATGTGTAATACAAAAAATTGTAACTCTTCCCCATGCAATACCCCTATGGTGAGTCCCACCATCGGAGTCTGTGACAGGGCACGATTCCGTTGCAAAGGGGAATCGTCCACTGCCGTAACCTGAATGGGGGGTCTCACAGGAGTGAGTGGAAGGCCCAACTCCTGAGCAAATTCAAAATTCATAAAATTAGCCGCTGAGCCTGAGTCAATAAAGGCTTCAGTGGATACAGATTTATCCTCCCATGTAACAGTACAAGGGAGAAGTAATTTTTTCTCTTTAAGGGGTGAAATTTGTGTGCCCAGGGTGTCACCCCCCACTACTCCTAGGCAAACTCGTTTCCCGACCTGTTAGGGCAGTTTCAAACTCTATGCCCTGCTGCTGCACAATACAGGCACAGCTGTTCTGTCATTCTCCGCCTTCGCTCCACCTGGGTCAGTTTCGACCGACCAATCTGCATTGGTTCGGGCGGCGGCAAGGCCGGGGAGGGTGAGACAGGCGGGGAAGGTGTTACTAGGGGTGTAGCGGATGATGCTGCATACGATGTCACCCTGACACGGTGACTGCCCCTAGCCTGCCTCTGATGGCGCAACCTGCGATCAACTCGAAATATGATAACACTCTACTCCTGAAATTCCGGAAGTCAGACTTGTGGCCGGAAAATTTATCGGGTACAGGCATACGTATGTCATCACTAGGAGGGGATCGCACTGAATCAACTGACGTCTGGAGGGTTTTCACAGAGCCTGATAGGGCATCAATTAAGGCTTTGTGCTGGCCCCGTGCTTGATGGATGTTATCCACCGAAGTGGCAAGCACAGTCAGAGGATCAGTGCGTGATTCCATCGTTTTGTGGTCTGGCGTTCTGTAACGCTCGGTGAAGCACAGAGAGGTCTGATTACCGGTGATCTGCAGTATCACGGGAAATACAGACGTATATCAGATTATATGTGATCTGCAGTATCACCGATAATCCAATATACTAGCTAACCTCTGGTCACCTGAGTAGAGTGTTGTGATTGGTGCAACAGTAATACAGAGGACAAGCCTCAGTGCAGCAAGGAGAACTGCACAGATTCCTTCCACAGGTCTGAGCTCTCCAAGACGGGAGGAGTCAGACTGACAGTGGGAAGGAAAGTCCGAAAGTGACACTCAGGCGCAAGTGTCACTAACAGGACAAGGAACCGCCTCCAATCGTGAGGTCGGTTCTCGAGGTCGGGCAAGCCAAGTCGTAAACACACAGACAGATAAGGTACAAGATCAGCAGACCAAAGGCAGAGTCAAAGTACAGGCAGGGTTCGGCAACGGGGTATCAGATATATCGGGGTACAAAATCAGGAGGCAGAAACAGAGTCTAGGAGCGAGCCGGGGTTCGGCAACAGCGTATCAGAAATAACGAGGTACAAGATCAGAGTTCAGAAGGGTAGTCAAGGCAGGCAAAAGTCATAACAGATAATCACAATCAAACTAGTACTTTAAGCTATCAACAGAATCTAGCTTAGTGTAGGATTACAGCTCCAGCTGGTCCCGGCACACTAACGGATCTGACTACGGATCTGGGTGCTCCCACATATGTGATCGCACGCCAGACAAAGAGCAAGTGAACAGCCAGCAGTATATATACTCTAGGACCTTTCCAGGACCTCCCTAATTGCTGGTCCAATGAGAGCAGTGGAATTTGTCAGCTGACCCAGCTGGTCAGCCGACTCCCTTCTAACTGCTATTTAAACTCAGCCTCTGTGCGCGCGCGCGTGTCATTCTGGAGCTTGGTGGACTATCAGTCCCAGCCACATCAGTACTGTCTTGCAATGTATTTTGTGAACCACTTGCGGGGGCCGCCTCCAATGCGGATTCCGCCGTTCTCAATGCGGAATCCGCCGTTCCCAATGCGGATTCCGCCGCTCTGCCTAAGCGGCATGCGGTGGTTTTTCCGCGTTGTGACGCGCTGCTGGACGCGGAAACAGCCGCCTCACTGTGAGAGACGGCGGCTTTTCCGCGTTTCCTCACAGATATACTGCGCATGAGCAAAATCCTGTATTCAGTAGCATATAAGGAAAATACGGAACTCATAATACAGCATAATGTGTGCTCACATCTCCTGTGTGTGTGTGTGTGTTCTGTTAACCATTTTATGTCCTGGCGCCAGGAAATGAAGTAGTCTAAAGCATCTGATATCTGACATGAACTTAAATAGATACGACTCCTTTCAATAAATACATAATAATAATATAGTAGGACATCAGACTATGACTATGGTAGGATTAGAGTGTGAGCTCCTCTGAGGACAGTCAGTGACATGACTATGTACTTTAATGTGCTGCAGAAGATGTCAGTGCTATATAAATACATAATAATAATATGGTAGGACATTACACTATGACTATGGTAGGATTAGAGTGTGAGCTCCTCTGAGGGACAGTCAGTGACATGACTATGTACTCTGTAATGTGCTGCAGAAGATGTCAGTGCTATATAAATACATAATAATAATATGGTAGGACATTACACTATGACTATGGTAGGATTAGAGTGTGAGCTCCTCTGAGGACAGCCAGTGACATGACTATGTACTCTGTAATGTGCTGCAGAAGATGTCAGTGCTATATAAATACATAATAATAATATGGTAGGACATTAGACTATGACTATGGTAGGATTAGAGTGTGAGCTCCTCTGGGGACAGATAGTGACATGACTATGTACTCTGTAATGTGCTGCAGAAGATGTCAGTGCTATATAAATACATAATAATATTATGGTAGGGCATTAGAATATGACTATGGTAGGATTAGAGTGTGAGCTTCTCTGAGGACACTCAGTGACATGACTATGTGCTGCAGAAGATGTCAGTGCTATATAAACACATAATAATAATATGGCAGGACATTAGACTATGACTATGGTAGGATTAGATTGTGAGCTCCTCTAAGGACAGTCAGTGACATGACTATGTGCTTTGTAATGTGCTGCAGAAGATGTCAGTGCTATATAAATACATAATAATAATATGGTAGGACATTAGACTATGACTATGGTAGGATTAGATTGTGAGCTCCTAGGAGGACAGTCAGTGACATGACTATGTACTCTGTAATGTGCTGCAGAAGATGTCAGTGCTATATAAACACACTAGCCGACCCGCGTCGTAGCATACGCCGCATCTTCTATCTATCTAATAGAGTACATGCCTCAACCTTGAAGCAAGAAGAATAAAGGTGGGTACACACATCAGATAAAAGTCTTTGGAAAATCAAAGATCACAGACCAATCTTACCACCCTTCATGTAGTATGAGAGCCATACCTACACAGTCTATTCTATGGAGCTGCACTCCCCATCAGATAGAAATCTTTGCAAGATGCTGCACACACAGATGCTGTACAGACACAAAAGATCAGTATCTGCAAAAGATCAGTTCCTGCAAAAGATCAGTACCTACAAAATACATTCATAGTCTATATCTGCAGATCTCATACACACCTTGTTTAACGGACAATCATCTGCAGATCAGATCAACCAGGATGGATCTTTGGATCTGCAGATGATTGTCTGATCTGCAGATGAATGTCCGTCAAACAAGGTGTGTATTATGCTGGGCATACATGGTACATTTTCTACCGTGTAATCGAGCGCTTTCTTATTTTCCACTCGTTTCTTCTTTTGTCCTGCCCGCCGGTATCGAGCGCAGAATCGATCCGGCGGGGTATCGGACACGTCGGAAATTATCAATCGAGCCATCAGCGGCTCGATTACATGGTAGAAAACATACCGTGTATGCCCAGCATGAGATCTGCAGATATCATAGACTATGAATGCATTTTGCAGAAACTGATTTTTTGCAGGAACAGATCTTTTGCAGATACTGATCTGTTGCATGTGTACAGCATCTTTGTGTGCAGCATCTTGCAAAAAATTGTATCTGATGGGGAGTTCAGCTCAATAGAATAGACTGTGTAGGTATGGCTCTCATACTACATGGAAGGGGGTAACATTGGTCTGTGATCTTTCATTTTCCAAAGACTTTTATCTGATGTGTGTACCCACCTTTAGGCTTTCCATTAGAAAATGTATGCGTGCTCAAACACCAAGTTTAACCCTAGCAAGTCTGGCTTTCCAAATCTGGCCTAATTGGCTCGTTTGCTCATGCAAATATGCATTTGCTTTCGCATGCCAAACTATGCAGGGTCAAAAACCAATACTGCAAAGCGGTCGCCCTGCGGGAATAAGTTCATGCTACATTAGCACTATCCAGGAGTGCCACGGGGAGGATTTCCAATGCCCCCCTTTTTATACAACCGGGGGGACCGCGGGGTCCCAGGCTCTCTCACTGCCTGGGAACCACAGTGGCACCCCGGAGGCTGGGTGGCGCAGCCGCCCCCCCCCCCAAGTGTGGCCAGCGCCAGGGAGAGCCGTCCGCACCCACCTCATAATATTAAAAACAGGCACTTACCTTAACGTCCATTGCGTTCTGCTACATGCGCATTAATTTTCTCATGGAAAGCATTTTTTGCAGTTTGTATTGTCACAGGAGCCCTAGTGGTCAGACCACAGATTGCCTTCCAATCGGTTTCTGCACACAGACCATGCAAGCTTTGGTCGCGATCTTTGCGCAGAAACAGACAGGAATTTGGGCAGCAGCCCGACCAGAAGGGAGCCTGTGAAATATGGGTGATTACAACTCACACACTAGTTCATGGGATCTGCCACCACCTCTGTTTCCTGAGACAGAGGAACTCACTAACTGACTAGTCCTGCGAATAAAACGGTTAACACACGATATTCTGTCTAGCCAACAACCAACAAACAGTAGCGTATCTTCAGAGACCCGGGATCAATTCTGTGTGTGCTGATAAGCAGGATAGCGGAACAGTGAATGACTTGGAGGAAGTCTTTATTCACAGCAATATAAATAATTAATATATACAGACAATTATTAAAATCAACAATTATTAAAACAGTAATAGCCAGTATGAAAAATAAAAGAAGGGAGAAAAATACTTAGTTCCTGGAAAGATGTCCTTTTTGTGGGAAAAAATCAGTTCTGGGTTTCAATCAAAGTTCAGAGTTCAGACCAGGTGGATGCCAGCATATCCTCAAGCTGGCATAGATGAATTCCAGATGTTTCAGAATGGAGGACACTGAGTTTGGGTCCTCTGCCATTCTTATGCCCCTGAGTCAGTAGGAGGGAGTGAGGGCGGGGAGCCACACACCCCCTTGGAGGATGAGAGGAGCCCTCCCCTTATCCTGAGGACCAGAAATCATATCTACCCATATATGGGCTCCATCTCACAGAACCGTACAGGTCAGGGCAGATTTATTAACATTTTCAGGTCTGTCTCGATTTACCCAGCGCCCTGATACCAGACATGAGGGGTGGGACCCCTGTGGTATCATCAGGGCACTTTGAAACTGCCTAACTGGCAGTCCTTACCTCCGAAGGTTCTGAAACTTCCTCAGAACCAGCACCGGGGCTCATGCTACACTTCCCCCACGTTTGGTGACGCTGCCATCTCAGGAACCCCAGAAATATGACAGATCTGGGAAGTTATGGATTATGCCATGAGACTGAGGTTGTGTTCTAGCTGCTAACAGCTGACTTTCCTTTGATCTTTAAAAGTGTCAAGACCTCCCGTGGATTCGTAGCCTGCTTGGCTGCACCTAGGCATCCTTTGGTTAATTAACATCTCCATGAGATCAGCTAAGTGTCACCTGGTTCGCAGAACCAAAAGGGAAATTGTGCCTTCCACAGGGAATATGTCCAAGCCAATTAACACCTTCCCCCAGGCCGTCACTTAGCTAAGACAGATTCCCCAGCTGTTTTTTAAGCAGAGGGATACTACACGTCAAATCTTGGTTCTATTGATCTGAGGCGCACTCGATGCAGGAATCGAGTGCGATCGTTCTTTTCATCACGGGCGATTCCAGGACGCGCCTGCGTCCCCGCAATCGTCCGTGACAGCCCTCCCCCTTGTCCGTGGCTTAGCCACTCATCCGCAAGATGTGTGGCGGCGCCGCTAACCTGGCTGACGGGCCTCGAGTTGCCGGTACGGCGGGAAAACCTATTGGAGCCCGTGGCTCGGTTCCCCTGGACCGGTCGCGGTCTGCTACCCTCAGGGTTGACCCAACATGGACCGTTCTGGACAGGGCGTTTGTGCCACTGCAGTCGGACGTGGTGTCTGCCGGGACTGCTGACAACGGGCAGTGGGTTGGTTAGGTCAACAGCCAGCCCATGCAGGGTTCCCCTGCTAAGTGGCTGTGGACCCAAGGGAACCCCGCGGGAATCCCTGGACCTTCCCAGCTCCTGACAGACGGCACATGCCCTGCAGTAG
Source organism: Hyperolius riggenbachi (assembly GCF_040937935.1). Taxonomy (NCBI): domain Eukaryota; kingdom Metazoa; phylum Chordata; class Amphibia; order Anura; family Hyperoliidae; genus Hyperolius; species Hyperolius riggenbachi. The sequence goes on from NC_090653.1 coordinate 2,387,229, forward strand.
TTTGCTACATCCCTGTTCATCCGGGGCCAATAAAACTGTTTCCGAATACCGGCAAGTGTCTTGCGGACCCCTGAGTGCCCTGTCAGAGGATTACCATGTGCGGATTTCAGCACATGTCCCCTGAACGCACTCGGGACCACAAGCCATTTGGTATTCGCGTGGGATCTACCTGTAGGGGGCTGTACAGACTCACTGTACAGTCTCCCACCTTCCCAGTACACCTTGAAAGCGGCCCCGTCTGCGAGGGGCTCAGCGGCTTGCTGCCTGAGCACCTCCAGGCTTGGGTCACTTTGTAGTGCGGCTGAGAATATGGCGCTGTCAGTTTCAGCCAACTGGCTCATGTCACACGAGGCCAGCGGCTGAAAGGCCTCATCCCTGCGGTCAGAGGAGGGGGAGGAGGCCGGAACCCCCTCCACCTGTTCTGAGCTCGGGTTCTGAGCAGTGCAGCTGCGCAGTACTGCTAGCACAGGTACACTGTCAGAATGGCACAGACGGACATTACTCAAATCATCATTGCATGCAGTAATGACATTGACAGGTATAGACATTTTCTCCTTACAGACAGGTTGTACAGTAAACTCAGGTACAGTCACAGCATCATCACAACAGACAGTCTGTACCTCAAACTCAGGTGCCTTTGAAGCAGGCACTATTGAACCTGGTACCCTTGAACTGGGCACATTCAACCCACCTCCCCCTGGTGCTCCCCCAAGTGTATAAAGTACCTGGTGGTGGGTGGAGAGTCCGTCTCCTTCCGTGAGCGACAAGGCGGTCGTGGCAGGTTCATAGTAGGACACAAGCTTGCCCAAATCAGTCCCTAGCAACACAGGGACTGGGAGATCCTTCATAACCCCAACAACCCTTTCTTGGACTCCTCCCACTCCCCAATCCAGCTTCACTCTGGCGTGGGCTATGTGAAAAAGGGTGCCCTCTACTCCAGTAAGGGCAAGGGATCGGCTGGAGCTGATGCTCTCCTTTGGCACAAGGTGTGAGTGAACTAACGTGATGTCAGCTCCGGTGTCTCGGAATCCGGTGACAACTTTGCCGTTCACTCTAACAAGTTGCTGCTGGTCGGTTCGGTCGCGGATTTCCTTTCCGCGGGCAAACAGGACAAAATCTGATGATCCAGGCTGTGGTTCGCTGGCGGGTTGCCTCTGCTGTGGGTGAGATGCAGGTGATGCAGATGATCCAGGTGCTGGTGGTGTCTGTCTCCGCTCCGGGCAGTCGAACTTCATGTGTCCGGGCTGGCGGCAGTAGTGACAGATGACCTCTCCAGGCGCTGCAGGCCTGGGTGCAGCAGCTGCGCTGGGTGGCCTCTGTGGCGGACGGCTCACAGGGGCAGGAGAGTCTGCCGAGGTATTGGGCTGACCTCCCCTCCAGCTGGATGGGACAGTCCTGCGGGTATCAGCCACCCGGGTAGTTGCAAAAGTCTCAGCAAGGTCTGCAGCGACAGTTGCTGAAGCCGGCTTGCGTTCTAGCACAAATTGTCGTACATCAGCAGGGCAAATGTTCAGAAATTGTTCCAGGACTATCAAGTCCTCCAGGACGCCATAAGACCCTTTGGTGAGGCCTAGTGTCCACTGGCGGAGTGTGGTGAGCAAGCTGCTGACCACATCTCGGTACGAATCAGAAGACTTTTTCTGCCAGGCCCTGAACTTTTTCCGATAGGCTTCTGGCGTCAGCTGGTACTTAGTAATGATAGCGTCTTTTATAGCAGCATAATCATTATCCTTCTCCGCAGGCAATTCTGCGAAGGCATCAAGCGCTTTGTAGCGCAGCAAAGGTGTCAGATGTCTGGCCCACTGGTCTTGGGACAGACGATACTGACGGCATGCTTTTTCAAAAGATCGCAAAAACAAGTAAATGTCTGTGTCTTTCTCAATATTCGCAAATTTAAATTTTGCACTTACGGGTGCTGCAGCTCCTTCAGCAGGGAGGCTGGGTGGTGAACTCCGGCTGGCCTGTTGAACCTTTGCCATGTTGAGCTCATGCTGTCGTTGGCGCTCCCGCTCAGCGGCATCCCTCTCTGCGTGGCGTTCTGCAGATTGGCGCTCCTCACGCATGTACTGCAGGTACTTGTCCAGGTCAGTGTCCATCAGCTTTTGTAACGCCTGCTGCATTAGCGGATCAGTACAAACGGACAGTCCAGTACTGGCCAGTTCCGGGCGAGTACTGTCAGAAACTCTGGGATTGGGGTCCACACTGACATTCTCCGGCGTAACTGTTGATGCAGGGCCCTCAGGATGCACAACCTCTGTACGGTCAGGAGTCTCAGTCTCTGGTTCCCCTCGATTGTCAGATGGGCTGGTATCCACTTCAGCGGACACTCCCGGCTCCCGCAGTTGCTGGGTATCCCATTGAAACAATTCCGTTACCAGGTCCCGTTGTGTCTTGCGGCCGACATCAATGCCTCTCTCTTGGCAAAGATTTTGCAGGTCCGCCAGGCACATTTTCTTGTAGTTCCCGGACATTTCCATGCCAAATAAAATAAAACTTTTGGGGAGGGGTACTGGCTACACAGTCTCTCTGTATATATAAAAAATATATTGCCTTCCAGCTACACCAACGAATTAGTTCGTTTCTCGATAGCGCTAGCGCTATCGTAGATACTTTCAGCACAACACAGATCCCACCGCTGCCTACCACTGTCACAGGAGCCCTAGTGGTCAGACCACAGATTGCCTTCCAATCGGTTTCTGCACACAGACCATGCAAGCTTTGGTCGCGATCTTTGCGCAGAAACAGACAGGAATTTGGGCAGCAGCCCGACCAGAAGGGAGCCTGTAAAATATGGGTGATTACAACTCACACACTAGTTCATGGGATCTGCCACCACCTCTGTTTCCTGAGACAGAGGAACTCACTAACTGACTAGTCCTGCGAATAAAACGGTTAACACACGATATTCTGTCTAGCCAACAACCAACAAACAGTAGCGTATCTTCAGAGACCCGGGATCAATTCTGTGTGTGCTGATAAGCAGGATAGCGGAACAGTGAATGACTTGGAGGAAGTCTTTATTCACAGCAATATAAATAATTAATATATACAGACAATTATTAAAATCAACAATTATTAAAACAGTAATAGCCAGTATGAAAAATAAAAGAAGGGAGAAAAATACTTAGTTCCTGGAAAGATGTCCTTTTTGTGGGAAAAAATCAGTTCTGGGTTTCAATCAAAGTTCAGAGTTCAGACCAGGTGGATGCCAGCATATCCTCAAGCTGGCATAGATGAATTCCAGATGTTTCAGAATGGAGGACACTGAGTTTGGGTCCTCTGCCATTCTTATGCCCCTGAGTCAGTAGGAGGGAGTGAGGGCGGGGAGCCACACACCCCCTTGGAGGATGAGAGGAGCCCTCCCCTTATCCTGAGGACCAGAAATCATATCTACCCATATATGGGCTCCATCTCACAGAACCGTACAGGTCAGGGCAGATTTATTAACATTTTCAGGTCTGTCTCGATTTACCCAGCGCCCTGATACCAGACATGAGGGGTGGGACCCCTGTGGTATCATCAGGGCACTTTGAAACTGCCTAACTGGCAGTCCTTACCTCCGAAGGTTCTGAAACTTCCTCAGAACCAGCACCGGGGCTCATGCTACACTTCCCCCACGTTTGGTGACGCTGCCATCTCAGGAACCCCAGAAATATGACAGATCTGGGAAGTTATGGATTATGCCATGAGACTGAGGTTGTGTTCTAGCTGCTAACAGCTGACTTTCCTTTGATCTTTAAAAGTGTCAAGACCTCCCGTGGATTCGTAGCCTGCTTGGCTGCACCTAGGCATCCTTTGGTTAATTAACATCTCCATGAGATCAGCTAAGTGTCACCTGGTTCGCAGAACCAAAAGGGAAATTGTGCCTTCCACAGGGAATATGTCCAAGCCAATTAACACCTTCCCCCAGGCCGTCACTTAGCTAAGACAGATTCCCCAGCTGTTTTTTAAGCAGAGGGATACTACACGTCAAATCTTGGTTCTATTGATCTGAGGCGCACTCGATGCAGGAATCGAGTGCGATCGTTCTTTTCTTCACGGGCGATTCCAGGACGCGCCTGCGCCCCGCAATCGTCCGTGACATGTATCCTTTGGAGGCAGGTGGTGGATGGCTTGCTCTGGTGGTGTGAGCCCTGGAGTGAGTTGTCTGCGCCTGTCCTCCCCCCCCCCCCTCTGGAGTGTTGTATGTGAGCCAGCCCTGAGCTCTAAAGCTTGGGGTGACCCATGCTTCACTCCTTTCTCATGTGGTGCCCCCAAGTTAATGCGCATGTAGCAGAACGCAATGGACGTTAAGGTAAGTGCCTGTTTCTAATATTGGGAGGTGGGTGCAGACGGCTCTCCCGGCACTGGCCACGCTTGGGGGGGTCACCTGCACCACCTAGCCTCCCCCTCGGGGATGCCGCTGTGGTTCCCAGGCAGTGAGAGAGCCTGGGACCCGCGGTCCCCCCGGTTGTATAAAAAGGGGGCATTGGGAATCCTCCCTGTGGCGCTCCTGGATAGTGCTAATGTAGCATGTAGCAGTTTCGCATAGAAAATCCCATTTTCGTTTTTGGCGAATTTTCACGAAAATCTTCAGAAATATTTGCGTTTTCGACCAGCATCGAAAATTCATTGTATGCGAATGCTTATGCCCTTACGCGGAAAAATGTCCACAATAATCCGCATGGAAATTCAGTCTATGCGGAAGTTTATACGGAAAAATGTCCGCAATGATGCGCAAGAAACTTCTCTGAATGCGGACGCTAATGCCCTTATGCGGAAAATGTCAGCAATAATACGCAAGTAACGCGAAAATGACTGGCATTAGGCGAAAATTAACGCGAAAAAATTAGATGGAAAATTTGCTTGTCAAAACGAAATTAGGCGAAAATTCGGTAAAAATTTGTCGAAACAAATTTTTGCATTTTCGCTCATCACTGGCATGTAGCAGGGCGACCGCTTTGCGGTATTGGTTTTTTGACCCTGCATAGTTTGGCATGCAAAAGCAAATTTGCATGAGCATTGCCTCATGAATAGCCAATTAGGCCAGATTTGCAAAGCCAGACTTGCTAGGGTAGGCCTCTTTACCACGGACAGTTGATAGGCAGTAAAATGCCTCTCAAACTCTTACAACTGCTCACTACTGCCCGGTAACAGCTTGCTGCTGCCTGTTAACAGCTTGCTGCTGCCTGGTAACAGCTTGCTGCTGCCTGGTAACAGCTTGCTGCTGCCTGGTAACAGCTTGCTGCTGCCTGGTAACAGCTTGCTGCTGCCTGGTAACAGCTTGCTGCTGCCTGGTAACTGCTTATTGCTGCCTGGTAACTGCTTGCTGCTGCCTGGTAACTGCTTGCTGCTGCCTGGTAACTGCTTGCTGCTGCCTGGTAACTGCTCGCTGCTGCCTGGTAACTGCTCACTGCTGCCTGTTAACAGCTCGCTGCTGCCTGTTAACAGCTCGCTGCTGCCTGTTAACAGCTTGCTGCTGCCTGGTAACAGCTTGCTGCTGCCTGGTAACTGCTTGCTGCTGCCTGGTAACTGCTTACTGCTGCCTGGTAACAGCTTGCTGCTGCCTGGTAACTGCTTGCTGCTGCCTGGTAACTGCTTACTGCTGCCTGGTAACAGCTTGCTGCTGCCTGGTAACTGCTTGCTGAGCACACAGCTCAACAGTCCGTGGAAAAGAGGCCTTAAACTTGGTAATTGAGCACGCATAAATTTTCTCATGCAAAGTACTTCTTCTTCTTGCTCCAAGGTTGAGGCACTTAGTCTATTATATATATAGATAATAATAATATGGTAGGACATTAGAATATGACTATGGTAGGGATTAGAGTGTAAGCTCCTCTGAGGACAGTCAGTGACATGACTATGTACTCTGTAATGTGCTGCAGGAGATGTCAGTGCTATATAAATACATAATAATAATATGGTAGGACATTAGACTATGACTATGGTAGGATTAGAGTGTGAGCCCCTCTGAGGACAGTCAGTGACATGACTATGTACTCTGTAATGTGCTGCAGAAGGTGTCACTGCTATATAAATACATACATAATAATAATATGGTAGGACATTACACTAGGACTGTGGTAGGATTAGAGTGTGAGCTCCTCTGAGGACAGTCAGTGACATGACTATGTACTCTGTAATGTGCTGCAGAAGATGTCACTGCTATATAAACACATATAAATACATAATAATAATATGGTAGGACATTAGAATATGACCGTGAGATGCTGGATGTGCAGGCTCCATTGGACTTGGGATGGGGGATGAGCAAAGTGGGATTGGGTGGTGCAAAGTACAAACCTAGCCATAATTTTTACAACTCTGCAACACCCTCCATGTAGTGCTTATAGTCTCTGACACTGCTTTTCTGCTATATAACGCTGTACAGTATAATCTATGTGTGTGTCTAAGTGTTTCTTACAGTGACAAAGTTAATCACTTACAAATGTGTGATAAGCTGCACCTTGGTTGTCATGTGACAGAGAAATACCTAACCTAACCTGCTCATCAGTTTCCAGGTGTGATAATGGCGTCTGCTGGTGTGACTGCTGAGCTCCGCTGCTCCATCTGTATGGAGATCTGCTGAGATCATTTCGGTAATCGTCTTTCTAACTCAGGTGAGAATGTTGACGAGCACAAGGCTGGAGATCATTATGTCAGGCTGATTGGGTTAGAATGACAGACTGATATGTTAAAAGTAGAGATGGCTCGAACCTCCGATTTTAGGTTCGCGAACCTTGAACGCGAACTTCCGCAAAAGTTCGGGTTTGTGCAAAATTTGCGAACCGCAATAGACTTCAATGAGAATGCGAACTTTGAAAACTACAAACATTTATGCTGGCCAGAAAAGTGATGGAAAATATGTTTCCAGGGGTCTGACACCTGGAGGGGAGCATGGATGAGTGGGATAGACGCCAAAAGTCCCGGGGAAAAATCTGGATTGAACGCAAAGCAGCGTTTTAAGGGCAGAAATCGCATTGAATGCTAAATTGCAGGCATATAGTGCTTTAAAACATCTTGCATGGGTATACATCAATCAGGGAGTGTAATTAGAGTACTGCTTCACACTGACACCAAACTCACTGTGTAAAGCACCGCAAACAGCTGTTTGTGTAGTGACGGCCGTGCTGGACTGGTGCGCACCATGGCGAGAGTGCAGGTGATGCCAGCTTTCCAGCCCATATGGTCGCTGGGCTGTGGTAGTTCAATGATAGAACAGTGACTGTCCAGCTGATCGAATTTGGTCTGACCACAATGAAGCAACAACCTAATTATCTTGGGTGTAGTGATGGGCCGAACCTCTGATTTTAGGTTCGCGAACTTCCGCGAAAGGTTCGGTTCGCGAAAAAGTTCGCGAACCGCAATAGACTTCAATGGGGAGGCGAACTTTCAAAGTTTTAAAAAATTCTATCAACTGGAAAAATGATAGAAAACATCTTTCAAAAGCTCTAATACCTGGAGCCCCACCTAATTGAGTGAAATACACATCACTGCTGGAGGACCCGCCCTCCTCCAAGCAAGGTCCTTTATACCATTTGCCTACCTACACTAATTAGTTATGGGACAGCTGCTACACACTCTGCTAGGGAAATTTTAATTGGCCACCTCCCACCTACCGGAGGGAGGAGGGTCTCTTCTGCCAGGGAATTATACTATTTTAAAAACCAGTATACATCATACCATAGCTGGTACATCATACCATAGCTGGGAATACATACATGAGTATACATCATACCATAGCTGGGGATACATACATGAGTATACATCATACCATAGCTGGGAATCGAACCCAGATCTCACTGTGGTGGGCACGTCACCCTAAGCACTGTACCACTACAGAAGTAAGTGAAGCTAGCCTAAAATTTAACATTTATGCTCAATGCAATAGAACCATTAGGTTGCTTAAAGGAGAACTGTAGTGAGAGGTATATGGAGGCTGCCATATTGATTTCCTTTTAAGCTATACCAGTTGCCTGGCAGCCCTGCTGATCTATTTGGCTGCAGTAATAATAATAATCCAAACATTTGTATAGTGCTTTTCTCCTGTCGGACTCAAAGCGCTCAAGAGCTGCAGCCACAGGGACGCGCTCAAGAGGCCACCCTGCAGTGTTAGGGAGTCTTGCCTTGAACTCCTTACTGAATAGATACTTGACCTAGCCAGGATTCAAACCCTGGTCTCCCATGTCAAAGGCAGAGCCCTTAACCAGTACACTATCCAGCCACTGTAGTGTGAATCACACCAGAAACAAGCATGCAGCTAATCTTGTCAGATCTTCCAAAAATGTCAAACACCAGATCTGCTGCATGCTTGTTCAGGGTCTAGGGCTAAAAGTATTGGAGGCAGAGGATTTGCAGGATAGCCAGGTAACTGGTATTGCTTAAAAGGAAATCAATATGGTAGCCTCCATATACCTTTCACTACAGTTCTCCTTTAAAGGGAACCTTAACTGAGAATGATATGGATGTTTCCTGTAAACAATACCAGTTGCCTGGCAGTCCAGCTGATCTTTGTGACTGCAATAGTGGCTGAATCACACCCTGAAACAAGCATGCAGCTAATCCAGTCTGACTTCAGTCAGAGCACCTGATCTGCATGCTTGTTCAGGGGCTGTGGCTAAAAGTATTAGAGACACAGGATCAGCAGGCGATTCAGGCAACTGGTATTATTTTAAAAGGAAAAATCCATATCCTTCTCCGTTTAGGTTCCCTTTAAGGATTTGTAGCATAAAAGCCAACTCACATTGGCTGGGATTTGAACCTGGGTCTCACTGTATGGTGGACAAGCACACTAACCACTATACCAACTGAAGCTGGCCTAAAATTTACTATTTATGCTCAATACAAGAGAAAAAGTAGACAAGACAAATAACATTTATATCACACTTTTCTCCTGGCGGACTCAAAGGACCAGAGCTGCAGCCACTAGGGCATGCTCTATAGGCAGTAGCAGTGTTAGGAAGACTTGCCTAAGGTCTCCTACTGAATAGGTGCTGGCTTACTGAACAGACAGAGCTGAGATTTGAACTCTGGTCTCCTTTGTCAGAGGCAGCGCCCTTATCCATTACACCATGCAGCCACTGCTTACAGATATTTAGCCAGACATGGCCTTCTCTCTTTTGTGTTATTTGTCTTGTCTACTTTTTCTCTTGTTCTTGAGCATAAATAGTAATTTTTAGGCCAGCAATTTCAAGCCTGCTTCAGTTGGTATAGTGGATAGTGTGCTTGTCCACCATACAGTGAGACCCAGGTTCAAATCCCAGCCAATGTGAGTTGGCTTTTATGCTACAAATCCTTAAAGGGAACCTAAACGGAGAAGGATATGGATTTTTCCTTTTAAAATAATACCAGTTGCCTGAATCGCCTGCTGATCCTGTGTCTCTAATACTTTTAGCCACAGCCCCTGAACAAGCATGCAGATCAGGTGCTCTGACTGAAGTCAGACTGGATTAGCTGCATGCTTGTTTCAGGGTGTGATTCAGCCACTATTGCAGTCACAAAGATCAGCTGGACTGCCAGGCAACTGGTATTGTTTACAGGAAACATCCATATCATTCTCAGTTAAGGTTCCCTTTAAAGGAGAACTGTAGTGAAAGGTATATGGAGGCTACCATATTGATTTCCTTTTAAGCAATACCAGTTACCTGGCTATCCTGCAGATCCTCTGCCTCCAATACTTTTAGCCCTAGACCCTGAACAAGCATGCAGCAGATCTGGTGTTTGACATTTTTGGAAGATCTGACAAGATTAGCTGCATGCTTGTTTCTGGTGTGATTCACACTACAGTGGCTGGATAGTGAACTGGTTAAGGGCTCTGCCTTTGACATGGGAGACCAGGGTTTGAATCCTGGCTAGGTCAAGTACCTATTCAGTAAGGAGTTCAAGGCAAGACTTCCTAACACTGCAGGGTGGCCTCTTGAGCGCGCCCCTGTGGCTTGCAGCTCTTGAGCGCTTTGAGTCCGACAGGAGAAAAGCACTATACAAATGTTTGGATTATTATTATTACTGCAGCCAAATAGATCAGCAGGGCTGCCAGGCAACTGGTATAGCTTAAAAGGAAATCAATATGGCAGCCTCCATATACCTCTCACTACAGTTCTCCTTTAAGCAACCTAATGGTTCTATTGCATTGAGCATAAATGTTAAATTTTAGGCTAGCTTCACTTACTTCTGTAGTGGTACAGTGCTTAGGGTGACGTGCCCACCACACAGTGAGATCTGGGTTCGATTCCCAGCTATGGTATGATGTATACTCATGTATGTATCCCCAGCTATGGTATGATGTATACTCATGTATGTATTCCCAGCTATGGTATGATGTACCAGCTATGATATGATGTATACTGGTTTTTAAAATAGTATAATTCCCTGGCAGAAGAGACCCTCCTCCCTCCGGTAGGAGGGAGGAGGCCAATTAAAATCTCCCTAGCAGAGTGTGTAGCAGCTGTCCCATAACTAATTAGTGTAGGCAGACAACTGAGTCAAATGGTATAAAGGACCTAGTTTAAAGGGAGGGTGGGCGGGTTCTCTAGCACTGAAAGCAGTGTGTTTGACAATAACATGTCTGCTGACAGTGAAATGGAGGGTAAAAATTTTGCTCAATACAGCATTATGGGGCGAATCGAACTTTCGCAAAAGTTCGCCTGATGCAGGCGAACGCGAACCCCCAAAGTTCGCCTGGAACCGTTCGCAGGCGAACCGTTCGGCCCATCTCTACTTGGGTGTGCCCCCCTCCCCCACTCACTCGTATAGCCAGCGGTCATTGCTTCATTGTGATACGCAAGCCCCTTCACCACGGCAAGGTTACGATCATGAAGGGGAATTGACACATGTACATGCCTCTTGTGTTGTTGCAGTTGCAGTGCAGCCACAAAAATTAGGCAGGCATGTACACGCACTAGAAAAAATTGTTGTTGTTTCTGTTAGTGGCCGCTGCTAGCAGCGGCCTTAACAATTCAGGAATCCACCTGGAGTCCTGGACCCTGTTGGTGGTGGCGGAGAAGGCAGTCAAGCGGCCTGCGGGCAGATATGCTGTGTGGGGAGTGACTTAGTCTCGGGGCAGGCAGTCACATGGCGTGCAGGCAGAGATGCTGTGTGTGGGGACTGACTTAGTCTTCGGGCAGGCCTGACCGTGCTTTGCAGACCATGTGGTCAGATGGACCCTTGACCCAACACTGTGTGCCAGAGATGACACCACTTGCCTTTCAGCATCACGGTACAGTTTGGGTATCACCTTTTTTGAGAAATAATTGCTGCCTGGTATCTTCCACAGTGTGTGGCTTTGCTTTTGTGTGCTGCTTTTCCTCAGGTGGTCATCCCATTGCAGTTTGTGCTTTGTCATCATGTGCCTTCATAAGGAAGTTGTCCCTACGCTGGTCTTGGTCTTTCCATGGCTCAATTTTTGGTGGCAGAGAGTACAGATGGCATTGCTCTCATCTGAGGCAGACACACAAAAAAATTTCCACAACGCTTAGCCCTGGGATGATGGCACTTTGAAGGTGGCGGCTGACTGTTAAGTGGGGTGCCAGAATCAGAGCAGGAGGAGGAAGATATGTGACGTTTACGTGAGGAAGCTGAGGAAGGTGAGGTGTTCTGTGTTAAATAGTCAAGTACGTCCGGATAATCTTGGTGGTTGATGGCACGTGCCTTCTGAACACTGTACTTTGGTCCAGGGCCGCATAAAATCACGACAGCACGACCTCGAACAGACCTGCCGGATGGCCTGCCACTGGCTCTGCCTCTGACTCTGCCTGTTTTGTCCATATTGGGGGGGATGGAGTGAAAGGTATGCACTGACTTGACTAATACAATGTGCAGTCACACAGGTACAGTGAACAGGTATGCAGTGACTTATATAAAACTGTGTGCTGTCACACAGGTGCAGTGAACAGGTATGCACGGACTGGTAGCAATACAATGTGCAGCTGTCACACACACAAGTACACTGAACAGGTATGCACAGACTGGTATCAATACAATGTGCAGCTGTCACACACACAGGTACACTGAACAGGTATGCAGTGACTGGTATTAATACAATGTGCAGCTGTCACACACACAGGTAAACTGAACAGGTATGCAGGGACAGGTATATAACACTGCATGATGTCATGCAGGTGCAGTGAACATTAACAGGTATGCAGTGACTGCTATTACAAATGTGCAGCTGTCACACACACAGGTACCGTGAACAGTTATGCAGTGACTGGTATTTATAATATGCAGCTGTCCCACACAGGTGCAGTGAAAAGGTAGTCTCTGAATGTGCTGGGCCTTACCCAGTATAGCAATTAGCAAGGGCCAGCTGCGACTGACTGGGCTGTATATGCAAGTCAGTGGGCCACACACACACACACACACACACACAAAAAAAAAACCATCAAAAGAACATTAGCTCTCAAAAGAGCTGTTTTGGAGTGCTTCTTAGCAATAAGAATCAGCAAGGAGCAAGCTAACAAGCCTAACAACAGCCTAACTGGGCTTTCCCTAATCTGTGCAGCAGCCAGCAACCTCTCTCCCTTTTATCACTAAGTACACAGCACACAGAGTGAGATCATGGCCGACGCAGCTGCCCTTTATACGGGGAACTGTTGGGGCCATCTCTAGTTAAAAGGTGGGTGATGCTTGAAATCATTGATCTTCCATTGTTAACCATGGTGACCAGCAAAGAAATGCATGCAGCCATCATTGCATTGCATAAAAATTGCTTCACAGGCAAGGATATTGTGACTACTAAGATTGCACCTAAATCAACAATTTATAGGATCATCAAGAACTTCAAGGAAAGAGGTTCAATTCTTGTTAAGAAGGCTTCAGGGTGTCCAAGAGAGTCCAGCAAGCACCAGGATCGTCTCCTAAAGAGGATTCAGCTGCGGGATCGGAGTGCAACCAGGGCAGAGGTTGCTCAGGAATGGCAGCAGGCAGGTGTGAGCACATCTGCACGCACAGTGAGGTGAAGACTTTTGGAAGATGGCCTGGTGTCAAGAAGGGCAGCAAAGAAGCCACTCCTCTCCCCCAAAAAAATCAGGGACAGATTGATCTTCTGCAGAAAGTATGGTGAATGGACTGCTGAGGACTAGAGATGGCCCGAACGGTTCGCTGGCGAACTTCTAGTGGTTGACGTTCAATATGGAACGCAAACTTTTCCGGAAATCAGGGATGCTCGGATACCCCTTTTTATTATTCGAGTTAGGTCGAATTCGAGTAGTAAATTATTCGAGGTCGGTCGAATATTCGAGTCGAATATTTTTTACTATTCGATTCGACCTCGGACTTCGAGCTCACTATTCGAGTCGGTATTCGAGCTCATTATTCAAGCTGACTATTCGAATTGGCCTTAAATAGCTTCCCAATCCCAACACTTGTTTTGGGGGTGAATGATGCAAGAAACATCTTTTTTTCCAAGTAACAACAGCAAGTGATTATGTGGGGATGTTCCTTTAAAAAAAAAAAAAGGTGGAAAGAGAAGTTGTGTCCAAAATTCTGTTCAGTACTGTATATACTTCTTCTTCTTCTTCTTTATCTTCTTCTTCTTCTTCTTCTTCTATATCTTCTTCTTCTTCTTCATCTTCTATATCTTCTTCTTCTTCATCTTCTTTTTCTATATCTTCTTTTTCTATATCTTCTTCTTCTTATTTTTCTATATCTTCTTCTTCTTCTCCTTCTTCTTCTTCTTCTTTTTCTATATCTTCTTCTTCTTCTTCACTTTTTTCTCTTCTATTTTTTTTTTAAAGAAATGCAGCTATTTTTGAGCGTAATAAATAGCTGGTGGCGCATGATGGAAGCGCCATTGTATGTGCTCCCTGGCAGTGGAAACACACAGACAGCAGGAGGTAAATTCAGCAGCAGCAGCAGGAGGAGGATGATTGTGTGGCAGCAGGCAGTCAATGAGGCAGGCAGCGAGACATAATAGGCTGTGGTACCTAGCGGTGGTACCAGGCCGTAAATACACAGCATGAGGTTCCAGACAGCGGTCGTGAAGCCCACATCGTGTCCAATACACAACTGGGACAACACAGTTTTCAACCCAGACACCTCAGAAAAATTAAACCTTTTTTTATTTTTTAATGGTTTATTTATATATTTTTTTTACAGCAAATTACACATATAGCTATTGTTGGACGTAATAGCTGGTGGCAGTGTGGCAGCAGAAGGTAAAATCTGTGTACCCTGGCAGTGGGAAACACAGCAGACAGACAGCAGCAGCAGCAGGAGGAATGGAGGAGCAGTGTGAGTGTGGCAGCAGGTAGGTAGGCAGCGTGACATAATAGCCCTGGTACCTAGCGGCGATACCAGGGCTGTAAATAAACACAACAGGAGGTCCCAGACAGCGGTCGTGCAGCCCACATCGTGTCCAATACACAACTGGGACAACACAGTTTTCAACCCGGGCACCTCAGAAAAATTTAAACTGTTTTTTTTTTTTTAATGGTTTACTTTTTTTTTTTTTTTTACAGCAAATTACACATATAGCTATTGTTGGACGTAATAGCTGGTGGCAGAGTGGTAGCAGAAGGTAATTCTGTGTACCCTGGCAGTGGGAAACACAGACAGACAGCAGAAGGGCAGTACACAGTAGGGATGCTCATTCGGATTCCACGGAAATGCAATTTCCGAAATTCCGATCGGAAATTGCATTTCCGCATCGGAATGCGGAAATCGGTAATGCAAGTGCGTTAGGCGGATTTCCGCCGGAAATCGCGGAAATTCCGCCCGACTTTAACATCGATTTTCTCAAAAACTATAAGGTCTTTTTGAAAACTTTTTTTTTGCATCTTGTTCAGGAGATTCTGCTTAATAAAACCTGGTGTTTCTAGGACTTACGGGGGCTTTGCTATTAACCGCTAAAGTCGGCGGGTTTTTACTGTAATGTAAAATGCAGAAAATCCGCATCTGCCTATTTTCTGCATTTACATTACAGTAAAAATCCGCCGACTTTAGCGGTTAATAGCAAAGCCCCCGTAAGTCCTAGAAACACCAAATTTTCAGGGTTTATTAATCAGAATCTCCTGAACAAGATGCAAAAAAAGTTTTCAAAAAGACCTTATAGTTTTTGAGAAAATCGATGTTAAAGTCGGGCGGAATTTCCGCGATTTCCGGCGGAAATTCCGCATTGGAATGCGGAAATTGGTAGCGGAAAGCGGAATCAGTATTTGGCAATGGCGGAATGCGGATTTACCGCGGAATCGGAAATTGGCATTTCCGACCATCCCTAGTACACAGCAGCCCACTGTAGGTGTAAAATGTGTGGCTACAGGCGAGGCGACGTAATATTCAAACTGAACCAGGCTGGCTTAGTAGTGAGCAGGAGCCAGGAGGTGGTAAAGGGTGGTAAGGCATATTAACGATGGTTCCGGCAGCCAGTTCATGTCCCCCTCTCGCCGACAACAGGGGCCAGGAACTCGCCTTCCACCCACGCCTGGTTCATCTTGAGAAACGTCAGTCTGTCCACAGACTTGTGAGACAGACGTGAGCGTTTCTCGGTGACCACGCCACCAGCTGCACTGAAGCAGCGCTCGGACAGCACGCTGGAAGGGGGGCAGGACAGCACTTCCAGGGCGTACTGCGCCAGCTCGCTCCAGATCTCCAGGCGCTTGACCCAATACTCCATGGGATCAACAGGGGCATCGCTGTCAAGCCCGCTGTAGGACCCCATGTAGTCAGCCACCATACGGGTCAGGCGCTGGCTGTGACCGGAGGAGGATGCTGCTGCATGCACCTCCTCTCTAGTCACTGCTGGAGCCTCTACAGTCCTGTAGAGCTCATTGCTGAGAGACAGCAGGTCTGTGGGGCGCTTGCTGCTGGATGCAGGCACCTGCTGCTGCCTCTGTGCTGGCTGCTGGACAGTGAGGGTGGAAGGCTGGGGGAAGGCTTCCTCCTCCAAGCGCTCAACAAGGGCCTGCTGCAAGCTCCTTATTTGTTGCGCTGGGTCTCCTCCTGCAGGCGGCAGGAACTGGTTCAACTTCCCCTTGAGGCGTGGGTCCAACATCATGCGTATCCAGATGTCCTCCCTCTGCTTCATTTGCATCACCCTGGGGTCCTTGCGCAGGCACGTCAGCATGTGCGCTGCCATTGGGAAGAGGCGGGCCATGTCTGCTGGCACATCGACGGCAGTGCTGTCCTCATCCTCCTCCTCTGCCGCCTCATCCTCTCTCCACCCCCGCACCAACTCAGCTGCACTGTGCTGATCCCCCTCATCAGCAGCAAGGTCAGGGACCTCCACCAAGTCCTCCTCCTCCTCCCCCTCAGAGGTGGACTGTTTCAGCTGCATGCCGCTCCTGCTGGGCCAAGGCTGCCGCTCCCTGTTCCAGCAAAGCATCGAGGGCCCTGTTCAGCAGACAAACCAGGGGCACCCACTCGCACACCATAGCATGGTCCCTGCTCACCATGTTGGTGGCCTGCAGAAAGGGAGCCAGCACTAAGCACACCTGCTGCATGTGCCCCCAGTCGTCATCGGGGACGATGGACGGGATGTTGCTGGTCTTGTCCCTTTTCTGAGCGGCGGACACAGTGGCCAGGGCAAGGTACTGGTTGACAGCGTGCTTCTGTTCAACCAGACGCTCCAACATCGCCAGGGTGGAGTTCCAGCGAGTTGGAACGTCAAGGATCAGCCGATGGCGTGGCAGCTCCAGCTCCTTTTGCACGTCTTCCAGGCTCGCACAGGCTGCAGCCGAGCGCCGGAAGTGACGCACAACGTTCCTTGCCGTTTCCAGCAGTTCGCCCATCCCCTGGTAGGTGCGCAAGAACTTCTGCACCACCAGGTTCAGCACGTGGGCAAGACAGGGGATGTGGGTCAGGTTTCCCTTGTCGATCGCGGCAACCAGATTGGCCCCATTGTCGGCCACCACCTCTCCGACTCTGAGGCCTCTGGGGGGCAGCCAAATCCTCTCCTGCTCATGGAGTTTGGCCAACACATGGGTTGCCGTAAGTTTGGTCTTCCCAAGGCTGACCAACTGCAGCAGCGCTTGGCAGTGGCGTGGCTTCACGCTGCTGCTGAGGCGGGGGGTTTGGCCAGGTGTGCCGGAGGATGGCAGAGGATCGGAGGAACCTGCTGCAGTTCCCCTGACCCTGCGGGGTGGCACCACCCACTGTGTTGCTGCTGCTGCTGTGCCCGCTGCTGCTCTCCCATCCTCACCCCCTTCCACCAAGCTGACCCAGTGGACAGTGAAGGACAGGTAGCGGCCTGTCCCGAAGCGGCTGCTCCAGGAGTCCATGGTGACGTGGACCCTTTCACCAACCGCGTGCTCCAGCCCTCGCTCCACATTGGCCATCACAAAGCGGTGCAGTGCAGGCATGACCTGGCGGGCGAAGAAGTGTCTGCTGGGGAGATGCCAGTCTGGGGCTGCACAAGCAAGCAGCGCACGCATGTCGCTCCCCTCCTGCACGAGCGTGTACGGCAGGAGTTGGGAGCACATGGCCCGTGCCAGCAAGCCGTTCAGCTGACGCACGCGATGGCTGCTGGGAGGCAGAGCCCTAACCACCCCCTGGAAGGACTTGCTCAAAAGGCTCTGGCGTGGCCTTTTGCTACCACGGGAATCAGCGGAGACAGCAGAGGAGGCCACTGAGGACTGGCTGCCAGAACACGCCTCAGTGTCGGTGGCAGGAGTTGCAGAGGGGGGAGGAGCAGTGCGTTTCCGCACTCCTGCTGGTGCTGCTGGAGGAGCAGGAGGGCGGGTGGCTGCTGTTGCTGCTGCTGCTGCTGAAGGCTGTGCAGTGATGGGTGTGGTGCCAGTGCCACTGCCAGCACCAGATGCCTTCAGCCTCTGGAACTCCTCATGCTGGTGGAAATGTTTAGCAGCAAGGTGGTTGATGAGTGAGCTGGTGCTGAACTTTAAGGGGTCTGCACCTCTGCTCAACTTCCGCTGGCAGTGGTTGCAAGTGGCGTACTTGCTGTACACTGTGGGCATGGTGAAAAATCGCCAGATTGGTGACAAAAACAACCCCCTACGGCCTGGAGCCGCTGCTGCCTGTCTCCCTGTGGTGGTTGGGGGGGGGGGCTTGGGTGCGGCTGGTGGTGGTACTGGCAGATGCTGCTGCTGCTGCTGCTGCTGCTGAGCCTGAGACACCAGCAGGCTGTGGGACCTGCCTACTGCTGCCAATGCTTGCAATGATGCGCCTCCTTGCAAGGCCCACAAGCGCATCCTCCTCCTCCTCCTCAGAGCTGCTGAGGACGACATCCCCTGGAGCTGGTGGCACCCAGTCTTTGTCTGTCACCGGGTCATCATCATCATGCCCCTCCTGAAACATGTCCTGCTGGGATGATGACCCCCCAAACTCCTCTCCTGATGCATGGATGGGCTGCTTGACTGTCGCCACAGTCTTGCTGTCCAATCCCTCCTCCCCCAAAGTGCCCATCAGCATCTCCTCCTCAAAATAGCCAACAACAGCAGACAATTGACTCATGATGCCTGGGGTCAAAAGACTGCTGAATGACAGATCGCCAACTGACGGTGAACTGGCCTCCTCCCCAGGCCCTGCTGGGCGGCTGCTGCGAACAGGGGTGGTGGTGAGGGTGGAGACCTCGGATGCAGAGCTGATGGCAGGCTGCTCATCCTCCGTCATCAGTTGCACCACAGTGGCTGCATCCTTTTCCTCAATGGGACGTTTCCGACCCGGCTGGAGGAAAATAGGAGCAGGTACTACACGCTGCTGCTGCTGTGTCTCTGCAGCGTGAGTTGCTCCTGCTGGGCGGCGCCCAAGGCGTCCACAGCCAGTGGCTATAGGCGGAATGTTAGCCACTGACGCAGCTGCTGCTGCTGCGGAACTGTGCATGGTGGCGCGGCCGCAGCTTGCCACAATGCTGCTCCCTCTCCTCCTGATTCCCTTGCTGCCCTTCCCCTTGCCCAAACCGCGCTGGCTGCCACTTCCAGACATCTTAGATGTTTTGGGCGTAAACAAAAAATTTTTTTAAAAGGGCGGGTGAAAAAGTGGGGTACTTTAATGGAGTGGGTTGGTGGGTGAGGTGACACTAATCACTAAGTGATTAGATCGCTAAGTGATTACTAGTACAGTACAAATACAAAATACAATAATTCAGTAATCAGTAAGTGTGAACAGTGAACAGTGAGTGTGTCCCCTAGTACACTAACTAGAAAATACAATAATCAGTAGTAATCAGAAGGAAATAGAGTGTGTGTACTGACAGTGAGTGCACGCACACACACACGCAGGAGCTAGCCTATGAACAGTGACTGAGTGTCCCTCTAGTACAGTAAGTACAACTAGAAAATACAATAATCTGATTCAGTAGTAATCAGATGACTCAGTAGAAGGGAATACTGTGTACTGTGTACACTACAGACAGTGCACGCACACACACACGCAGGAGCTATGAACAGTAACAGTGAGTGTCCCTAGTACAGTATACAAAATACAATAATCAATCAGTAAGTAAAGGACAAGACAGGGTAGAATAAACAGCAGAAACACTGGTATAGATGACAAATAAACTAACAGAGGACAGTAGGACAGCTGCCCACACAGGCAAGGCCCTGAGGCCTAAAGCTGTAAGCTTGCCTGCAGCAGCCGCTGTCTCTATGTAACACACAAGCTACTAACTAAAATACAATCTCTATCTAGCTAACAACAATATAGGTGTATATAGAAGGTGTATGTGAGCAAAAACGCTAGGTAATTGACCACAATAGAGCACTTGCTAAGCCAAAGCACAAAGGAGCAGATCTCTCTCTGTGCAAAGTCAGGCAAGGACGGAAAAACCTAACATGGCGGCCGCTATTTATAGGGTAGGGGCTGGCCAGGGTCCCCCTCTGTGATTGGCTGCTGTCAGAGGGCCTGGGAGCCCTCTGATTGGCTCTAAGGACATCAATCTGGGCTATGACGCTATTCGAGCTCGGTATTCGAGCTTGGATAGCGCTGTTGCTCGAATAGCGCGAATAGTGAATGGGCTATTCGAGTTTACTCGAATAGCCCATTCGAATAGCTGCAGCTATTCAAGCTCGGTATTCGAGCTCGAATAGCTGAAAAAGAGCTCGAATATTCGAGCTACTCGAATATTCGAGCTCTGCTGAGCATCCCTGCCGGAAATTCGGTTCGCCCCCCTAATGCACCATTAGGGTCAACTTTGACCCTCTGCATCACAGTCAGCAGACACATTGTAGCCAATCAGGCTACACTCCCTCCTGGAGCCACTCCCCCCTTATAAAAGGCAGGCAGCTCTGGCCATTACACTCACTCGTGTGCCTGTATTAATTAGTGAAGGGACAGCTGCTGGCAGACTCTCATAGGGAAAGATTAGTTAGGCTCTTGGCTTGCTCCTGGCTAATCCTTATTGCTAAAATAGCACCCCACAACAGCTCTTTTCAGAGCTAATTTTCTCCTGATTTTTTTTTTTGTGTTGCCCACTGACACTGACATTATACAGCCCTATCTGTTGCAGCTGGACCTTGACAATTGTTATTACTGTGCCAGCCAGGCCCTGCCTAACTATCTATATTGGGACACCTACTTATGCCTACCTAACTACTGGGGCACCTACTTACCTATCCGAGGACATCTACCTATGCCTACCTACCTATACTGGAACTCCTACCTATGCCTACCAAACTACTGGGGCACCTACTTACCTATAAGGGGACACCTACCTATGCCTACCTACCTATACTGGGACACCTACCTATGCCTACCTAACTACTGGGGCACCTACCTATGCCTATCTACCTATACTGGGAAACCTACCTACCTATACTGGGACTCCTACCTATGCCTAGCTAACTACTGGGGCACCTACCTATGCCTATCTACCTATACTGGGAAACCTACCTACCTATACTGGGGCACCTACCTATGCCTAGCTAACTACTGGGGCACCTACCTATGCCTATCTACCTATACTGGGACACCTACCTATGCCTATCTACCTACAGTATACTGGGACTCCTACCTATGCCTAGCTTACTAATGTGGCACCTACCTATGCCCATCTACATATACTGGGGCACCTACCTATGCCTACCTACCTATACTGGGACTCCTTCCTATGCCTACCTACCTATACTGGGACTCCTACCTATGCCTAGCTAACTACTGGCGCACCTACCTATGCCTAGCTAACTACTGGGGCACCCACCTATGCCTATCTACCTATACCGGGAAACCTACCTATGCCTACCTACCTATACTGGGACTCCTACCTATGCCTACCTACGTATACTGGGGCACCTACCTATGCCTAGCTAACTACTGGGGCACCTACCTATGCCTACCTACCTATACTGGGACTCCTACCTATGCCTAGCTAACTACTGTGGCACCTACCTATGCCCATCTACCTATACTGGGGCACCTACCTATGCCTACCTACCTATACTGGGACTCCTACCTATGCCTAGCTAACTACTGTGGCACCTACCTATGCCCATCTACCTATACTGGGACACCTACCTATGCCTACCTACCTATACTGGGACTCCTACCTATCCACCTCCACCTACCTATGCCTACCTACCTATACTGGGACTCCTACCTATGCTTAGCAATCTACTGGGGCACCTACTGATGCCTATCTACCAATACTGGGACTCCTACCTATGCCTACCTACCTATACTGGCACTCCTACCTATGCCTATCTACCTATACTGGGACTCCTACCTATGCCTAGCTAACTACTGGGGCACCTATCTATGCCTATCTACCTATACTGAGACTCCTACCTATGCCTAGCTAACTACTGGGGCACCTACCTATGCCTATCTACCTATACATGGACTCCTACCTATGCCTAGCTAACTACTGGGACACCTACCTATGCCTATCTACCTATACTGGGACTCCTACCTATGCCTATCTACCTATACGGGACACCTACCTATGTCTACTTACCTATACATGGACTCCTACCTATGCCTAGCTAACTACTGGGACTCCTACCTATGCCTATCTACCTATACTGGGACTCCTACCTATGCCTAGCTAACTACTGGGACACCTACCTATGCCTATCTACCTATACCGGGACTCCTACCTATGCCTAGCTAACTACTGGGAAACCTACTTATGCCTATCTACCTATACTGGGACTCCTACCTATGCCTAGCTAACTACTGGGACACCTACCTATGCCTACCTACCTATACTGGGACTCCTACCTATGCCTAGCTAACTACTGGCGCACCTACCTATGCCTATCTACCTATACTGGGACTCCTACCGATGCCTAGCTAACTACTAGGACACCTACCTATGCCTACCTACCTATACTGGGACACCTACCTATGCCTATCTACCTATATTGGGACTCCTACCTATGCCCATCTACCTATACTGGGACTCCTACCTATGCCTACCTACCTATACTGGGACTCCTACCTATGCCCATCTACCTATACTGGGACTCCTACCTATGCCTACCTACCTATACTGGGACCCCTACCTATGCCTACCTACTTATACTGGGACACCTACCTATGCCTAGCTACCTACTGGGGCACCTACCTATGCCTACCTACCTATACTGGGACCCCTTCCTATGCCTACCTACCTATACTGGGACTCCTACCTATGCCTATCTACCTATACTGGGACTCCTACCTATGCCTAGCTAACTACTGGGGCACCTACCTATGCCTACCTACCTATACTGGGAACCCTACCTATGCCTACCTACCTATACTGGGACTCCTACCTATGCCTATCTACCTATACTGGGACTCCTACCTATGCCTAGATAACTACTGGGGCACCTACCTATGCCTATCTACCTATACTGGGACACCTACCTATGCCTATCTACCTATACGGGGACACCTACCTATGCCTACCTACCTATACTGGCACTCCTACCTATGCCTATCTACCTATACTGGGACTCCTACCTATGCCTAGCTAACTACTGGGGCACCTACCTATGCCTGTCTACCTATACTGGGACTCCTAGCTATGCCTAGCTAACTACTGGGGCACCTACATATGCCTATCTACCTATACTGGGACACCTACCTATGCCTACCTATACTGGGGCATCTACCTATGCCTACCTACGTGCAAGAAGATAATAAGGTCATGGCTTCATTGTGGACAGAATAGATCAGCTGGACAGTCACTGTTGTTCTATCATTGAGCTACCACAGCCCGGCGACCATATGGGCTTGAAAACCGCCACGGCCTACACTCTGGCCATGCTGCGCACCAGTCCAGCACGGCCGTCACTATGCAAACAGCTGTTTGCGGTGCGTTACACAGTGAGTTTGGTGTGTCAGTGTGAAGAAGTACTCTAATTACACTCCCTGATTGATGTATACACATGCAAGATGTTTGAGAGCACTTTAGCCCTGCAATTTAGCATTCAATGTGATTTCTGCCCTTAAAACGCTACTTTGCGTCACATCCAGATTTTTCCCCAGGACTTTTGGCATGTATCCCACTCCGCCATGCCCCCCTCCATGTGTTAGATCCCTTGAAACATCTTTTCCATCACTTTTGTGGCCAGCATTAGTGTTTCTAGTTTTCAAAGTTCGCCTCCCCATTGAGGTCTATTGCGGTTCTTGAAAGATCATGCGAACCGAACCTTTCGCAGAGGTTCGGGCCATCTCTACTGAGGACTGGGGCAAAGTCATATTCTCCAATAGAGCCCCTTTCCGATTGTTTGGGGCATCTGGAAAAAGACTTGTCAAGTTGTCAGGAGAAGAAAAGGTGAGCGCTACCATCAGTCCTGTATCATGCCAACAGTAAAGCATCCTGAGACCATTCATGTGTGGGGTTGCTTCTCATCCAAGGGAGTGGGCTCACTCACACACTCATAATTTTGCCAAAAAACACAGCCATGAATAAAGAATGGTACCAAAACACCCTCCAACAGCAACTTCTTCCAACAATCCAACAACAGTTTGGTGAAGAACAATGCATTTTCCAGCACGATGGAGCACCGTGTCATAAGGCAAAAGAGATAACTAAGTGGCTCGGGGACCAAAACGTTGACATTTTGGGTCCATGGCCTGGAAACTCTCCAGATCTTAATCCCATTGCGAACTTTTGGTCATTCCTCAAGAGGCGGGTGGACAAACCAAAAACCAACTAATTCTGAGAAACTTAAAGAAGTGATTATGACAGAATGAGTTGCTATCAGTCAGGATTTGGCCCACAAGTTGATTGAGAGCAGGGCCAGTCGCATTGCAGAGGTCCTGAAAAAGAAGGGCCAACACTGCAAATACTGACTCTCTGCATAAATCTCATGTAATTGTTAATAATAGTCTTTGAAACATATGACATGCTTATACTGTAATTATATTTCAGTACATCACATAAACAACTGAAACAAAGATCTAAAAGCAGTTTAGCAGCAAACTTTGTGAAAACTAATATTTTTGACAGTCTCAAAACTTTTGGCCAGGACTGTACATAGTCATTGTGAACTGATTGTGAGCTCCTCTGAGGACAGTCAGTGACATGACTATGTACTCTGTAATGTGCTGCAGAAGATGTCACTGCTATATAAATACATAATAATAATATGGTAGGACATTAGACTATGACTATGGTAGGATTAGATTGTGAGATCCTCTGAGGACAGTCAGTGACATGACTATGTACTCTGTAATGTGCTGCAGAAGATGTCAGTGCTATATAAATACATAATAATAATATGGTAGGACATTAGACTATGACTATGGTAGGATTAGAGTGTGAGCTCCTCTGAGGACAGTCAGTGACATGACTATGTACTCTGTAATGTGCTGCAGAAGATGTCAGTGCTATATAAATACATAATAATAATATGGGAGGACATTAGACTATGACTATGGTAGGATTAGATTGTGAGCTCCTCTGAGGACAGTTAGTGACATGACTATGTACTCTGTAATGCACTGCAGAGGATGTCAGTGCTATATAAATACATAATAATAATATGGTAGGACATTAGACTATGACTATGGTAGGATTAGAGTGTGAGCTCCTCTGAGGACAGTCAGTGACATGACTATGTACTCTGTAATGTGCTGCAGAGGATGTCAGTGCTATATAAATACATAATAATAATATGGTAGGACATTAGACTATGACTATGGTAGGATTAGACTGTGAGCTCCTCTGAGGACAGTCAGTGACATGACTATGTACTCTGTAATGCGCTGCAGAGGATGTCAGTGCTATATAAATACATAATAATAATATGGTAGGACATTAGACTATGACTATGGTAGGATTAGAGTGTGAGCTCCTCTGAGGACAGTCAGTGACATGACTATGTACTCTGTAATGTGCTGCAGAGGATGTCAGTGCTATATAAATACATAATAATAATATGGTAGGACATTAGACTATGACTATGGTAGGATTAGAGTGTGATCTCTTCTGAGGATAGTCAGTGACATGACTATGTACTCTGTAAAGTGTTGCAGAAGATGTCAGTGCTATATAAATACATAATAATAATATGGTAGGACATTACACAATGACTATGGTAGGATTAGAGTGTGAGCTCCTCTGAGGACAGTCAGTGACATGACTATGTACTCTGTAATGTGCTGCAGGAGATGTCAGTGCTATATAAATACATAATAATAATATGGTAGGACATTACACTATGACTATGGTAGGATTAGAGTGTGAGCTCCTCTGAGGACAGTCAGTGACATGACTATGTACTCTGTACAGTGCTGCAGGAGATGTCAGTGCTATATAAATACATAATAATAATATGGTAGGACATTAGACTTATGACTATGGTAGGATTAGAGTGTAAGCTCCTCTGAGGACAGTCAGTGACATGACTATGTACTCTGTAATGTGCTGCAGAAGATGTCAGTGCTATATAAATACATAATAATAATATGGTAGGACATTAGACTATGACTATGGTAGGATTAGAGTGTGAGCTCCTCTGAGGACAGTCAGTGACATGACTATGTACTCTGTAATGTGCTGCAGGAGATGTCAGTGCTATATAAATACATAATAATAATATGGTAGGACATTAGACTATGACTATGGTAGTATTAGACTGTGAGCTCCTCTTAAGATAGTCAGTGACATGACTATGTGCTCTGTAATGTGCTGCAGAAGATGTCAGTGCTATATAAATACATAATAATAATATGGTAGGACATTAGACTATGACTATGGCAGGATTAGAGTGTGAGATCCTCTGAGGACAGTCAGTGACATGACTATGTTCTCTGTAATGTGCTGCAGGAGATGTCACTGCTATATAAATACATAATAATAATATGGGAGGACATTAGACTATGACTATGGTAGGATTAGATTGTGAGCTCCTCTGAGGACAGTTAGTGACATGACTATGTTCTCTGTAATGCGCTGCAGAGGATGTCAGTGCTATATAAATACATAATAATAATATGGTAGGACATTAGACTATGACTATGGTAGGATTAGAGTGTGAGCTCCTCTGAGGACAGTTAGTGACATGACTATGTACTCTGTAATGCGCTGCAGAGGATGTCAGTGCTATATAAATACATAATAATAATATGGTAGGACATTAGACTATGACTATGGTAGGATTAGATTGTGAGCTCCTCTGAGGACAGTTAGTGACATGACTATGTACTCTGTAATGCGCTGCAGAGGATGTCAGTGCTATATAAATACATAATAATAATATGGTAGGACATTAGACTATGACTATGGTAGGATTAGAGTGTGATCTCTTCTGAGGACAGTCAGTGACATGACTATGTACTCTGTAAAGTGTTGCAGAAGATGTCAGTGCTATATAAATACATAATAATAATATGGTAGGACATTACACAATGACTATGGTAGGATTAGAGTGTGAGCTCCTCTGAGGACAGTCAGTGACATGACTATGTACTCTGTAATGTGCTGCAGGAGATGTCAGTGCTATATAAATACATAATAATAATATGGTAGGACATTACACTATGACTATGGTAGGATTAGAGTGTGAGCTCCTCTGAGGACAGTCAGTGACATGACTATGTACTCTGTAATGTGCTGCAGAAGGTGCCAGTGCTATATAAATACATAATAATAATATGGTAGGACATTACACTATGACTATGGTAGGATTAGAGTGTGAGCTCCTCTGAGGACAGTCAGTGACATGACTATGTACTCTGTAATATGCTGCAGAAGATGTCAGTGCTATATAAATACATAATAATAATATGGTAGGATATTAGACTATGACTATAGTAGGATTAGATTGTGAGCTCCTCTGAGGACAGCCAGTGACATGACTATGTACTCTGTAATGTGCTGCAGAAGTTATCAATGTTATGTAAATGCATAATAATAATATGGTAGGACATTACACTATGACTATGGTAGGGTTAGATTGTGAGCTTCTTTGAGGACAGTCAGTGACATGACTATGTACTCTGTAATGCGCTGCAGAAGATGTCAGTGCTATATAAATACATAATAATAATATGGTAGGACATTAGACTATGACTATGGTAGGATTAGATTGTGAGCTCCTCTGAGGACAGTTAGTGGCATGACTATGTACTCTGTAATGCGCTGCAGAGGATGTCAGTGCTATATAAATACATAATAATAATATGGTAGGACATTAGACTATGACTATGGTAGGATTAGAGTGTGATCTCTTCTGAGGATAGTCAGTGACATGACTATGTACTCTGTAAAGTGTTGCAGAAGATGTCAGTGCTATATAAATACATAATAATAATATGGTAGGGCATTACACTATGACTATGGTAGGATTAGAGTGTGAGCTCCTCTGAGGACAGTCAGTGACATGACTATGTACTCTGTAATATGCTGCAGAAGATGTCAGTGCTATATAAATACATAATAATAATATGGTAGGATATTAGACTATGACTATAGTAGGATTAGATTGTGAGCTCCTCTGAGGACAGCCAGTGACATGACTATGTACTCTGTAATGTGCTGCAGAAGTTATCAATGTTATGTAAATGCATAATAATAATATGGTAGGACATTACACTATGACTATGGTAGGGTTAGATTGTGAGCTTCTTTGAGGACAGTCAGTGACATGACTATGTACTCTGTAATGTGCTGCAGAAGATGTCAGTGCTATATAAATACATAGTAATAATATGGAAGGACATCAGACTATGACTATGGTAGGATTAGAGTGTGAGCTCCTCTGAGGACAGTCAGTGACGTGACTATGTACTCTGTAATGTGCTGCAGGAGATGTCAGTGCTATATAAATACATAATAATAATATGGTAGGACATTACACAATGACTATGGTAGGATTAGAGTGTGAGCTTCTCTGAGGACAGTCAGTGACATGACTATGTACTCTGTAATGTGCTGCAGGAGATGTCAGTGCTATATAAATACATAATAATAATATGGTAGGACATTACACTATGACTATGGTAGGATTAGAGTGTGAGCTCCTCTGAGGACAGTCAGTGACATGACTATGTACTCTGTAATGTGCTGCAGAAGGTGCCAGTGCTATATAAATACATAATAATAATATGGTAGGACATTACACTATGACTATGGTAGGATTAGAGTGTGAGCTCCTCTGAGGACAGTCAGTGACATGACTATGTACTCTGTAATGTGCTGCAGAAGGTGCCAGTGCTATATAAATACATAATAATAATATGGTAGGACATTACACTATGACTATGGTAGGATTAGAGTGTGAGCTCCTCTGAGGACAGTCAGTGACATGACTATGTACTCTGTAATGTGCTGCAGAAGATGTCAGTGCTATATAAATACATAATAATAATATGATAGGACATTACACAATGACTATGGTAGGATTAGAGTGTGAGCTCCTCTGAGGACAGTCAGTGACATGACTATGTACTCTGTAATGTGCTGCAGGAGATGTCAGTGCTATATAAATACATAATAATAATATGGTAGGACATTACACTATGACTATGGTAGGATTAGAGTGTGAGCTCCTCTGAGGACAGTCAGTGACATGACTATGTACTCTGTAATGTGCTGCAGAAGGTGCCAGTGCTATATAAATACATAATAATAATATGGTAGGACATTAGACTATGACTATGGTAGGATTAGAGTGTGAGCTCCTCTGAGGACAATCAGTGACATGACTATGTACTCTGTAATGTGCTGCAGGAGATGTCACTGCTATATAAATACATAATAATAATATGGTAGGACATTAGACTATGACTATGGTAGGATTAGAGTGTGAGCTCCTCTGAGGACAATCAGTGACATGACTATGTACTCTGTAATGTGCTGCAGGAGATGTCACTGCTATATAAATACATAATAATAATATGGTAGGACATTAGACTATGACTATGGTAGGATTAGAGTGTGAGCTCCTCTGAGGACAATCAGTGACATGACTATGTACTCTGTACAGTGCTGCAGAAGATGTCAGTGCTATATAAATACATAATAATAATATGGTAGGACATTAGACTATAACTATGGTAGGATTAGAGTGTGAGCTCCTCTGAGGACAGTCAGTGACATGACTATGTACTCTGTACAGTGCTGCAGAAGATGTCAGTGCTATATAAATACATAATAATAATATGGTAGGACATTAGACTATGACTATGGTAGGATTAGATTGTGAGCTCCTCTGAGGACAGTCAGTGACATGACTATGTACTCTGTAATGTGCTGCAGAAGATGTCAGTGCTATATAAATACATAATAATAATATGGTAGGACATTAGACTATGACTATGGTAGGATTAGAGTGTGAGCTCCTCTGAAGACAGTCAGTGACATGACTATGTACTCTGTACAGTGCTGCAGAAGATGTCAGTGCTATATAAATACATAATAATAATATGGTAGGACATTAGACTATGACTATGGTAGGATTAGAGTGTGAGCTCCTCTGAGGACAGTCAGTGACATGACTATGTACTCTGTAATGTGCTGCAGAAGATGTCAGTGCTATATAAATACATAATAATAATATGGTAGGACATTAGGCTATGACTGTGATAGGATTAGATTGTGAGCTCCTCTGAGGACAGTCAGTGACATGACTATGTACTCTGTACAGTGCTGCAGAAGATGTCAGTGCTATATAAATACATAATAATAATATGGTAGGACATTAGACTATGACTATGGTAGGATTAGAGTGTGAGCTCCTCTGAGGACAGTCAGTGACATGACTATGTACTCTGTAATGTGCTGCAGAAGATGTCAGTGCTATATAAATACATAATAATAATATGGTAGGACATTAGACTTATGACTATGGTAGGATTAGATTGTGAGCTCCTCAGAGGACAGTCAGTGACATGACTATGTACTCTGTAATGTGCTGCAGGAGATGTCAGTGCTATATAAATACATATTAATAATATGGTAGGGCATTAGGCTATGACTATGGTAGGATTAGAGTGTGAGCTCCTCTGAGGACAGTCAGTGACATGACTATGTACTCTGTAATATGCTGCAGAAGATGTCAGTGCTATATAAATACATAATAATAATATGGTAGGACATTATACTATGACTATGGTAGGATTAGAGTGTGAGCTCCTCTGAGGACAGTCAGTGACATGACTATGTACTCTGTAATGTGCTGCAGAAGATGTCAGTGCTATATAAATACATAATAATATGGTAGGACATTAGACTTATGACTATGGTAGGATTAGAGTGTAAGCTCCTCTGAGGACAGTCAGTGACATGACTATGTACTCTGTAATGTGCTGCAGAAGATGTCAGTGCTATATAAATACATAATAATAATATGGTAGGACATTATACTATGACTATGGTAGGATTAGAGTGTGAGCTCCTCTGAGGACAGTCAGTGACATGACTATGTACTCTGTAATGTGCTGCAGAAGATGTCAGTGCTATATAAATACATAATAATATGGTAGGACATTAGACTTATGACTATGGTAGGATTAGAGTGTAAGCTCCTCTGAGGACAGTCAGTGACATGACTATGTACTCTGTAATGTGCTGCAGAAGATGTCAGTGCTATATAAATACATAATAATAATATGGTAGGACATTAGACTATGACTATGGTAGGATTAGATTGTGAGCTCCTCTGAGGACAGTTAGTGACATGACTATGTTCTCTGTAATGCGCTGCAGAGGATGTCAGTGCTATATAAATACATAATAATAATATGGTAGGACATTACACTATGACTATGGTAGGATTAGAGTGTGAGCTCCTCTGAGGACAGTCAGTGACATGACTATGTACTCTGTAATGTGCTGCAGAAGGTGCCAGTGCTATATAAATACATAATAATAATATGGTAGGACATTACACTATGACTATGGTAGGATTAGAGTGTGAGCTCCTCTGGGGACAGTCAGTGACATGACTATGTACTCTGTAATGTGCTGCAGGAGATGTCAGTGCTATATAAATACATAATAATAATATGGTAGGATATTAGACTATGACTATAGTAGGATTAGATTGTGAGCTCCTCTGAGGACAGGCAGTGACATGACTATGTACTCTGTAATATGCTGCAGAAGATGTCAGTGCTATATAAATACATAATAATAATATGGTAGGATATTAGACTATGACTATAGTAGGATTAGATTGTGAGCTCCTCTGAGGACAGCCAGTGACATGACTATGTACTCTGTAATGTGCTGCAGAAGTTATCAATGTTATGTAAATGCATAATAATAATATGGTAGGACATTAGACTATGACTATGGTAGTATTAGACTGTGAGCTCCTCTGAGGACAGTCAGTGACATGACTATGTGCTCTGTAATGTGCTGCAGAAGATGTCAGTGCTATATAAATACATAATAATAATATGGTAGGACATTAGACTATGACTATGGCAGGATTAGAGTGTGAGCTTCTCTGAGGACAGTCAGTGACATGACTATGTAGTCTGTAATGTGCTGCAGAAGATGTCAGTGCTATATAAATACATACTAATAATATGGTAGGACATTAGACTATGACTATGGTAGGATTAAAGTGTGAGCTCCTCTGAGGACAGTCAGTGACATGACTATGTACTCTGTAATGTGCTGCAGAAGGTGTCAGTGCTATATAAATACATAATAATAATATGGTAGGACATTAGACTATGACTATGGTAGGATTAGAGTGTGAGCTCCTCTGAGGACAGTCAGTGACATGACTATGTACTCTGTAATGTGCTGCAGAAGATGTCAGTGCTATATAAATACATAATAATAATAATATGGTAGGACATTAGACTATGACTATGGTAGGAATAGATTGTGAGCTCCTCTGAGGACAGTCAGTGACATGACTATGTACTCTGTAATGTGCTGCAGAAGATATCAGTGCTATATAAATACATAATAATAATATGGTAGGACATTAGACTATGACTATGGTAGGATTAGATTGTGAGCTCCTCTGAGGACAGCCAGTGACATGGCTATGTACTCTGTAATGTGCTGCAGAAGTTATCAATGTTATGTAAATGCATAATAATAATATGGTAGGACATTACACTATGACTATGGTAGGGTTAGATTGTGAGCTTCTTTGAGGACAGCCAGTGACATGACTATGTACTCTGTAATGTGCTGCAGAAGATATCAGTGCTATATAAATACATAATAATAATATGGTAGGACATTAGACTATGACTATGGTAGGATTAGATTGTGAGCTCCTCTGAGGACAGCCAGTGACATGGCTATGTACTCTGTAATGTGCTGCAGAAGTTATCAATGTTATGTAAATGCATAATAATAATATGGTAGGACATTACACTATGACTATGGTAGGGTTAGATTGTGAGCTCCTCTGAGGACAGTCAGTGACATGACTATGTACTCTGTAATGTGCTGCAGAAGATGTCAGTGCTATATAAATACATAATGATAATATGGTAGGACATTAGAATATGACCGTGAGATGCTGGATGTGCAGGCTCCATTGGACTTGGGATGGGGGATGCGCAAAGTGGGATTGGGTGGTGCAAAGTACAAACCTAGCCATAATTTTTACAACTCTGCAACACCCTCCATGTGGTGCTTATAGTCCCTGACACTGCTTTTCTTCTATATAATGCTGTACAGTATAATCTATATGTGTGTCTAAGTGTTACATACAGTGACAAAGTTAATCACTGAGAAATGTGTGAGAAGCTGCACCTTGCTTGTCATGTGACAGAGAGATACCTAACCTAACCTGCTCATCTGGTTCCAGGTGTGACAATGGCGTCTGCTGGTGTGACTGCTGAGCTCCTCTGCTCCATCTGTATGGAGATCTATAGAGATCCTGTGACCTTGCCGTGTGGCCACAGCTTCTGCCGGGGCTGCATCACACGAACCTGGGACCTCCGGGATGATCTAACGGAACATAAATGTCCTGAATGTCAGCGGAATTACAGCAAGAGGCCTGAGCTGGTGAGGAACACAAGGCTACATAATATCTGTCAGGCTTTTCATGCTACAGAGACAGATCAGGAGCAGACCGGGGTCTTCTGTAATTACTGTGACTTTCCTGTTCCTGCTACTAAATCCTGTCTGCAGTGTGAGACCTCCTTGTGCGACCATCACCTGAGGAAACATGACAGGTCAGGGGAACACACTTTACTGCCTCCCACCACTGACCTGGGGAAGAGGAAATGTTCTGTCCATAAGAAGATCCTGGAGTATTACTGCACTGAGGACGCTACCTGTGTCTGTGTGTCCTGCTCTGTGATCGGGGGACATGTAGGACATAAGATGATGTCACTGGGTGAGGCGTCTGAGGAGAAGAAGAAGAAGCTGAGGAATGATCTGCAGACACTGATGGCAGAGACAGAGGAGGCTGAGAAAAGAGTCCAGAGTCTGGAGGAACGAAGGAGAAAAGCACAAGAAAAAGCAGCTGGTGAGACAGAGAGAGTCACTGCCCTGTTTAGAGACCTCAGGAGACGGCTGGAGGAGCTGGAGAGGAGAGTCCTGAGTGACATCACAAGGCGGGTACAATGCTATGATGACGTCATCAGACGGCTGGAGATAAAGAAGGAGGAGCTGTCCAGGAAGATGCGTCACATTGAGGAGCTGTGTCACATGACTGATCCACTGACTGTCTTACAGGAATCACACACAGGTGACTTGTGTGACACGGAGGACAGACATGATGAGCAGCTCCATGATGGAGGGGATCTGGATGTGGCCGGCATCTCACACACATTACACACAGGACTGGCTGATATCATGTCTGGGGTAAATGTGCAGAAACATACAGACACACAGGCCACGCCCCCACTATCCAGGCCACACCCCCACCCCACCCCCACCGCACAACACACACAGGCCTATCCCCATTCCAGTACAGAGGACAAAGCTCCCGTCACTGCTAAACTATCCAGGCCAAGCCCCCAGCCCACCCCCACCGCACAACACACACAGGCCTATCCACATTCCAGTACAGAGGACAAAGCTCCCGTCACTGCTAAACTATCCAGGCCACGCCCCCAGCCCTCCTCCACCGCACAACACACACAGGCCTATCCACATTCCAGTACAGAGGACAAAGCTCCCATCACTGCTGAGCTATCCAGGCCACGCCCCCAGCCCACCCCCACCGCACAACACACACAGGCCTATCCACATTCCAGTACAGAGGACAAAGTTCCCGTCACTGCTACACTTTCCAGGCCACGCCCCCACCCCTCCCCCACCACACAACACACACAGCGCCAGGCTGGGGGGACACATATTGGGGCTGCACAGCAAGCATCAGGGCTGCCAGTGTATGCAGACATATTACTGGATGTAGCCACAGCTAGTAATGGGCTACATATATCAGATGACAGGAAAACTGCATCCAGTTCATTATGGGAGAACCGCCCAGACACAGCAGAGAGATTTCAGTATAATATTCCTCAGGTGTTGAGCAGCCGGAGTTTCTCCTCAGGGCGACATTACTGGGAAGTGGATGTTGGGAGATCAGATAACTGTAGAGTCGGGATGTGTTACCCCAGTATAGCCAGGGGAGGATGGCAGTCACTGATTGGAGATAATAACAAGTCCTGGTGTTTGTGCAAGATGGGTAATAAGTACGCAGTGATACATGACAGGAAAGGGATCTGGTTACCTGATGGGATCCCCAGTGATAGAGTCAGGATATATCTGGATTATGAGGCCGGGCAGATCTCCTTTTATGCCCTGTGTGACCCCATCAGACACCTCCACACCTTCACTGCCACCTTCACTGAGCCCCTCCATGCTGGGTTATATGTAGGGTGGAGAGGTTGTATAAAGATTTCTGGGGGGAGTCAGGGGGTGTGAGAGCTCCACCCACTAGAGATGTAGCGAACGGTTCGCCAGCGAACGGTTCCAGGCGAACTTTGGGGGTTCGCATTCGCCTGCAGCAGGCGAACTTTTGCGGAAGTTCGATTCGCCCCATAGACTTTAATGGCCGCCGACTTTAACGGTTAATAGCAAAGTCCCCTTACATAGTAGAAACACCAAAACTGTTGGGAATGTTAAGTGGAATAGTGCGAACAAGAGGAAATTTTTTTTTTTCAAAAAGACCTTATACTTTTTGAGAAAATCAATTTTAAAATTTCAAAGTAAAATGAGCCGATTCATAAAAAAAAGAACCGATTCATTAAAAAGAACCGGATGATTCAAGAACCGTTAGTATAGCAGAGAATGCGTCCTGAGCAGGCCGTGAAGCTGCCGGCTCCGCTGCTGTCTCTTCCCACCTGCCTGCACCTGTCACCCTCACCTAGCCTGGCACCCAGCGCACCCATGGGTGCCAGGCTAGGTGAGGGTGACAGGTGAGGAGGTGGGGAGAGACAGCAGGAGCCGGAAGCTATGCGTCCAAAAGGAGGCATTCTCTGCTATGTGGGAGGCGTCGGAGATCTTCAATCAACTTAATTGAAGATCGCAACATAAGAGGATACAGTTCGTTGGATCGTTTACCGTGGATATTGGCGTGGGAAAACTTTTTTAAAGGTACAGGTAAGTATTTATGGTTAATTTAGAATAATAAAATACTTTTCTCGTGGTTGTGTTTTTATTTCATTTAACCCTTTGTGGAAATGGGTAAAGGGTACTATACCCCTATACTCATTTCTCCTGGGAGGGGGGTGGGCATCTGGGGTCCCCTTCTTAAAGGGGACTCCCAGATGCCACCATGAACCCCCCCAGGGAGTCGTCGCGCCCACCTCCTCCTGGGGCACCGGAGGTGGGGAAGAGCCCCTTGTCCATGGATTGGACAAGGGCTCGGGGGGGGGGGGGAAGGCTTGGCTGCCCTCCCCCCCCGGAGCCCCCCATACCATGGACCATGCGGGCTGGTATAGCTCAGGGTGCGAAGCCCCAGTCAGCCGGGGCTCCGCATTCTGGCTATCCCAGCCTGCATGGGGGACAAGGGGTTACAGAGGCTCGGGAGGGGGACACCACGTCATTTTTTTTTTCATTTATTTCCCACACTCAGCACATAAAGATAATAAAAAAATATATATATATATATATATATATATATATACATATATATATATATGTGTATATATATATATATATATATATATACATATAAACACATATATATATATATATTTTTTATTTTTTTTTAAAGGACTTACGAGGCCACAAGTATGAAAAAAGTTAAATACCATTTCATAATCCAGATCCATGGAGGACGCCATCCGCGCCCTCCCGTTCATTCCCCCATGGCGCCCGCAGTAATACCGGCCTCGGTCGGGTCCCGACTCCTCCAAACGGGTCGGGTTCTCATTCCTCCCTCAATATGGCCGCCACAGATTGCCGCGGCTGCGCAGTCCGCATAGATGCGATTGCGGCTGCGCAGCTCTAGGTCCTCCTCCCGATGCGTCCGATGTATGCACGCATATTGATGACGCGGCAGGAGGAGGCCCTAGAGCTGCGCAGGTGCAATCGCGTCTGTGCGGACTGCGCAGCCATGGCAATCTGTGGTGGCCATATTGAGTGGGGAATGAGAACCCGACCTGTTCAGAGGGGTCGGGAGTCGGGACCCGACCGGGGCCGGTATTACTGCGGGAGCCATGGGGGAATGAACAGGAGGGCGCGGATGGCGTCCTCCATGGATCTGGATTATGAAAAGGTATTTAACTTTTTTCACATTTGTGGCCTCGGAAGTCCTTTAAATATTGTTTCCTGCTATCTTTTTAACATATCCTGCAAATTTGGTGTTGCTAGGATGTAAGGGGCCTTTGCTATTAACTGCTAAAGTCGGCGGGTGATGATAACCAACCAGAATTATAGGGGTGCAAAAGTGCTGAATTCTGCCATAGGCTTCCATTAGGCTCCCTATTTCACTTTCAAAAATCTCACATCTTTTCAAAGGGCAATTGCTCAGCAGTGGCAAATTTTCTAGCATTGTAGGAACTGTTAGGGGGATCATAACTAGTGAGTTTCGGGCCCCTAGGCCAAAGAGGTCATAGCCTAGGGTCACAAAAACCTGTTTATTTGGGCAATTTCAATGGTGGCAATTCTGACGTACATAAATCACAGCCATGGCCGTTAGCAACGTCTGAATCTCACGAAATGTCTCATGCAGGTGGAAGACATATGGTTAGACTTGGATTCCAAAGATGGGGTCCCTACATCTCTGCAAACCAGAGTTACAGGGGTCCAAAATTGGTAAAATTCCCCATAGGCTTTCATTGGCGCCCTATTTCACTTTCCAAAATTTCACATCTTTTCAAAGGGCAATTGCTCAGCAGTGGCAAATTTTCTAGCATTGTAGGGACCCTTAGGGGGAACATGACTGGTGAGTTTCGGGCCCCTAGGCCGAAGAGGTCATAGCCTAGGGTCACAAAAACCTGTTTATTTGGGCAATTTCAATGGTGGCAATTCTGAGGTACATAAATCGCAGCCATGGCCGTTAGCAACGTCTGAATCTCACGAAATGTCTCATGCAGGTGGAAGACATATGGTTAGACTTGGATTCCAAAGATGGGGTCCCTACATCTCTGCAAACCAGAGTTACAGGGGTCCAAAATTGGTAAAATTCCCCATAGGCTTTCATTGGCGCCCTATTTCACTTTCCAAAATTTCACATCTTTTCAAAGGGCAATTGCTCAGCAGTGGCAAATTTTCTAGCATTGTAGGGACCCTTAGGGGGAACATGACTGGTGAGTTTCGGGCCCCTAGGCCGAAGAGGTCATAGCCTAGGGTCACAAAAACCTGTTTATTTGGGCAATTTCAATGGTGGCAATTCTGAGGTACATAAATCGCAGCCATGGCCGTTAGCAACGTCTGAATCTCACGAAATGTCTCATGCAGGTAGAAGACATATTGTTACACTTGGGCTCCAAAGATGGGGTCCCTACATCTCTGCAAACCAGAGTTACAGGGCTCCAAATTTGGTAAAATCCCCCATAGGCTTTCATTGGACCTCCTATTTACAGTTCCAAAATCTCACATCTTTTCAAAGGGCAATTGCTCAGCAGTGGCACATTTTCTAGCATTGTAGGAACTGTTAGGGGGATCATAACTGGTGAGCTTCGGGCCCCTAGGCCGAGGAGGTCATAGCCTAGGGTCACAAAAACCTGTTTATTTGGGCAATTTCAATGGTAGTGATGCTGACGTACATAAATCGCAGCCATGGCCGTTAGCAACGTCTGAATTTCACGAAATGTCTCATGCAGGTAGAAGACATATTGTTAGACTTGGATTCCAAAGATGGGGTCCCTACATCTCTGCAAACCAGAGTTACAGGGGTCCAAAATTGGTAAAATCCCCTATAGGCTT
This sequence comes from Hyperolius riggenbachi, assembly GCF_040937935.1. Lineage (NCBI taxonomy): Eukaryota > Metazoa > Chordata > Amphibia > Anura > Hyperoliidae > Hyperolius > Hyperolius riggenbachi. Next base: position 2,425,834 of record NC_090653.1, read on the forward strand.
TCAAAAATAAAAAAAAATGACGTGGAGTCCCCCCTCCCGAGCCTCTGTAACCCCTTGTCCCCCATGCAGGCTGGGATAGCCAGAATGCGGAGCCCCGGCCAACTGTGGCTTCGCACCCTGAGCTATACCAGCCCACATGGTCCATGGTATGGGGGGCTCCGGGGGGGGGGGGAGGGGCAGCCAAGCCTTCCCCTCCCCCCCGGAGCCCTTGTCCAATCCATGGACAAGGGGCTTTTCCCCACCTCCGGTGCCCCAGGAGGAGGTGGGGCGACGACTCCCTGGGGGGGGGTTCATGGTGGCATCTGGGAGTCCCCTTTAAGAAGGGGACCCCAGATGCCCACCCCTTCCCAGGAGAAATGAGTATAGAGGTACAAAGTACCCCTTACCCATTTCCACAAAGGGTTAAATGAAATAAAAACACAACCACGAAAAAAGTCCTTTAATTTTCTTAATTAACCAGAAATACTTACCTGTACCTTTAAAAAAAATTTCCCACGCCAATATCCACGGTAATTGATCCAACGAACTGTATCCTCTTATGTTGCGATCTTCTATTAAGTTGATTGAAGATCTCCGAAGCCCCCCACCCACATAGCAGAGAATGCGTCCAAAAGTCCTTTCGGATGCATAGCTGCTAGCTCCCGCTGTCTCTCCCCACCTGCCTGCCATGGGTGCACTGGGTGCCAGCCTAGGTGGGGGTTGACAGGTGCAGGCAGGTGGGGAGAGACAGCAGCGGGAGCCAGCAGCTTCACGTCCTTCCGAGGACGCATTCTCTGCTATACTAACGGCTCATGAATGAGCCGGATCTTTTTAATGAATCGGTTCTCTTTTTATGAATCGACTCTTTTTTTTTTTACTTTAAAATCGATTTTCTCAAAAACTATAAGGTCTTTTTGAAAAAAAAAATGTCCTCTTGTTCCCACTGTTCTTCTTAACATTCCCAGTCATTTTGGTGTTGCTAGCTTTTAAAGGGGCTTTGCAATTAACCATTAAAGTCGGCGGGGGTATATTTTCCCACGGTCAGAAGGAGAATTTACATTGAAACTTTAAAATTGATTTTCTCAAAAACTATAAGGTCTTTTTGAAAAAAAAATTTTTCCTCTTATTCCCACTGTTCTTCTTAACATTTTCTGCAAGTTTGGGGTTTCTAGCTTTTAAAGCGGCTTTGCTATTAACTGCTAAAGTCGGCGGGCGCTTAATTTTCCCACGGTCAGAAGGAGTTACTTTTAAAATTGATTTTCTCAAAAACTATAAGGTATTTTTGAATTTTTTTTCCCCTCTTGTAGTCACTGAAAGATCTCAGGTGTTAGACACCTTGAAACATCTTTTCCATCACTTTTCTGGCCAGCATAAATGTTTCTAGTTTTCAAAGTTCGCCTCCCCATTGAAGTCTATTGCGGTTCGCAAACTTTTATGCGAACCGAACCTTTTATGCGAACCGAACCGTGAAGGTTCGCGAACCCCGTTCGTGAACCGAAAATCGGAGGTTCGTTACATCTCTACCGCCAACCAATGACATCACAGGGAGAGGATTGTGATTGGCTGATTGTCCTGCCAGTAATTACCAGTTGTCTGTGATTTCCAGGGACAATTCCTGGTTTCTGTCCTGAACATTTATATCCCGAAATCCTCATTTATTGTTACCTTATATATAAATACAATGTTGCCAGTCACCATGAGTGATCTGTATATTCTCTGTCACCTTGTAATAAGTGTCAAAAATTCTGACTATCTCTATTTCCTCTATTGGTGAGCAGCCTGTAAATGGAAAAATTGACTTTTTTTTAGAAATGATTCTTTCTTTTTATATTCTGTAATTCTGAAAAGAAGAAGTCAGTAAATAAACAGCCAGCATAATTCATGCATGTGTTATACTAGTGGAGTCCAACTAGGGTAAGGTGGGGGTGGGGGTGGCTGGGGTATTTACACTCTATTAGGTTTGCATAGTCTTGTAGTTCTGCAATCAGACTGACTTACACAGGAGGGACACACCCCTCCCCTAGCAGTGCTGGGCTCCGGCCTCCTGTATTCAGAGTCATACACAGTGCCGTGTGGCCTGCAGGGCTGTGCTGGGCTTTATTATTAGGACACCCAGCCTGCTCTGCACACTGAGGCCAGATTTATGGAAACAGCAATTCTCAGCAGTGATTGGTGGTGTAGCAGGGGGCGGGGCAGGCTGGGATTCCCGTCAGTCCACAGATGAGGGGAGTGTCACACAATAGTCCCGCCCTGCACACTTACTGCGTCATCCAATGACTTGCATTACTGCATTATCCGTGCTGTAGGCATGGAACACGCGGTAACACGCTGCAGGCTTTGCGTTCGTGCATCACGTGAACTGTGCAAGACTCTGTACACTCGCATACTGATTCTATTACAAAAATGCCTGGAAAATCACTGTATTCTAGTGCTTTTCAAAGCAATTTTCCAATTTTCTTATACTTAATATTAGGCTGAATCAGCTCAGAAATGCTGCAGGATCCGCGTTTGCGTATTGGTAAAAATCACATCACTCTGGTGTCATCCACCTCATAGAGAAACATTAGCCAAACGCTTTTGAAAACGCTAGCGTTTTAAAAAGCGCTCAGAAGCGGTCTAGGTGTGCACCATCCCTGAGTCAGAGAGCTCAGAGAAGCTCTTTTGCATAGATAAGTGAAGTTTAACTCTTCCTGTACTGGAAACAATATGAGACTCATATATTTACTACTAATGCTCTATTTCTTAGCTGTACCACACATACAAATCATTATATCATACGTTTATTTTCACTTCAGGTTTGCTTTAACCATTTATGCCGTGTGGACATGAGCTTCACGTCCGCAGCAGCAGCAGCTAGAGCCGCAGGGAGGAGCTAGTCACGTCCCTGCAGTTTGGGGGTTTGCAGGTGGTCGTGTGGGCAGATGCCCATGATCGTGTTGCTGCCTGGAGCAGAGGGAGATGGGCTGCAGAGGGAGAGTGCCAATCTGTACATTACCGCTGAGAATAAACCATAATTTCCGCCGCCCGATCGTTAAATTTATGAATGGGAACAATGTTCCCCTTCATTCATCTCCCCGTCGGCAGTGTGATCACAGGTTTCCATTGAAGCCTGCGTCACTTCCCTAGTTACAATGTAGCAACACATTGTTTCCTATGTAGCGTACTTGTACGCTACATACAATTTTGCTCAGCGGGGACATCTTGTGGCCAAATAGTAAAATACATCTACTGACTTTAGGTGGGAAAAAAATAATCTCTATGTCAAGAGGGCATATAATTATTAAATAATGGGCTAAAAATTAGTGATGGATGTAAAACTGAAAAAATGCATCTTTATTTCCAAATAAAATATTGTCACCATACATTATACTAGGGAAATAATTTTAGCGTTGCAATAACCGGGACAAATGCCCAAATAAAATGTGTGGATTTTAATTATGGTAGTATGAATCATTTATTTTAAAACTATAATCTCTGAAAACTGAAAAAAAAATTCCATTTTTTTTCTTACTCTTCCCATTATAATGCATTTAGAATAAAATAACTTTTAGCATAATGTAGTACCGAAAGAAAACCTAATTGGCAGCAGAAAAAACAAGGTATAGATCGTTTTGGTGTGATAAGTAGAGGCAAAGTTATTGGGGAATGAATGGGAGGAGCGCTGATAGGTGAAAATTCCTCCCATCTATAAGGTGAAAAATACCTGCGGGCTGAAATGGTTAAAGTGGTCTGAAACTCTGACATAACTTTCAATAAAAATGTGTTTTTCTACTTTGTATTCTTTTTTCTTTGTATTCTTTTTTTTTTTTTTTTGCATTAAACGTTTATTAACCACTTCTACCGCCCGGACGTCATGCTCACGTCCAGGCGGCTGCTCTGCTGCGGTGCCGCGCTTCGGCACGCTCCCCGCGTGATCACGCCCCCGTGCTGTCCCCTCGGTAGCCCTGGAATCAGTGAATGGGAACATGGTTCCCGATCACCGATCCGTGTCCCCAGCAGAAAAACCAAAGCTCTCTTACTAGAGGCTTCAGTCTTTCTGCAAAACAAAGTTTCCCAGCCTCCTTGTGCTTCCGGTGATCGAGAAGCACAAGGAGAAAAAAAGAAACTCATCTTGTGGCCAAATAGTAAAACTACATCTACATATTTTTTACATTACAATTTACACATATAATAACATTAAAAATTGACTAAATAAAATGACAGACTGCGCTAAAGGATTCTTTAATATGTTGAATATAAAAATTGGATAATCAAGAATGGAGTGCCTCAAAAGTTATGTATAGGTGTATACACAAACATAAAATGTCCATAAAAACAAATAAAATCAATTCATATAAACCCGTTAGGGATTTAAAGTGCTGGATGCAAACTGGTCTTCACTGTGCAGTGAAGTAATCACAGTATATTGTATATGGTGGATCCCAGGAATAGTTTCCAATTGCATATGCATATAGTGATGCTCAGTATAGCACTAATAGTGGATTCTAGGAATATTATCCAGGTGGCTTGCTGCTGAGAACAAACGCTGATGCATCCTCATATGGTTATCTCAAATGATGGAATTGACATAAGAACAAGCAGTGTGTGTCATGATACGTCTCACCCTTCCGGATCCGTATGCGCGTGCTGGAGTGCTGTTGCGGGGAGCCGCTCGATCTCACCCGCCCCGGCCGGCAGCTAAGTGAGAGAGTCTAGACGGATGCTGACGTCGGGCTGGGTTAGCCCGGCTCCCTTGTATGGCGAAGGTGGTGTGGGCTGAGACACTTTTCCGGAGATGGAACTTCCGTGTAGTCAGGCGGTGCTAGCAGCCGCGTAGCTTCACCACGCCTCCTTCCCCTCTAGTCTGTGACGTCACAATTGCAGCCACTGCTGACGTTTCGGGAGGAACGCCTCCCTTTCTCAAAGCTGGGCTGCAGAGGGGGATCAGAGGCTCTCTTATGAAGCTTTGCCCATATACTGTCCTTAATCAAATGCGTATAAATCCAAATCTTTATTTAATCCGTGTGGTATCAGAGAATTGAGATTAAATATCCACATAGTCTCTCTCCGGGACATTTCTAATAGATAGTCCCCACCTCTCCAGGGTCTACTGACTTGCTCTATTGCGCAATATTTCGTTCCCTTAAAGTGAACCTCCGGACTAAAAATCGACTCAGCAGCACTGAAAAGGCCTGGTGTTTCTTTAACAGTTTTACAGCATCAGAACTTTGTTTCTGTTATCCAAGCCTCATTTTTAGCTGCACAGAAGAAAACTGCCCGGGCTTTTTTCCCCTGATGCTGTGCAAAGCATGATGGGATTTCTGATGTTGTTGTTCTCGTTCTGCTGTTTTGGTGCCAATTTTTTTTTTTTAACATTTTGAATTTGACATTTGAAGCCTAGTGTGTGCAGCTGGGAGGGGTTATCAGGACACAGGACAGTTGGAACTGTGTCTCCTGCTCCTTGTCACCTCCTTTCAACCAAAAAGATGGCTGCCTCCATGACAAAGATGGCAGCCCCCATGAATCACAAACATTTGCCTGTTCTTTTAAAACCGGGTTGGTAAAAAATTTTATTACCTATCTATTCTAATTAACATAACTAATGTAACTTAATGACAGTATGTTTGTTTAGGCTGAAGTTCCCCTTTAAAGGAACATCCATGTGCCATCTTATAGTGCTCTGAGAGGGGATGTTTTTTATTCCCTTTTATAATATTTGTGCAGTGCTCACTGAGTCTTTCTTTCAGAGCACGCTTGGTTCTTCCCACATAGTGTTTTTGGCAGGGACAGGTTAGCAGATAGATGACTCCCTTTGTGTCACAATTAGTGACATCTCTAATCTTAAACATTTCTTTATTTGTCATTGATGTAATATCATAAACCCTTTCCACAGGTAGATTGGACTCCCGACAAGCCCTGCAGAATCCACATTTCTTAAAATACCCATTGCTCTTCTTCATTTTAGTTTGTTTTATAGTAGGCGCTAATATATTGCCCAGATTTTTTGTTCTCCTGAAAATCATTCTGGGGTTCTCTGGTAAAATGGAGGTGAGTGAAGGATCCTCCCGTAACAGATTCCAATACTTCCCCACTATAGTCCTTACTTTTGGAGCCTGTGATGAGTATTGCATTATTAAATTGGGTTGTTGATCAATTGGATCAGATCGTTTATCTTTAACCTGTAGTAATCTGCATCTCTCTGTGTTTTTGGCCTTTTCCCTAGCCTCCATGATCAGTTCCTCAGGATATCCTTTACTTTCAAATCTATCTTGTAAAATCTCTGCTTCTGCATCAAAATCTGACATCTTAGAGCAATTCCTTCTGAGCCTTAAAAATTGGCCGCCTGGAATATTCATGAGCCATCTAAAGTGGTGGCAGCTATCCACATTGATATAGCTGTTAGTGCCACTGGTTTCAAATAGGTTTTAGTGAGTAATCGCCCTTCTTCCCTATAGATTGTCAGATCCAAGAAATTAACTTGTTGCTGACTGTACTCGCTTGTAAATTTCAAATTGTAATTGTTATCATTGATCCACCCAATAAATATATCAAGGCTAGATTTACTCCCCTGCCATATAAAGAAGGCATCATCTATAAATCTCCTCCAGAGCACCAGGGAGGACCCGGGGCCCTCTGGGCCGTGTAGGTGGAATCGTTCCCAGTGGGACATATATAGGTTTGCAAAAGAAGGAGCGAACCGTGTCCCCATCGCCGTCCCGGTGCTCTGGAGGAAGTACTGACCCTCATAATTAAAATAATTATTCTTTAAAATAAAACGTATGCTCTCCAGAACAAAGTGAATCTGGTCTTCCATTAAACACTGCGCTTCCTGCATGAAAAATTGAACTGCCTCAATCCCCTTCCCATGGGGAATCACAGTGTACAGGGAACTCACATCGATCGTGCATAGCCAATCTCCATCCTCCCAAGCCAATTAAAAATTGACTGTTTATTTCCCTCACCAAAATATTACCCAAATAAAATTTTTAATGGGAAAAAAAATTACAATAAAAAAAAAAAGACATAAATAGTTACCTAAGGGTCTGAACTTTTTGAATATGCATTTGAAGGGGGAATACTACGAACATTTTTTAAATTGTAAATAGTGATGGACACAAAACAGAAAAAATGTACCTTTATTTCCAAATAAAATATTGGCGCCATACATTGTGATAGGGACACCATTTAAATCGTGTCATAACCGAGACAAACGGGCAAATAAAATACATAGGTTTTAATTATGGTAGCATGGATTATTTTAAAGCTATAATGGACGAAAACTGAGAAATAATGATTTTTTCCATTTTTTTCTTATTAATCCTGTTAAAATGCATTTATAAAAAAATATGTCTTAGCAAAATGTACCACCCAAAGAAAGCCTAATTAGTGGCGGAAAAAACAAGATATAGATCAATAAAATGTGTTAATTAGTGATAAAGTTATTAGCGAATGAATGGGAGGTGAAAATTGCTCTGATGCATAAGGTGAAAAATCCCCGCGGGCTGAAATGGTTAAGCATCAAACAAGATAAGAGTACAGACACCACCAACAGGTGGAAATTGGTAGCATAAAGAATACACATCAGACAATTTACATAATCATCATAACTTGAAAAAAAAAAATCAAAATGTTAGCTACTTATGAATTGGTAGCATCGTGGTCTATATTATACATTATTAGCAGAACATCCATTCTGAGGTGCATTCAGAGACAGTATACCAAAGGAAGGTAACTTAGAATATAATTAACTAAACTTACACCAGAGCAATTCCATATAGTCAAATTTTAGTATTTGTTTAAATTATACCAGTCCAAGCACCCATTATCAGAATGCACAAAGGAAAAAAGTGTTCTAAAGGTTTACAGAGGATAGGAGAATAAGCATGAAGGGAAGAATAAGTGCTAGGGAGTAAGATAGCATTTATCACATAGGATTGGCGCAGGTAAACAGCACAAAATCTATATATATAATAGACTAAGTGCCTCAACCTTGGAGCAAGAAGAAGAAGTACTTTGCATGAGAAAATTTATGCGTGCTCAATTACCAAGTTTAAGGCCTCTTTTCCACGGACTGTTGAGCTGTGTGCTCAGCAAGCAGTTACCAGGCAGCAGCAAGCTGTTACCAGGCAGCAGTAAGCAGTTACCAGGCAGCAGCAAGCAGTTACCAGGCAGCAGCAAGCTGTTACCAGGCAGCAGTAAGCAGTTACCAGGCAGCAGCAAGCAGTTACCAGGCAGCAGCAAGCTGTTACCAGGCAGCAGCAAGCTGTTAACAGGCAGCAGCGAGCTGTTAACAGGCAGCAGCGAGCTGTTAACAGGCAGCAGCGAGCTGTTAACAGGCAGCAGTGAGCAGTTACCAGGCAGCAGCGAGCAGTTACCAGGCAGCAGCAAGCAGTTACCAGGCAGCAATAAGCAGTTACCAGGCAGCAGCAAGCTGTTACCAGGCAGCAGCAAGCTGTTAACAGGCAGCAGCAAGCTGTTACCGGGCAGTAGTGAGCAGTTGTAAGAGTTTGAGAGGCATTTTACTGCCTATCAACTGTCCGTGGTAAAGAGGCCTACCCTAGCAAGTCTGGCTTTGCAAATCTGGCCTAATTGGCTATTCATGAGGCAATGCTCATGCAAATTTGCTTTTGCATGCCAAACTATGCAGGGTCAAAAAACCAATACCGCAAAGCGGTCGCCCTGCTACATGCCAGTGATGAGCGAAAATGCAAAAATTTGTTTCGACAAATTTTTACCGAATTTTCGCCTAATTTCGTTTTGACAAGCAAATTTTCGCCTAATGCCAGTCATTTTCGCGTTACTTGCGTATTATTGCTGACATTTTCCGCATAAGGGCATTAGCGTCCGCATTCAGAGAAGTTTCTTGCGCATCATTGCGGACATTTTTCCGTATAAACTTCCGCATAGACTGAATTTCCATGCGGATTATTGTGGACATTTTTCCGCGTAAGGGCATAAGCATCCGCATACAATGAATTTTCGATGCTGGTCGAAAACGCAAATATTTCTGAAGATTTTCGTGAAAATTCGCCAAAAACGAAAATGGGATTTTCGATGCGAAACTGCTACATGCTACATTAGCACTATCCAGGAGCGCCACAGGGAGGATTCCCAATGCCCCCTTTTTATACAACCGGGGGGACCGCGGGTCCCAGGCTCTCTCACTGCCTGGGAACCACAGCGGCATCCCGGAGGGGGAGGCTAGGTGGTGCAGGTGACCCCCCCAAGCGTGGCCAGTGCCGGGAGAGCCGTCTGCACCCACCTCCCAATATTAGAAACAGGCACTTACCTTAACGTCCATTGCGTTCTGCTACATGCGCATTAACTTGGGGGCACCACATGAGAAAGGAGTGAAGCATGGGTCACCCCAAGCTTTAGAGCTCAGGGCTGGCTCACATACAACACTCCAGAGGGGGGGGGGGGGAGGACAGGCGAAGACTACTCACTCCAGGGCTCACACCACCAGAGCAAGCCATCCACCACCTGCCTCCAAAGGATACAAACTGCAAAAAATGCTTTCCATGAGAAAATTAATGCGCATGTAGCAGAACGCAATGGACGTTAAGGTAAGTGCCTGTTTTTAATATTATGAGGTAGGTGCGGACGGCTCTCCCTGGTGCTGGCCACACTTGGGGGGGGTCGGCTGCGCCACCCAGCCTCCGGGGTGCCACTGTGGTTCCCAGGCAGTGAGAGAGCCTGGGACCCTGCGGTCCCCCCGGTTGTATAAAAAGGGGGGCATTGGGAATCCTCCCCGTGGCACTCCTGGATAGTGCTAATGTAGCATGAACTTATTCCCGCAGGGCGACCGCTTTGCAGTATTGGTTTTTGACCCTGCATAGTTTGGCATGCGAAAGCAAATGCATATTTGCATGAGCAAATGAGCCAATTAGGCCAGATTTGGAAAGCCAGACTTGCTAGGGTTAAACTTGGTGTTTGAGCACGCATACATTTTCTAATGGAAAGCCTAAAGGTGGGTACACACATCAGATAAAAGTCTTTGGAAAATGAAAGATCACAGACCAATGTTACCCCCTTCCATGTAGTATGAGAGCCATACCTACACAGTCTATTCTATTGAGCTGAACTCCCCATCAGATACAATTTTTTGCAAGATGCTGCACACAAAGATGCTGTACACATGCAACAGATCAGTATCTGCAAAAGATCTGTTCCTGCAAAAAATCAGTTTCTGCAAAATGCATTCATAGTCTATGATATCTGCAGATCTCATGCTGGGCATACACGGTATGTTTTCTACCATGTAATCGAGCCGCTGATGGCTCGATTGATAATTTCCGACGTGTCCGATACCCCGCCGGATGGATTCTGCGCTCGATACCGGCGGGCAGGACAAAAGAAGAAACGAGTGGAAAATAAGAAAGCGCTCGATTACACGGTAGAAAATGTACCATGTATGCCCAGCATAATACACACCTTGTTTGACGGACATTCATCTGCAGATCAGACAATCATCTGCAGATCCAAAGATCCATCCTGGTTGATCTGATCTGCAGATGATTGTCCGTTAAACAAGGTGTGTATGAGATCTGCAGATATAGACTATGAATGTATTTTGTAGGTACTGATCTTTTGCAGGAACTGATCTTTTGCAGATACTGATCTTTTGTGTCTGTACAGCATCTGTGTGTGCAGCATCTTGCAAAGATTTCTATCTGATGGGGAGTTCAGCTCAATAGAATAGACTGTGTAGGTATGGCTCTCATACTACATGAAGGGTGGTAAGATTGGTCTGTGATCTTTGATTTTCCAAAGACTTTTATCTGATGTGTGTACCCACCTTTATTCTTCTTGCTTCAAGGTTGAGGCATGTACTCTATTAGATAGATAGAAGATGCGGCGTATGCTACGACGCGGGTCGGCTAGTAAGAAATATAATAGTACATTAGCACCTTAACCCATTACATTCTTGTAAGCATTGGATTCTTTAAAATGCAGCCATAACGCCCAAGTCTTGGAAAATTGCTCTGATCTATCATGGGCCGCAAGGATGATGTTCTCCATTTGCTCTATGGAATTCACCCTATCCCACCATGTTTCACAGTAGGAGGAAAAAACGACTTCCAAAGAGCCGGAACAGTTGCAATTGCAGCATTGATTAAATGCATAGTAACAGATGTTTATAGGATTTGATTGACATTCAATTATGATGCAAAAGATTCAGGAGAGAAATCTAGTGAGGTAATAGAAATTTCTTCAATCCAATTATGTGGACACTTTCCCAGAGAGGTTTCACTACGGGACACTCCCAGAAGATGTGCGAGAGGGAGCCAATATCAGAGTTACACCAACAAGTTTCTGGTAAGGAAGGGTTTATTTCATGTAATAATTCAGGAGTTCTGTACCAGAAGGATAGAATTTTAAACCCTTGTTCTTGGGTCAGTGTATTCAGGGAGCTTTTATGAGCAAAAATAAAAATGCGGTCCCAATCCTTGAAACCAAAGGTGCGGCCTAGAGCTGATTCCCATTTAAGTTGGTATGGAAGTTTTCCCTGATCATTTTTGGTACTCACCAGATAGGAGTAGATCCAAGAAACCTGCATACCAGCAGTGGTGCTCGGATACAATTTTTCACTATCTGGAACTAATTTGGACCCAGATACCCAGATATCCGATCCAGGTCGGATATCGGCGTTCAAAATTGTCCAATCCAGATCCGGGTCAGATATCTGACCTCAGTATCCGGGGTATCTGTCCGGATTCGGATGTCTGGATAGAAAAAACGGAAGTGCCCTTTAAATTGCTTTAAAAGGGGTTTTAGGGTCAATGAGGCATGTATTATCATTATTTTGCAAAGGGGAACACTAATTGATGATGTGGGGACTTAAAATCCCCCCCCCCCCCAAAAAAAAAATGGCTGTCAATTAACATCAGGCCTAGGTTCCAAACAGCGGTCGCGCAGCCCACATTGTGTCTAAAGTCCAACGTGCAAAGTACAAAGTGCCATGTGCAAAGTGCCAAGTGCAAAGTGTGAAGTGCCACGTGCAAATACGTGCAAAGTGCCATGTGCAAAGTGCCACGTGCAAACACGTGCAAAGTGCACAGTGCCACATGCAAACACGTGCAAATTGCACAGTGCAAAGTGTCAAGTGCAAAGTGTCATGTGCAAACACGTGCAAAGTGCAAATTGCCATGTGCAAACACGTGCAAAGTGCCATGTGCAATGTGAAAACAAGTGCAAAGTGCAACTTTGCACGTGGCACTTTGCACGTGGCACTTTGCACGGGTTTGCACGTGGCACTTTGCACTTGTTTTCACGTGGCACTTTGCACATGTTTGCACTTTGCATGTGGCACTTTGCACGTGTTTGCACATGGCACTTTGCACTTTGCACGTGGCACTTTGCACGTGGCACTTTGCACTTTGCACGTGTTTGCACGTGGCAGGCAGCAGCTGGCCTGGTGTGTGCACAGCACACACACAGACACATAGCAGCTGCAGCAGCCCTACAGCACACACTCTAAATGTCACACTATGACATCAATAAAGCTAATGAACAATTTCTCTATAGTGTAGTGATAGTGAAGTGGTTAATCACTGAACAGCATATCACTGTGTACAGCCCTTGGCCCAGCAGCACTGCAGCACACACTCTAACTGTCACACTATGACATCAATCAAGCTAATGAATGATTTCACTATAGTGTAATGATAGTGAAGGGGTTAATCACTGAATAGCGTATCACTGTGTACAGCCCTTGGTCCAGCAGCCCTGCAGCACACACTATAACTGTCACACTATGAGACATCAATCAAGCTAATTAACAAATTAACTATAGAGTAGGGATAGTAGTGAAGGGGTTAATCAATGAACAGCTTTAGGCTTATAACCAGTGCTGCTCGGATACCATTTTTCACTATTTGGAATTAATTCGGATATGGATACCCAGATATCTGATCCGGGTCGGATATCTGGATACATTTTTTTCCAATCTGGGTGAAATATCCGACCCCAGTATCCGGGGTATCTGTCTGGATTCGGATATCTGGATAGAAAAAATGGAAGTGCCCTTTAAATTGCTTTAAAAAGGGTTTTTAGGGTCAATGAGGCATGTATTATCATTATTTTGCAAAGGGGAACACTAATTGATGATGTGGGGACTTAAAATCCTCCCCCCCCAAAAAGTCTGTCAATTAACATCAGGCCTTGGTTCCAGACAGCGGCCGTGCAGCCCACATTGTGTTCAAAGTCCATTGTGTAAAGTGCAAAGTGCGAAGTGCCACGTGCAAACATGTGCAAAGTGCCAAGTGCAAAGTGCAAAGTGCCAAGTACCATGTGCAAACACGTGCAAAGTGCCATGTGCAAAGTGCAAAGTGCCTGTGCAAACACGTGCAAAGTGCCATGTGCAAACACATGCAAAGTGCCATGTGCAAAGTGCAAAGTGCCTGTGCAAACACATGCAAAGTGCCATGTGCAAAGTGCAAAGTGCCTGTGCAAACAGGTGCAAAGTGCCATGTGCAAAGTGCAAAGTTCCTGTGCAAACACATGCAAAGTGCCATGTGCAAAGTGCAAAGTGCCATGTGCAAACTGCAAAGTGCCACATGCAAACATGTGCAAAGTGCCAAGTGCTAAGAGTGAAATGCCATGTGCAAAGTGCCATGTGCCAAGTGCCACATGCAAACACGTGCAAAGTGCCATGTGCAAAGTACCAAGTGCAAAGTGCTAAGTGCCACATGCAAACATGTGCAAAGTTTAAAGTGCCACGTGCAAAGTGCCATGTACAAAGTGCAAAGTGCCAAGTGCAAAGTGGCACGTGCAAAGTGCCACGTGAAAACATGTGCAAAGTGCACAGTGTCACGTGCAAACACGTTCAAAGTGCAAAGTGCCACGTGCAAACATGGGCAGAGTGCAAAGTGCCACGTGCAAACACATGCAAAATGCCACGTGCACATGACACTTTGCACGTGTTTGCATGTGTTTGCACTTTGCACGTGTTTGCACTTTGCACATGGCACTTTGCACGTGTTTTCACATGGCACTTTGCACGCGTTTGCACATGACACTTTTCACTTCGCACGTGGCACTTTGCACTTTGCATGTGTTTGCACGTTGCACTTGGCACTTTGCAAGTAGCACTTTGCACGTGGCACTTTGCTCATGTTTGCATGTGGCACTTTGCACATGACACGTGTATGCACTTTGCACGTGTTTGCACGTTGCACGTGGCACTCTGCACTTTTCACTTGCCACTTTGCACGTGGCACTTTGCTCGTGTTTGCATGTGGCACTCTGCACGTGGCACCTGGCACTTTGCACTTTGCACGTGTTTGCACTTTACATGCGGCACTTTGCATGTGTTTGCACGTGGCACTTTGCACGTGTCCCTTTGCACCTTGCACTTGTTTGCACATGGCACTTTGCACATGTTTGCACGTGGCACTTTGAACGTGGCACTTTGCACTTTGCACGTGGCACTTTGCATGTGTTTGCATGTGTTTGCACTTTGCACGTGTTTTGCATGTGTTTGCACATTTTGCACGTGGCACTTTGCACATGTTTGCACGTGTTTGCACTTTGCATGTGTTTGCACGTGTTTGCATTTTGCATGTGGAACTTTGCACTTTGCATGTGTTTGCATGTGGCACTTTGCACGTGGCACACGTTTGCACGTGTTTGCACTTTGCACATGTTTGCACTTTGCACATGTTTGCATGTGACACTTTGCACGTGGCATTTTGCACTTTGCACCTGTTATTGTTATTATTATTTATTGTATTTATAAAGCGCCAACATATTACGCAGCGCTGGACAATAAATAGGGATACATTGTAACAAGGGGTGACAGACAGAGCGGGAGCAAACGGTTATACAACATAGCACAAGGTTATACATATAATCAGGGTATAACATGCGGTTTACAGAGACCCGGCAAAACAAGTCCGAATTAGCCCAAGAGAAGGGTGTCATTGCTGAGGTAGTAAAATTAAGGACACACTAAGGGAGGGGGGAGGCCCTGCCAAGGCTTACAATCTAAAGGGAGGGGGGGGCATAAGGTAGGACTGTGGAAAGGGTGATTGACTGAGAGAGTTAGAGTGTGGTAGATGTGGGGTAGGCTATTTTAAAGAAATGTGTTTTGAGGGCTTGCCTGAAGGTGTTGAAGGAAGGAGAGAGTTTGAGGGGGAATAGAAGGGAGTTCCATAGGCTGGGCGCAGCTCTTGAGAAGTCTTGTAAGCATGCATGGGAATGAGAAATGCGTGGGGAGGTCAGGTGGAGATCACTGGAGGACCGGAGAGGGCGGGCAGGTATATATCGGTTGACAAGCTCAGAAATGTAGGTTGGGCAGTGCTTGTGCACAGATTTGTAGGTAAGGCACAAAACCTTAAAACTGATCCGGAAGCTGATAGGGAGCCAGTGTAGGGCTTCGCAGAGGGGATGTGAAGAAACGCGGAAAAGCCGCCGCTTCTCAGAGTGAGGTGGCTGTTTCCGCTTCCAGCATGGCGTTACAACGCGGAAAAACCGCCGCATGCCGCATAGGTAGAGCGGCAGAATCCGCATTGGGAGTGGCGGAATCCGCATTCGAGGCGGCGGACTTGCCGCATGGCAGTGTCCCTGACAAGGGGGCTGAGCATGGGGAAGCCGCCACTGGTGTAGGGAGCAGTGATGCTCGAATACCCCTTTTTATAATTCGAGTTTGGTCGAATTCGAATAGTAAATTATTCGAATTCGGTCGAATATTCGAGTCGAATATTTTTTACTATTCGATTCGACCTCGGCCTTCGAGCTCACTATTCGAGTCGGTATTCGAGCTCATTATTCGAGCTGACTATTCGAATTGGCCTTAAATAGCTTCCCAACACTTGTTTTGAGGGTGAATGATGCAAGAAACATCTTTTTTTCCAAGTAACAACAGCAAGTGATTATGTGGGGATGTTCCTTTAAAAAAAAAAAGGTGGAAAGAGAAGTTGTGTCCAAAATTCTGTTCAGTACTGTATATACTTCTTCTTCTTCTTCTTCTTCTTCTTCTTCTTTATCTTCTATATCTTCTTCTTCTTCTTCTTCATCTTCTTCTTCTTCTTCTTCTTCATCTTCTTCTTCTATATCTTCTTCTATATCTTCTTCTTCTATATCTTCTTCTTCTTCATCTTCTTCTTCTTCTTCTTCTTCTTCATCTTCTTCTTCTATATCTTCTTCTTCTTCTTCTTCTTCTATATCGTCTTCTTCTTCATCATCTTCTTCTTCATCATCTTCTTCTTCATCATCTTCTTCTTCTTCTTCTTCTTCTTCTTCATTTTCTTCATCTTCTTCTTCATCTTCTTCATCTTCTTCATCTTCTTCTTCTTCATCTTCTTCATCTTCTTCATCTTCTTCTTCTTCATCTTCTTCATCTTCTTCTATATCTTCTTTTTCTATATCTTCTTTTTCTATATCTTCTTCTTCGTATTATTTTTCTATTTCGTCTTCTTCTTTTTCTATACCTTCTTCTTCTTCTTCTTCTTCTCATTCTTCTTCTTCTCCTTCTTCTTCTTATTCTATATCTTCTTCTTCTTCTATATCGTCTTCTTCTTCTTCACTTATTTCTCTTTTATATTTTTTTTTTAAAGAAATGCAGCTATTTTTGAGCGTAATAAATAGCTGGTGGCGCACGCATGTTGGAAGCGCCATTGTATGTGCTCCCTGGCAGTGGGAAACACACAGACAGCAGGAGGTAAATTCAGCAGCAGGAGGAGGAGGAGGAGTGTGTGGCAGCAGGCAGTCAATGAGGCAGGCAGCGTGACATAATAGCCCTGGTACCTAGCGGTGATACCAGGGCTGTAAATAAACACAGCAGGCAAGAGGTCCCAGACAGCGGTCGTGCAGCCCACATCGTGTCCAATACACAACTGGGACAACACAGTTTTCAACCCGGGCACCTCAGAAAAATTAAACCTTTTTTTTTTTTTTTTATGGTTTTTTTTGTTTTGTTTTTACAACAAATTACACAGATATAGCTATTGTTTGACGTAATAGCTGGTGGCAGAGTGGCAGCAGAGGGTAAATCTGTGTACCCTGGCAATGGGAAACACAGACAGACAGCAGCAGCAGCAGGAGGAATGGAGGAGTAATGTGAGCAGCTATTGTTTGACGTAATAGCTGGTGGCAGACTGGCAGCAGAAGGTACATCTGTGTACCCTGGCAGTGGGAAACACAGACAGACAGCAGCAGGAGGAATGGAGGAGTAATGTGAGCAGCTATTGTTTGACGTAATAGCTGGTGGCAGACTGGCAGCAGAAGGTAATTCTGTGTACCCTGGCAGTGGGAAACACAGACAGACAGCAGCAGCAGCAGGAGGAATGGAGGAGTAGTGTGAGTGTGGCAGGCAGGCAGGCAGCGTGACATAATAGCCCTGGTACCTAGCGGTGATACCAGGGTGTAAATAAACACAACAGGAGGTCCCAGACAGCGGTCGTGCAGCCCACATCGTGTCCAATACACAACTGGGACAACACAGTTTTCAACCCGGGCACCTCAGAAAAATTAAACCTTTTTTTTTTTTTATGGTTTTTTTTGTTTTGATTTTACAACAAATTACACAGATATAGCTATTGTTTGACGTAATAGCTGGTGGCAGACTGGCAGCAGAGGGTAAATCTGTGTACCCTGGCAGTGGGAAACACAGACAGACAGCAGCAGCAGCAGGAGGAATGGAGGAGTAATGTGAGCAGCTATTGTTTGACGTAATAACTGGTGGCAGACTGGCAGCGGAAGGTACATCTGTGTACCCTGGCAGTGGGAAACACAGACAGACAGCAGCAGCAGCAGGAGGAATGGAGGAGTAATGTGAGCAGCTATTGTTTGACGTAATAGCTGGTGGCAGACTGGCAGCAGAAGGTAATTCTGTGTACCCTGGCAGTGGGAAACACAGACAGACAGCAGCAGCAGCAGGAGGAATGGAGGAGTAGTGTGAGTGTGGCAGCAGGCAGGCAGCGTGACATAATAGCCCTGGTACCTAGCGGTGATACCAGGGTGTAAATAAACACAACAGGAGGTCCCAGACAGCGGTCGTGCAGCCCACATCGTGTCCAATACACAACTGGGACAACACAGTTTTCAACCCGGGCACCTCAGAAAAATTAAACCTTTTTTTTTTTTAATGTTTTTTTTTGTTTTGTTTTTACAACAAATTACACAGATATTGCTATTGTTTGACGTAATAGCTGGTGGCAGACTGGCAGCGGAAGGTACATCTGTGTACCCTGGCAGTGGGAAACACAGACAGACAGCAGCAGCAGCAGGAGGAATGGAGGAGTAATGTGAGCAGCTATTGTTTGACGTAATAGCTGGTGGCAGACTGGCAGCAGAAGGTAATTCTGTGTACCCTGGCAGTGGGAAACACAGACAGACAGCAGCAGCAGCAGGAGGAATGGAGGAGTAGTGTGAGTGTGGCAGCAGGCAGGCAGCGTGACATAATAGCCCTGGTACCTAGCGGTGATACCAGGGTGTAAATAAACACAACAGGAGGTCCCAGACAGCGGTCGTGCAGCCCACATCGTGTCCAATACACAACTGGGACAATGCAGTTTTCAACCCGGGCACCTCAGAAAAATTAAACCCTTTTTTTTAATGGTTTTTTTTGTTTTGTTTTTACAACAAATTACACAGATATAGCTATTGTTTGACATAATAGCTGGTGGCAGAGTGGCAGCAGAGGGTAAATCTGTGTACCCTGGCAGTGGGAAATACAGACAGACAGCAGCATCAGCAGGAGGAATGGAGGAGTAATGTGAGCAGCTATTGTTTGACGTAATAACTGGTGGCAGACTGGCAGCAGAAGGTAATTCTGTGTACCCTGGCAGTGGAAAACACAGACAGACAGCAGCAGCAGCAGCAGGAGGAATGGAGGAGTAATGTGAGCAGCTATTGTTTGACGTAATAGCTGGTGGCAGACTGGCAGCAGAAGGTAATTCTGTGTACCCTGGCAGTGGGAAACACAGACAGACAGCAGAAGGAGGAATGGAGGAGTAATGTGAGCAGCTATTGTTTGACATAATAGCTGGTGGCAGACTGGCAGCAGAAGGTAATTCTGTGTACCCTGGCAGTGGGAAACACAGACAGACAGCAGCAGCAGCAGGAGGAATGGAGGAGTAGTGTGAGTGTGGCAGCAGGCAGGCAGCGTGACATAATAGCCCTGGTACCTAGCGGTGATACCAGGGTGTAAATAAACACAACAGGAGGTCCCAGACAGCGGTCGTGCAGCCCACATCGTGTCCAATACACAACTGGGACAACACAGTTTTCAACCCGGGCACCTCAGAAAACTTTAAACTTTTTTTTTTTTATGGTTTTTTTTGTTTTGTTTTTACAACAAATTACACAGATATAGCTATTGTTTGACGTAATAGCTGGTGGCAGAGTGGCAGCAGAGGGTAAATCTGTGTACCCTGGCAGTGGGAAACACAGACAGACAGCAGCAGCAGCAGGAGGAATGGAGGAGTAATGTGAGCAGCTATTGTTTGACGTAATAACTGGTGGCAGACTGGCAGCGGAAGGTACATCTGTGTACCCTGGCAGTGGGAAACACAGACAGACAGCAGCAGCAGCAGGAGGAATGGAGGAGTAATGTGAGCAGCTATTGTTTGACGTAATAGCTGGTGGTAGACTGGCAGCAGAAGGTAATTCTGTGTACCCTGGCAGTGGGAAACACAGACAGACAGCAGCAGCAGCAGGAGGAATGGAGGAGTAGTGTGAGTGTGGCAGCAGGCAGGCAGCGTGACATAATAGCCCTGGTACCTAGCGGTGATACCAGGGTGTAAATAAACACAACAGGAGGTCCCAGACAGCGGTCGTGCAGCCCACATCGTGTCCAATACACAACTGGGACAACACAGTTTTCAACCCGGGCACCTCAGAAAAATTAAACCTTTTTTTTTTTTAATGTTTTTTTTTGTTTTGTTTTTACAACAAATTACACAGATATTGCTATTGTTTGACGTAATAGCTGGTGGCAGACTGGCAGCGGAAGGTACATCTGTGTACCCTGGCAGTGGGAAACACAGACAGACAGCAGCAGCAGCAGGAGGAATGGAGGAGTAATGTGAGCAGCTATTGTTTGACGTAATAGCTGGTGGCAGACTGGCAGCAGAAGGTAATTCTGTGTACCCTGGCAGTGGGAAACACAGACAGACAGCAGCAGCAGCAGGAGGAATGGAGGAGTAGTGTGAGTGTGGCAGCAGGCAGGCAGCGTGACATAATAGCCCTGGTACCTAGCGGTGATACCAGGGTGTAAATAAACACAACAGGAGGTCCCAGACAGCGGTCGTGCAGCCCACATCGTGTCCAATACACAACTGGGACAATGCAGTTTTCAACCCGGGCACCTCAGAAAAATTAAACCCTTTTTTTTAATGTTTTTTTTTGTTTTGTTTTTACAACAAATTACACAGATATAGCTATTGTTTGACATAATAGCTGGTGGCAGAGTGGCAGCAGAGGGTAAATCTGTGTACCCTGGCAGTGGGAAATACAGACAGACAGCAGCATCAGCAGGAGGAATGGAGGAGTAATGTGAGCAGCTATTGTTTGACGTAATAACTGGTGGCAGACTGGCAGCAGAAGGTAATTCTGTGTACCCTGGCAGTGGAAAACACAGACAGACAGCAGCAGCAGCAGCAGGAGGAATGGAGGAGTAATGTGAGCAGCTATTGTTTGACGTAATAGCTGGTGGCAGACTGGCAGCAGAAGGTAATTCTGTGTACCCTGGCAGTGGGAAACACAGACAGACAGCAGAAGGAGGAATGGAGGAGTAATGTGAGCAGCTATTGTTTGACATAATAGCTGGTGGCAGACTGGCAGCAGAAGGTAATTCTGTGTACCCTGGCAGTGGGAAACACAGACAGACAGCAGCAGCAGCAGGAGGAATGGAGGAGTAGTGTGAGTGTGGCAGCAGGCAGGCAGCGTGACATAATAGCCCTGGTACCTAGCGGTGATACCAGGGTGTAAATAAACACAACAGGAGGTCCCAGACAGCGGTCGTGCAGCCCACATCGTGTCCAATACACAACTGGGACAACACAGTTTTCAACCCGGGCACCTCAGAAAACTTTAAACTTTTTTTTTTTTATGGTTTTTTTTGTTTTGTTTTTACAACAAATTACACAGATATAGCTATTGTTTGACGTAATAGCTGGTGGCAGAGTGGCAGCAGAGGGTAAATCTGTGTACCCTGGCAGTGGGAAACACAGACAGACAGCAGCAGCAGCAGGAGGAATGGAGGAGTAATGTGAGCAGCTATTGTTTGACGTAATAGCTGGTGGCAGACTGGCAGCGGAAGGTACATCTGTGTACCCTGGCAGTGGGAAACACAGACAGACAGCAGCAGCAGCAGGAGGAATTGAGGAGTAATGTGAGCAGCTATTGTTTGACGTAATAGCTGGTGGCAGACTGGCAGCAGAAGGTAATTCTGTGTACCCTGGCAGTGGGAAACACAGACAGACAGCAGCAGCAGCAGGAGGAATGGAGGAGTATTGTGAGTGTGGCAGCAGGCAGGCAGCATGACATAATAGCCCTGGTACCTAGCGGTGATACCAGGGTGTAAATAAACACAACAGGAGGTCCCAGACAGCGGTCGTGCAGCCCACATCGTGTCCAATACACAACTGGGACAACACAGTTTTCAACCCGGGCACCTCAGAAAAATTAAACCTTTTTTTTTTTTAATGTTTTTTTTTGTTTTGTTTTTACAACAAATTACACAGATATAGCTATTGTTTGACGTAATAGCTGGTGGCAGAGTGGCAGCAGAGGGTAAATCTGTGTACCCTGGCAGTGGGAAACATAGACAGACAGCAGCAGCAGGAGGAATGGAGGAGTAATGTGAGCAGCTATTGTTTGACGTAATAGCTGGTGGCAGACTGGCAGCAGAAGGTAATTCTGTGTACCCTGGCAGTGGGAAACACTGACAGACAGCAGCAGCAGCAGGAAGAAATGGAGGAGTAGTGTGAGTGTGGCAGCAGGCAGGCAGCGTGACATAATAGCCCTGGTACCTAGCGGTGATACCAGGGTGTAAATAAACACAACAGGAGGTCCCAGACAGCGGTCGTGCAGCCCACATCGTGTCCAATACACAACTGGGACAACACAGTTTTCAACCCGGGCACCTCAGAAAAATTAAACCTTTTTTTTTTGTTTTGTTTTTTTTTTGTTTTGTTTTTACAACAAATTACACAGATATAGCTATTGTTTGATGTAATAGCTGGTGGCAGAGTGGCAGCAGAGGGTAAATCTGTGTACCCTGGCAGTGGGAAACACAGACAGACAGCAGCAGCAGCAGGAGGAATGGAGGAGTAATGTGAGCAGCTATTGTTTGACGTAATAGCTGGTGGCAGACTGGCAGCGGAAGGTACATCTGTGTACCCTGGCAGTGGGAAACACAGACAGACAGCAGCAGCAGCAGGAGGAATGGAGGAGTAATGTGAGCAGCTATTGTTTGACGTAATAGCTGGTGGCAGACTGGCAGCAGAAGGTAATTCTGTGTACCCTGGCAGTGGGAAACACAGACAGACAGCAGCAGCAGCAGGAGGAATGGAGGAGTAGTGTAAGTGTGGCAGCAGGCAGGCAGCGTGACATAATAGCCCTGGTACCTAGCGGTGATACCAGGGTGTAAATAAACACAACAGGAGGTCCCAGACAGCGGTCGTGCAGCCCACATCGTGTCCAATACACAACTGGGACAACACAGTTTTCAACCCGGGCACCTCAGAAAAATTAAACCTTTTTTTTTTTTTATGTTTTTTTTTGTTTTGTTTTTACAACAAATTACACAGATATAGCTATTGTTTTACGTAATAGCTGGTGGCAGAGTGGCAGCAGAGGGTAAATCTGTGTACCCTGGCAGTGGGAAACACAGACAGACAGCAGAAGGGCAGTACACAGCAGCCCACTGTAGGTGTAAAATGTGTGGCTGCAGGCGACGTAATAGTCAAAGTGAACCAGGCTGGCTTAGTGAGCAGTAGCCAGGAGGTGGTAAAGGGTGGTAAGGCACGTTAACGATGGTTCTTCCGGTAGCCAGTTCATGTCCCCCTCTCGCCGACAACAGGGGCCAGGAACTCGCCTTCCACCCACGCCTGGTTCATCATGAGAAACGTCAGTCTGTCCACAGACTTGTGAGACAGACGTGAGCGTTTCTCGGTGACCACGCCACCAGCTGCACTGAAGCAGTGCTCGGACAGCACGCTGGAAGGGGGACAGGACAGCACTTCCAGGGCGTACTGTGCCAGCTCGCTCCAGATCTCCAGGCGCTTGACCCAATACTCCATGGGATCAACAGGGGCATCGCTGTCAAGCCCGCTGTAGGACCCCATGTAGTCAGCCACCATGCGGGTCAGGTGCTGGCTGTGACCGGAGGAGGATGCTGCTGCATGCACCTCCTCTCTAGTCACTGCTGCCGGAGCCTCTACAGTCCTGTAGAGCTCGTTGCTGAGAGACAGCAGGTCTGTGGGGCGCTTGCTGCTGGATGCAGGCACCTGCTGCTGCCTCTGTGCTGGCTGCTGGACAGTGGGGGTGGAAGGCTGGGGGAAGGCTTCCTCCAAGCGCTCAACAAGGGCCTGCTGCAAGCTCCTTATTTGTTGCGCTGGGTCTCCTCCTGCAGGCGGCAGGAACTGGCTCAACTTCCCCTTGAGGCGTGGGTCCAACATCATGCTGATCCAGATGTCCTCCCTCTGCTTCATATGGATCACCCTGGGGTCCCTGCGCAGGCACGTCAGCATGTGCGCTGCCATTGGGAAGAGGCAGGCCACGTGTGCTGGCACATCGACGGCAGTGCTGTCCTCATCCTCCTCCTCTCCCTCCTCAGCCTCATCCTCTCTCCACCCCCGCACCAACTCAGCTGCACTGTGCTGATCCCCCTCATCAGCAGCAAGGTCAGGGACCTCCACCAAGTCCTCCTCCTCCTCCCCCTCAGAGGTGGACTGTGCAGCTGCATGTCGCTCCTGCTGGTCCAAGGCTGCCGCTCCCTGTTCCAGCAAAGCATCGAGGGCCCTGTTCAGTAGACAAACCAGGGGCACCCACTCGCAGACCATAGCATGGTCCCTGCTCACCATGTTAGTGGCCTGCAGAAAGGGAGCCAGCACTAAGCACACCCGCTGCATGTGCCTCCAGTCATCATCGGGGACGATGGACGGGATGTTGCTGGTCTTGTCCCTTCTCTGAGCGGCGGAAACAGTGGCCTGGGCAAGGTACTGGTTGACAGCGTGCTTCTGTTCAACCAGACGCTCCAACATCGCCAGGGTGGAGTTCCAGAGAGTTGGAACGTCAATGATCAGCCGATGGCGTGGCAGCTCCAGCTCCTTTTGCACGTCTTCCAGGCTCGCACAGCCGAGCGCCGGAAGTGACGCACAACGTTCCTTGCCGTTTCCAGCAGTTCGCCCATCCCCTGGTAGGTGCGCAAGAACTTCTGCACCACCAGGTTCAGCACGTGGGCAAGACAGGGGATGTGGGTCAGGTTTCCCCTGTCAATTGCGGCAACCAGATTGGCCCCATTGTCGGCCACCACCTCTCCGACTCTGAGGCCTCTGGGGGTCAGCCAAATCCTCTCCTGCTCCTTGAGTTTGGC
The DNA here is from genome assembly GCF_040937935.1 of Hyperolius riggenbachi. Classification (NCBI taxonomy): domain Eukaryota; kingdom Metazoa; phylum Chordata; class Amphibia; order Anura; family Hyperoliidae; genus Hyperolius; species Hyperolius riggenbachi. The sequence continues at coordinate 2,450,336 of NC_090653.1, forward strand.
TAACACATGGGTTGCCGTCAGTTTGGTCTTCCCAAGGCTGACCAACTGCAGCAGCGCTTGGCAGTGGCGTGGCTTCACGCTGCTGCTGAGGCGGGGGGTTTGGCCAGGTGTGCCGGAGGATGGCAGAGGATCGGAGGAACCTGCTGCAGTTCCCCTGACCCTGCGGGGTGGCACCACCCACTGTGTTGCTGCTGCTGCTGTGCCCGCTGCTGCTCTCCCATCCTCACCCCCTTCCACCAAGCTGACCCAGTGGACAGTGAAGGACAGGTAGCGGCCTGTCCCGAAGCGGCTGCTCCAGGAGTCCATGGTGACGTGGACCCTTTCACCAACCATGTGCTCCAGCCCTCGCTCCACATTGGCCATCACAAAGCGGTGCAGTGCAGGAATGGCCTTGCGGGCGAAGAAGTGTCTGCTGGGGAGCTGCCAGTCTGGGGCTGCACAAGCAAGCAGCGCACGCATGTCGCTCCCCTCCTGCACGAGCGTGTACGGCAGGAGTTGGGAGCACATGGCCCGTGCCAGCAAGCCGTTCAGCTGACGCACGCGACGGCTGCTGGGAGGCAGAGCCCTCACCACCCCCTGGAAGGACTCGCTCAAAAGGCTCTGGCGTGGCGTTTTGCTAGCACGGGAATCAGCGGACACAGCAGAGGAGGCCACTGAGGACTGGCTGCCAGAACAGGCCTCAGTGTCGGCGGCAGGAGTTGCAGAGGGGGGAGGAGCAGTGCGTTTCCGCACTCCTGCTGGTGCTGCTGGAGGAGCAGGAGGGCGGGTGGCTGCTGTTGCTGCTGCTGCTGCTGAAGGCTGTGCAGTGATGGGTGTGGTGCCACTGCCAGCACCAGATGCCTTCAGCCTCTGGAACTCCTCATGCTGGTGGAAATGTTTAGCAGCAAGGTGGTTGATGAGCGAGCTGGTGCTGAACTTTAAGGGGTCTGCACCTCTGCTCAACTTCCGCTGACAGTGGTTGCAAGTGGCGTATTTGCTGTACACTGTGGGCATGGTGAAGAATTGCCAGATTGGTGACAAAAACAACCCCCTACGGCCTGGAGCCGCTGCTGCCTGTCTCCCTGTGGTGGTTGGGGGGGGGGCTTGGGTGCGGCTGGTGGTGGTACTGGCAGATGCTGCTGCTGCTGCTGCTGAGCCTGAGACACCAGCAGGCTGTGGGACCTGCCTACTGCTGCCAATGCTTGCAATGATGCGCCTCCTTGCAAGGCCCACAAGCGCATTCTCCTCCTCCTCCTCAGAGCTGCTGATGACGACATCCCCTGGAGCTGGTGGCACCCAGTCTTTGTCTGTCACCGTGTCATCATCATCCTCCCCCTCCTGAAACATGTCCTGCTGGGATGATGACCCCCCAAACTCCTCTCCTGATGCATGGATGGGCTGCTTGACTGTCGCCACAGTCTTGCTGTCCAATCCCTCCTCCCCCAAAGTGCCCATCAGCATCTCCTCCTCAAAAATCGCCAACAACAGCAGACAATACCCTGATGGTGCCTGGGGTCAAAAGACTGCTGAGTGACAGGTCGGCGACTGACGGTGAACTGGCCTCCTCCCCAGGCCCTGCTGGGCGGCTGCTGCGAACAGGGGTGGTGGTGGTGGTGGTGGTGAGGGTGGAGACCTCGGATGCAGAGCTGATGGCGGGCTGCTCATCCTCCGTCATCAGTTGAACCACAGTGGCTGCATCCTTTTCCTCAATGGGACGTTTCCGACCCGGCTGGAGGAAAATAGGAGCAGGTGCTACACGCTGCTGCTGCTGTGTCTCTGCAGCGTGAGTTGCTCCTGCTGGGCGGCGCCCAAGGCATCCACGGCCAGTGGCTATAGGAGGAATGTTAGCCACTGACGCTGCTGCTGCTGCTGCGGAACTGTGCATGGTGGCGCGGCCGCGGCTTGCCACAATGCTGCTCCCTCTCCTCCTGATTCCCTTGCTTCCCTTCCCCTTGCCCAAACCGCGCTGACTGCCACTTCAAGACATCTTAGATGTTTTGGGCGTAAACACAAAAGTTTTTTAAAAGGGCGGGTGAAAAAGTGGGGTACTTTAATGGAGTGGGTTGGTGGGTGAGGTGACACTAATCACTACGTGATTAGATCGCTAAGTGATTAGTACAGTACAAATACAAAATACAATAATTGGTATTGGTAATCAGTAAGTGTGAACAGTGAACACAGTGAGTGTTTCCAATAGTACACTAACTAGAAAATACAATAATCAGTTGTAATCAGATTCAGTAGAAGGAAATAGAGTGTGTGTACACTACAGACAGTGAGTGCACGCACACACACACGCAGGAGCTAGCCTATGAACAGTGAGTGAGTGTCCCTACTAGTACAGTAAGTAGTAACAGTCAGTAAGTACAACTAGAAATTACAATAATCAGTAGTAATCACAAGGAAATAGAGTGTGTGTACACTACAGACAGTGAGTGCACGCACACACACACGCAGGAGCTAGCCTATGAACAGTGACTGAGTGTCCCTACTAGTACAGTAAGTAGTAACAGTCAGTAAGTACAACTAGAAATACAATAATCAGTAGTAATCACAAGGAAATAGAGTGTGTGTACACTACAGACAGTGAGTGCACGCACACACACACGCAGGAGCTAGCCTATGAACAGTGACTGAGTGTCCCTACTAGTACAGTAAGTAGTAACGGTCAGTAAGTACAACTAGAAATTACAATAATCAGTGGTAATCGGAAGGAAATAGAGTGTGTGTACACTACAGACAGTGAGTGCACGCACACACACACGCAGGAGCTAGCCTATGAACAGTGACTGAGTGTCCCTACTAGTACAGTAAGTAGTAACGGTCAGTAGGTACAACTAGAAATTACAATAATCAGTAGTAATCAGAAGGAAATAGAGTGTGTGTACACTACAGACAGTGAGTGCACGCACGCACACACACACGCAGGAGCTAGCCTATGAACAGTGACTGAGTGTCCCTACTAGTACAGTAAGTAGTAACGGTCAGTAAGTACAACTAGAAATTACAATAATCAGTAGTAATCACAAGGAAATAGAGTGTGTGTACACTACAGACAGTGAGTGCACGCACACACACGCAGGAGCTAGCCTATGAACAGTGACTGAGTGTCCCTACTAGTACAGTAAGTAGTAACGGTCAGTAAGTACAACTAGAAATTACAATAATCAGTAGTAATCAGAAGGAAATAGAGTGTGTGTACACTACAGACAGTGAGTGCACGCACGCACACACACACGCAGGAGCTAGCCTATGAACAGTGACTGAGTGTCCCTACAGTACAGTAAGTAGTAACAGTCAGTAAGTACAACTAGAAATACAATAATCAGTAGTAATCAGAAGGAAATAGAGTGTGTGTACACTACAGACAGTGAGTGCACGCACGCACACACACACGCAGGAGCTAGCCTATGAACAGTGACTGAGTGTCCCTACTAGTACAGTAAGTAGTAACGGTCAGTAAGTACAACTAGAAATTACAATAATTAATCAGTAGTAATCAGAAGGAAATAGAGTGTGTACTGTGCACGCACACACACGCAGGAGCTATGAACAAACAGTGACAGTGAGTGTCCTAGTACAGTTACAGTATATAACTACAAAATACAATCAATCAGTAGTAAAGGACAGCAGAAACACTGGTATAGATAAGATGAGAGAAATAAAGTAACAGAGGACAGGAGGACAGCTGCCCACACAGGCAAAGCCCTGAGGCCTAAAGCTGTAAGCTTGCCTGCAGCAGCTGTCTGTCTCTAGTAACACACAAGCTACTAACTAAAATACAATGTCTATCTAACTAACAACAATATAGGTGTATATAGGAGGTGTATGTGAGCAAAAACGCTAGGTAATTGACCACTACAGAGCTCTTGCTAAGCCAAAGCACAGAGGAGCAGATCTCTCTCTGTACAAAGTCAGGCAAGGACGGAAAAACGGAACATGGCGGCCGCTATTTATAGGGTAGGGGCTGGCCAGGGTCCCCCTCTGTGATTGGCTGCTGTCAGAGGGCCTGGGAGCCCTCTGATTGGCTCAAAGGACATCAATCTGGGCTATGACGCTATTCGAGCTCGGTATTCGAGCTCGAATAGCGCTGTTTGCTCGAATAGCGCGAATAGTGAATGAGCTATTCGAGTTTACTCGAATAGCCCATTCGAATACCTGCAGCTATTCGGAGCTCGAATACCGAGCTCGAATAGCTGAAAAAGAGCTTGAATATTCGAGCTACTCGAATATTCGAGCTCTGTTGAGCACCACTGGTAGGGAGCGGTGCGGCGGCTCCCACGCTCGGTCCGATGGATACATTGCAAGACAGTACTGGTGTGGCTGGGACTGTTAGTCCACCAAAATTCAGAGTGACACGCGCGCGCGCAGAGGCAGAGCTTATATAACAGCCAGAAGTTAGTCAGCTGACCAGGCTGGTCAGCTGACATTTTCTACAACTCTCATTGGTCCAGCAATTAGGGAGGGGCCTGGAGAGTGTCTGTGTATATATACTGCTGGATGTTCAGTTGCTGGTTGTCTGGCGTTGCGATCACTACGTGGTAGCACGCAGACCTGAGTCAGATCCGAAAGTGTGCCGGGACCAGCTGGAGCTGTAATCCTACACTTAGCTAGAGATTGTTGATAGTTTAAAGTACTAGTTTGATTGTGATTATCTGTTATGACCTTCTGCCTGCCTGACAATTCTCCTGAACTCTGATCCTGTACTTTGCCTTTCTGATACTCTGTTGCCGAACCCCGGCTCGTCCTTAGACTCTGCATCTGCCTTCCGATTTTGTACCTCGATATTTTTGATACCCTGTTGCCGAACCCTGCCTGTACTTTAGACTCCGCCTTTGCCTTCTGATTCTGTACCTTGTCTGTCCGCGTGGTTATGACCTGATCTGTCCGACCTCGAGAACCGACCTTACTGTTAGAGGCGGTTCCCAGTCCTGATAGTGACACTTCCTCTTGAGTGTCACTTTTGTTCTGACATTCCTTCTCTCAGCCTGACTCCTCCCTCCGGGAGAGTCCAGAAGGAATTGTGCAGTACTCCTTACTGCGCTGAGGCACAGTCCTCTCAATATTACTGTTTGCACCAAACACTCTACTCAGGTGTCCAGAGGTTAGCTTGTATATCTGATTATCGGTGATACTGCAGATCATCAATAATCGGGTATATATCTGTATTGCCAGTGATACTGCAGATCACCGGTAATCAGATCCTCTCTGTGTTACACCGATCGTTACAGAACGACAGACCAAAAAACAGATGGACGCACGCGCTGACCCTCTGGGTGTTGAGTCAGCCCGAGCCCAGAACCATTGATGAGGCCATTTCATCGGCCATTCGCATTGACCGCAGGCTGCGCTACCAAAAGCAGACCAGGGGTAGTTCCCGTGTCAGAATGGTGTCTTACGCCACAGCTCCAGTGACTCCACCTCCTACTCCGGTCTTACCTCCACCCGAGCCGATGCAGATTGATCGGTCAAAACTGACCCAGGTGGAGCGAACACGGAGAATGACCGAACAGCTGTGTCTGTATTGTGCTGAAGGGGGGCATAGAGTACGAGACTGTCCCAATAAACCGGGAAACGCTACCGCCTAGGAGTTGTAGGGGGTAACACCCTAGGCGTACAACTTTTACCCCTAGAAGAAAAACGGTTGCTTCTTCCCTGTACCGTTACGTGGGAAGATAAGACCGAGGTCACGGAAGCCTTTATCGATTCAGGCTCCGCGGCAAATTTTATGGATTTTGAGTTTGCTAAGAGATTGTGTATTCCGCTCACACCAGTACAACCACCCATCCAGGTTACGGCAGTGGATGACTCTCCTCTGCAAGGGAATCACCCATTGTCTCAGACACCAGTTGTGGGAATCACCATAGGGGTACTGCACTGGGAAAAATTACAGTTCTTTGTATTGCATGTGACAACTTCCACCATTATACTCGGCATGCCGTGGTTGCACCTACATTCTCCACACATTGATTGGGCCACCGGCCAAGTAATTTCTTGGTCAGCACACTGCTTTCAGCAATGTTTAGGGAAGGTGACATTGGGCCAAACCAGGGTTCATGTACAGGGGGTACCTGAGCAATATTTGGAATACTCTGATGTATTCTGTCCCAAGGCAGCAGACAAATTACCCCCACATCGCTCTTTCGATTGCCCCATTGATATCCGTTCAGGTTGTATGCCCCCTCGGGGTCATTTGTACAATTTATCTGGGCCAGAAAAGTTGGCTATGCAAGAATATATCCGTGAAAATTTGGCCAAGGGCTTCATACGCCCGTCCCGATCGCCTGCTGGAGCAGGTTTCTTTTTTGTTAAAAAGAAAGACGGGGGCCTGCGGCCCTGTATTGATTATCGGGGACTAAATAAAATCACGGTGAAGAATCGCTATCCGTTGCCCCTGATAGACGATTTATTTACGCAGGTCACAGACGCTAAGATCTTCTCAAAGCTGGATTTGCAGGGCGCGTACAACCTGGTACGCATAAGAAAGGGCGATGAGTGGAAAACAGCCTTTAACACACCAGACGGGCATTACGAGTACCTGGTGATGCCCTTTGGGTTATGTAATGCCCCGGCCGTTTTCCAGGAACTCATCAACGAGGTCTTCAGAGAGGTGTTGGGGAGATTTGTGCTGGTCTATCTAGACGATATACTTGTTTTCTCCAACAACCTCTCTGAGCACAGAACGCATGTAAAATTTGTATTAAACAAACTAAGGCAAAACTCACTTTACGCTAAACTTGAGAAGTGTATTTTTGAAGTAACATCTGTCGCCTTTCTGGGGTACATAATTTCCTCCACGGGCCTGTCTATGGACCCCACCAAATTCTCCGCTGTTTTGGAATGGCCCCAGCCGGTTGGGTTGAAGTCTTTACAGCGGTTTTTAGGCTTTGCGAATTATTATAGAAGGTTCATAAAGGGGTATTCCACGGTCATTGCACCCCTCACCTGTCTTACGAAAAAAGGGGCAGATACCACCCACTGGTCTCCTGAAGCATTAAGTGCTTTCTCCACTCCTTTGATGGTGGATGAGAAACCTGAGTATGAGGTAGAGAAAATATTAGACTCACGCATGGTCCAGAATTCGGTACAATATCTGGTGCATTGGAGAGGGTATGGCATTGAGGAGAGACAATGGGTACCGGGGACTCGCATGCATGTGGGCGAGTTAAGGAAGGAGTTTCATGCCTTACGTCTCGAGAAACCTGGGAGGAGTTGTCCGGAGTCCACTCCTCGGGGGGGGGGTTACTGTGAAGAAACGCGGAAAAGCCGCCGCTTCTCAGAGTGAGGCGGCTGTTTCCGCGTCCAGCATGGCGTCACAACGCGTAAAAACCGCCACATGCCGCATAGGCAGAGCGGCGGAATCCGCATTGGGAGCGGCGGAATCTGCATTGGAGGCGGCGGACTTGCCGCATGGCAGTGTCCCTGACAAGGGGGCTGAGCGTGGGGAAGCCGCCGCTGGTGTGGGGAGCGGTGCGGCGGCTCCCACGCTCGGTCCGATGGATACATTGCAAGACAGTACTGGTGTGGCTGGGACTGTTAGTCCACCAAGATTCAGAGTGACATGCGCGCGCGCACAGAGGCAGAGCTTATATAACAGCCAGAAGTTAGTCAGCTGACCAGGCTGGTCAGCTGACATTTTCTACAACTCTCATTGGTCCAGCAATTAGGGAGGGGCCTGGAGAGTGTCTGTGTATATATACTGCTGGCTGTTCAGTTGCTGGTTGTCTGGTGTTGCGATCACTACGTGGTAGCACGCAGACCTGAGTCAGATCCGAAAGTGTGCCGGGACCAGCTGGAGCTGTAATCCTACACTTAGCTAGAGATTGTTGATAGTTTAAAGTACTAGTTTGATTGTGATTATCTGTTATGACCTTCTGCCTGCCTGACAATTCTCCTGAACTCTGATCCTGTACTTTGCCTTTCTGATACTCTGTTGCCGAACCCCGGCTCGTCCTTAGACTCTGCATCTGCCTTCCGATTTTGCACCTCGATATTTCTGATACCCTGTGGCCAAACCCTGCCTGTACTTTAGACTCCGCCTTTGCCTTCTGATTCTGTACCTTGTCTGTCCGCGTGGTTACGACCTGATCTGTCCGACCTCGAGAACCGACCTTACTGTTAGAGGCGGTTCCCAGTCCTGATAGTGACACTTCCTCTTGAGTGTCACTTTCGTTCTGTTATTCCTTCTCTCAGCCTGACTCCTCCCTCCGGGAGAGTCCAGAAGGAATTGTGCAGTACTCCTTACTGCGCTGAGGCACAGTCCTCTCAATATTACTGTTTGCACCAAACACTCTACTCAGGTGTCCAGAGGTTAGCTTGTATATCTGATTATCGGTGATACTGCAGATCAGTAAGTAGGGAGTTAAAGGTGGCAAAGAGGCGTCGTGGGTTGGAGGATTGAGTTTGCACGTGCTTGCACTTTTCACATGTTTGCACGTGTTTGAACTTTGCACGTGTTTGGACTTGTTTGCACTTTGCACTTGTTTGCACGTGCCACTTTGCACCTTGCACATGACACATTGCACTTTGCACTTTGCATGTGTTTGTATGTGCACGTGTTTGCACTTTGCACGTGTTTGCACTTTGCACGTGTTTGCACGTGTTTGCACATGGCACTTTGCACTTGGCACTTGGCACTTTGCATGTGTTTGCACGTGGCAGGCAGCAGCTGGCCTGGTGTGTGTACAGCACACACACAGACACATAGCAGCTGCAGCAGCACACACTCTTACTGTCACACTATGACATCAGTCAAGGTAATTAACAATTTAACTATAGTGTAGTGATAGTGAATAGGTTAATTACTGAACAGCTTATCACTGTGTACCGTTGGCCCAGCAGCACACACTCTAACTGTCACACTATGAGACATCAATCAAGCTAATTAACGATTTAGCTATAGAGTAGTGAAGGGGTTAATCAATGAACAGCTTTAGGTTTATAACTGTGTACAGCCCTTGCTAGGCCAGCAGCACTGGAGCATGTCTCTCAGTGTGCATTCAGCAAGCCAGGACGATCTGTCTCATCATCAGGGATGCTCGGATACCCCTTTTTATTATTCGAGTTTGGTCGATTCGAATAGTAAATTATTCGAGGTCAGTCGAATATTCGAGTCGAATATTTTTTACTATTCGATTTGATCTCGAAATTCGAGCTCACTATTCGAGTCGGTATTCGAGCTCATTATTCGAGCTGACTATTCGAATGGGCCTTAAATAGCTTCCAACACTTGTTTTGGGGGTGAATGATGCAAGAAACATCTTTTTTTCCAAGTAACAACAGCAAGTGATTATGTGGGGATGTTCCTTTAAAAAAAAAAAAAAAAGGTGGAAAGAGAAGTTGTGTCCAAAATTCTGTTCAGTACTGTGTACAATCTTCTTCTTCTCCTTCTCCTTCTCCTTCTCCTTCTCCTTCTCCTTCTTCTTCTCCTTCTTCTTCTTCTTCTTTTTCTATATCTTCTTCTTCTCCTTCTTCTTCTTCTTCTTTTTCTATATCGTCTTCTTCTTCTTCACTTATTTCTCTTCTATTTTTTTTTTTAAGAAATGCAGCTATTTTTGAGCGTAATAAATAGCTGGTGGCGCATGATGGAAGCGCCATTGTATGTGCTCCCTGGCAGTGGAAACACACAGACAGCAGGAGGTAAATTCAGCAGCAGCAGCAGGAGGAGGATGATTGTGTGGCAGCAGGCAGTCAATGAGGCAGGCAGCGAGACATAATAGGCTGTGGTACCTAGCGGTGGTACCAGGCCGTAAATACACAGCATGAGGTTCCAGACAGCCAGGGGCGCCTCTAGGCATAGGCAGTACAGGCCATTGCCTGGAGTGCCATTGGTCCTGGGGGGCGCCATGTTGCTGGATTAAGCCACACGCCCAAATTAAGCCCCACCCAAAATTAAGCCACACCCCTGTGGGTTTTCTATTACTTGCTTCTGCTGCATCTACTTAGCGTAAGTTGCAGGCAGCTGACACCTCGGTGCCTTGTGCATCCTTCTTTCATCCTTTGTGCCATCTCTGCCTCCTTCTGTGCCCTTTGTGCCTCCTTCTGTCCCCCTGTGCCTTCTTATGTCTCCTTTGCCTTTATTTGTCCCCTTGTGCTACCTCTGCCTCCCTGGTTTCTCCTTCAGTCCCACTGTGCCTCCTTCTGTCCTCCTGTGACTCCTTCTGTATTCCTTTGTGCCTCCTTCTGTCTCCATGTGCCTCTTCAGTCCCTATGTGCCACCTCTGTCCCCTGCGCCTTCCTCTGTCCCCCGGCGCCTCCTTCTGTGCCCCTTTGTGCCTCCTTCTGTCTCCGTGTGCCTCCTTTAGTCCCCCGTGACTCCTTCTGTCCCCCGTTTGTGCCTCCTTCTGACCCATTGTAGAGGGTGCCAGGCCGACCAGGCGGTCATGAGTGCTGTGCGGGGGGACCGCGGTCCCCCCCCACCAGATGTTGTGTCCCCCGGTGGTGAACAGGCTTGCAGCGTTCACTGGCCCGCAGCCCGTAAGCTCACTTCTGCAGCCTTACATTACGTGTATTTTCTGGTGAAACACTGCCCACATTGCAAATTTTCTGATGAACTGCAACCGCATTATGCAACCTCATTTCCTGGTGAAACGCTGCCGCATTACGATTATTTTCATGGAAGGGCACCACAGATTTTCTCGCCTGGAGTGACAAAATGGCTAGAGGCACCCCTGCAGACAGCGGTCGTGAAGCCCACATCATGTCCAATACACAACTGGGACAACACAGTTTTCAACCCGGACACCTCAGAAAAATTAAACCTTTTTTATTTTTTAATGGTTTATTTATTTATTTATTTTTTTACAGCAAATTACACAGATATAGCTATTGTTGGACGTAATAGCTGGTGGCAGAGTGGCAGCAGAAGGTAAAATCTGTGTACCCTGGCAGTGGGAAACACAGCAGACAGACAGCAGCAGCAGCAGGAGGAATGGAGGAGTAGTGTGAGTGTGGCAGCAGGTAGGCAGGCAGCGTGACATAATAGCCCTGGTACCTAGCGGTGATACCAGGGCTGTAAATAAACACAACAGGAGGTCCCAGACAGCGGCCGTGCAGCCCACATCGTGTCCAATACACAACTGGGACAACACAGTTTTTAACCCGGGCACCTCAGAAAAATTTAAACTTTTTTTTTTTTTTTAATGGTTTACTTTTTTTTTTTTTTTTTACAGCAAATTTAACATATAGCTATTGTTGGACGTAATAGCTGGTGGCAGAGTGGTAGCAGAAGGTAAAATCTGTGTAGTGGGAAACACAGCAGACAGACAGCAGAAGGGCAGTACACAGCAGCCCACTGTAGGTGTAAAATGTGTGGCTACAGGCGAGGCGACGTAATATTCAAACTGAACCAGACTGGCTTAGTAGTGAGCAGGAGCCAGGAGGTGGTAAAGGGTGGTAAGGCATATTAACGATGGTTCCGGCAGCCAGTTCATGTCCCCCTCTCGCCGACAACAGGGGCCAGGAACTCGCCTTCCACCCACGCCTGGTTCATCTTGAGAAACGTCAGTCTGTCCACAGACTTGTGAGACAGACGTGAGCGTTTCTCGGTGACCACGCCACCAGCTGCACTGAAGCAGCGCTCGGACAGCACGCTGGAAGGGGGACAGGACAGCACTTCCAGGGCGTACTGCGCCAGCTCGCTCCAGATCTCCAGGCGCTTGACCCAATACTCCATGGGATCAACAGGGGCATCGCTGTCAAGCCCGCTGTAGGACCCCATGTAGTCAGCCACCATGCGGGTCAGGCGCTGGCTGTGACCGGAGGAGGATGCTGCTGCATGCACCTCCTCTCTAGTCACTGCTGCCGAAGCCTCTACAGTCCTGTAGAGCTCGTGGCTGAGAGACAGCAGGTCTGTGGGGCGCTTGCTGCTGGATGCAGGCACCTGCTGCTGCCTCTGTGTTGGCTGGACAGTGGGGGTGGAAGGCTGGGGGAAGGCTTCCTCCATGCGCTCAACAAGGGCCTGCTGCAAGCTCCTTATTTGTTGCGCTGGGTCTCCTCCTGCTCCTGCAGGAGGCAGGAACTGGCTCAACTTCCCCTTGAGGCGCGGGTCCAACATCATGCTGATCCAGATGTCCTCCCTCTGCTTCATCTGGATCACCCTGGGGTCCTTGCGCAGGCACGTCAGCATGTGCGCTGCCATTGGGAAGAGGCGGGCCACGTCTGCTGGCACATCGACGGCAGTGCTGTCCTCATCCTCCTCCTCTGCCGCCTCATCCTCTCTCCACTCCCGCACCAACTCAGCTGCACTGTGCTGATCCCCCTCATCAGCAGCAAGGTCAGGGACCTCCACCAAGTCCTCCTCCTCCTCCTCCCCCTCAGAGGTGGACTGTGCAGCTGCATGCCACTCCTGCTGGGCCAAGGCTGCCGCTCCCTGTTCCAGCAAAGCATCGAGGGCCCTGTTCAGCAGACAAACCAGGGGCACCCACTCGCACACCATAGCATGGTCCCTGCTCACCATGTTGGTGGCCTGCAGAAAGGGAGCCAGCACTAAGCACACCTGCTGCATGTGCCCCCAGTCGTCATCGGGGACGATGGACGGGATGTTGCTGGTCTTGTCCCTTTTCTGAGCGGCGGACACAGTGGCCAGGGCAAGGTACTGGTTGACAGCGTGCTTCTGTTCAACCAGACGCTCCAACATCGCCAGGGTGGAGTTCCAGCGAGTTGGAACGTCAAGGATCAGCCGATGGCGTGGCAGCTCCAGCTCCTTTTGCACGTCTTCCAGGCTCACAGAGGCTGCAGGCGAGCGCCGGAAGTGACGCACAACATTCCTTGCCGTTTCCAGCAGTTCGCCCATCCCCTGGTAGGTGCGCAAGAACTTCTGCACCACCAGGTTCAGCACGTGGGCAAGACAGGGGATGTGGATCAGGTTTCCCCTGTCGATTGCGGCAACCAGATTGGCCCCATTGTCGGCCACCACCTCTCCGACTCTGAGGCCTCTGGGGGTCAGCCAAATCCTCTCCTGCTCCTTGAGTTTGGCCAACACATGGGTTGCCGTCAGTTTGGTCTTCCCAAGGCTGACCAACTGCAGCAGCGCTTGGCAGTGGCGTGGCTTCACGCTGCTGCTGAGGCAGGGGGTTTGGCCAGGTGTGCCGGAGGATGGCAGAGGATCGGAGGAACCTGCTGCAGTTCCCCTGACCCTGCGGGGTGGCACCACCCACTGTGTTGCTGCTGCTGCTGTGCCCGCTGCTGCTCTCCCATCCTCACCCCCTTCCACCAAGCAGACCCAGTGGACAGTGAAGGACAGGTAGCGGCCTGTCCCGAAGTGGCTGCTCCAGGAGTCCATGGTGACGTGGACCCTTTCACCAACCGCGTGCTCCAGCCCTCGCTCCACATTGGCCATCACAAAGCGGTGCAGTGCAGGCATGACCTGGCGGGCGAAGAAGTGTCTGCTGGGGAGATGCCAGTCTGGGGCTGCACAAGCAAGCAGCGCACGCATGTCGCTCCCCTCCTGCACGAGCGTGTACGGCAGGAGTTGGGAGCACATGGCCCGTGCCAGCAAGCCGTTCAGCTGCCGCACGCGACAGCTGCTGGGAGGCAGAGCCCTAACCACCCCCTGGAAGGACTCGCTCAAAAGGCTCTGGCGTGGCCTTTTGCTAGCACGGGAATCAGCGGACACAGCACGGGAATCAGCAGAGGAGGCCACTGAGGACTGGCTGCCAGAACACGCCTCAGTGTCAGTGGCAGGAGTTGCAGAGGGGGGAGGAGCAGTGCGTTTCCGCACTCCTGCTGGTGCTGCTGGAGGAGCAGGAGGGCGGGTGGCTGCTGTTGCTGCTGCTGCTGCTGAAGGCTGTGCAGTGATGGGTGTGGTGCCACTGCCAGCACCAGATGCCTTCAGCCTCTGGAACTCCTCATGCTGGTGGAAATGTTTAGCAGCAAGGTGGTTGATGAGCGAGCTGGTGCTGAACTTTAAGGGGTCTGCACCTCTGCTCAACTTCCGCTGACAGTGGTTGCAAGCAGTGGTGCTCAGCAGAGCTCGAATATTCGAGTAGCTCGAATATTCGAGCTCTTTTTCAGCTATTCGAGCTCGGTATTCGAGCTCCGAATAGCTGTAGCTACTCGAATGGGCTATTCGAGTACACTCGAATAGCCCATTCACTATTCGAGCTATTCGAGCAAACGGCGCTATTCGAGCTCGGTACCGAGCTCGAATAGCGTCATAGCCCAGA